>NW_026292662.1:0-300000 GCF_023091745.1 Budorcas taxicolor | reverse complement strand
CCTGGAGGCTGACTCCGTGAGCGCCCAGATGGTGCCTAACAGACGTAATTTCCCTAGTGCTCTCCTCCCCAGCAGAGACGTGTTCAGGTGGTTGGGGCCTGCCCCTGCCTTCTGGGCTCCCGCCCACAGCCCCAGCTCAGGGGAAGCAGCCCCTGACCCAAGACCTGCAGGAGGCGTGGGGCGCCCCCGCCTGGAAGGCTAGTGCACAGCATGCAGAAAGGGAGCCTCCTCTGGGGAAGAGGAGGCAGCCCAGCTCCGTGCAGTTGCAATCACTTCTTGGGCGGAGCCCAGGGAGCCTCCAGTACGGCAGAGCTCCAGCTCTGCTCAGAGGCCCAATCTGGCAGAGTTCCTGGCGAGCGGCTGCTCTGCCCTGGGCGAGTCTTGCCCAGACTTGCCTCGCTGCTAGGCTTCCTGACCAGGAAGGAGCAGGCTAGCGAGAATGGGAGTCGCTCCTGGCGCCTTCCTGGCCTCAGCTCCACACCTGCCTTAGCTTTGCACCTAGTCGTCAGGCGTCCTTGCACAGGGCTTAAGGTCCGGTGGGGTGCACACTGCCAAGGGCTCCAGCAGTGAGAGTTCTGTCACAGGGAAGGGGAGGGCACCGTAAGGGCTGCTCCAGCGGTTCCTTGGCGGCCCAGACTCAGCGCCGCACGGAGAGCACCAGGCTCACAGGTCCCCTGGCTGTTGTCTGCAGCCCGACACACCTGGAGGCTGACTCCGTGGGCGCCCAGAAGTTGCCTGACAGACGTCATTTCTCTAGCGCTCTCCTCCCCAGCAGAGACATGTGCAGGTGGTGGGGCCTGCCCCTGCGTGTCTGGGTTCCCTCCCACAGCCCCAGCTCACGGCAATCAGCCGCTGAGCCAAGACCTGTAGGAGGCGCGCGGCGCCTCCGCCTGGAAGCCTCGTGCACAGCATATGGGAAGCGAGCCTCCTCGGGGGAAGAGGACGCAGCCCAGCTGCGTGTGGCTGCAATCACTTCTTGGGCGGAGCCGAGTTTGCCTCCAGTACGGCAGAGCTCCAGCTCTGCTCAGAGGCCCGATCTGGCAGAGTTCCTGGCGTGAGGCTGCTCTGCCCTGGCCGAGCCTTGCCCAACTTGCCTCGCTGCTAGGCTTCCTGACCAGGAAGGAGTAGGCTAGCGAGAATGGGAGATGGTCCTGACGCCTTCCTGGCCTCAGCTCCACGCCTGCCTTAGCTTTGCACCTAGTCGCCAGGCGTCCTTGCAGAGGGCTTAGGGGCCGGTGGGTTGCACACTACCAAGGGCTCCAGCAGTGAGAGCTCTGTCACAGGGAAGGGGAGGGCAACTGCAGGGCTGCTCCAGCGGTTCCTTGGCCGCCCAGACTCAGCAGGGCACGGACAGCACCAGGCTCCCAGGGCCCCTGGCTGTGGTCTACAGCCCCACACACCCGGAGGCTGACTCCGTGAGCGCCCAGAAGGTGCCTAAAAGACGTCATTTCCCTAGCGCTCTCCTCCCCAGCAGAGACGTGTGCAGGTGGTGGGGCCTGCCCCTGCGTGTCTGGGTTCCCGCCCACAGCCCCAGCTCAGGAGAAGTAGCCCCTGAGCCAAGACCTGCAGGAGGCGTGGGGCGTCCCTGCCTGCAAGCGACGTGCACGGTACGCAGGGAAGCGAGCCTCCTTGGGAAGAGTTGAGGGAGCCAAGCCGCATGCAGCTGCAATCCGTGCTTGGGCGGAGCCGAGTGCGCCTCCAGTACGGCAGATCTCCAGCTCTGCTCAGAGGCCCCATCTGGCAGAGTTCCTGGCGTGAGGCTACTCTGCTATGGTCAGCTTTACCCAGATATGCCTCACTGCTAGGCTTCCTGAC
This sequence comes from Budorcas taxicolor, assembly GCF_023091745.1. NCBI lineage: Eukaryota > Metazoa > Chordata > Mammalia > Artiodactyla > Bovidae > Budorcas > Budorcas taxicolor. The sequence goes on along the minus strand of NW_026292662.1, from coordinate 298,185 downwards.
CAGGAAGGAGCAGGCTGAGCGAGACTGGGAGACGCTCCTGGCGCCTTCCTGGCCTCAGCTCCACTCCTCCGTTGCCTTTGCACCTAGTCCCCAGGCGTCCTTGCAGAGGGCTTAGGGGCCGGTGGGTTACACACTGCCACGGGCTCCAGCAGTGAGAGCTCTGTCACAGGGAAGGGGAGGGCAACGTCAGGGCTGCTCCAGCGGTTCCTTGGCCGCCCAGACTCAGCAGGGCACGGAGAGCACCAGGCTCCCAGGTCCCCTGGCTCTGGTCTGCAGCCGCACACACCTGGAGGCTGACTCCGTGAGCGCCCAGAAGGTGCCTAACAGACGTCATTTCCCTTGTGCTCTCCTCCCCAGCAGAGACGTGTTCAGGTTGTTGGGGCCTGTCCCTGACTTCTGGGCTCCCACCCACAGCCCCAGCTCAGGGGAAGCAGCCCCTGAGCCAAGGCCTGCAGGAGGCGCGAGGCGCCCCCGCCTGGAAGACTAGTGCACAGCATGCAGAAAGGGAGCCTCCTCTGGAGAAGAGGAGGCAGCCCAGCTCCGTGCAGCTGCAATTACTTCTTGGGCGGAGCCCAGGGAGTCTCCAGTACGGCAGAGCTTCAGCTCTGCTCAGACGCCCAATTTGGCAGAGTTCCTGGCGTGTGGCTGCTCTGCCCTTGGCAGGCCTTGCCCAGACTTGCCTCGCTGCTAGGCTTCCTGCCCAGGATGGAGCAGGCTGAATGAGACTGGGAGACGCTGCTGGCGCTTTCCTGGCCTCAGCTCCACTGCTGCCTTGCCTTTGCACCTCGTCCCCAGGCGTCCTTGGGGAGGGCTTAAGGGCCGGTGGGTTGCACACTGCCAAGCGCTCCAGCAGTGAAGGCTCTATTAGAGGGAAGGGGAGGGCAACTGCAGGGTTCCTCCACCGGTTGCTTGACCGCCCAGACTCAGCACAGCACGGAGAGCACCAGGCTCCCAGGTCCCCTGGCTGTCTTCTGTAGCCCCACACACCCGGAAGATGACTCCGTGAGCGCGCAGAAGGTGCCTGAGAGACGTCATTTCCCTTGTGCTCTCCTCCCCAGCAGAGACGTGTTCAGGTTGTTGGGGCCTGTCCCTGACTTCTGGGCTCCCACCCACAGCCCCAGCTCAGGGGAAGCAGCCCCTGAGCCAAGGCCTGAAGGAGGCGCGGGGCGCCCCCGCCTGGAAGACTAGTGCACAGCATGCAGAAAGGGAGCCTCCTCTGGGGAAGAGGAGGCAGCCCAGCTCCGTAGAGCTGCAATTACTTCTTGGGCGGAGCCCAGGGAGTCTCCAGTACGGCAGAGCTTCAGCTCTGCTCAGACGCCCAATTTGGCAGAGTTCCTGGCGTGTGGCTGCTCTGCCCTTGGCAGGCCTTGCCCAGACTTGCCTCGCTGCTAGGCTTCCTGACCAGGATGGAGCAGGCTGAATGAGACTGGGAGACGCTGCTGGCGCTTTCCTGGCCTCAGCTGCACTGCTGCCTTGCCTTTGCACCTCGTCCCCAGGCGTCCTTGGGGAGGGCTTAAGGGCCGGTGGGTTGCACACTGCCAAGCGCTCCAGCAGTGAAGGCTCTATTAGAGGGAAGGGGAGGGCAACTGCAGGGCTCCTCCAGCGGTTGCTTGACCGCCCAGACTCAGCACAGCACGGAGAGCACCAGGCTCCCAGGTCCCCTGGCAGTGGTCTGTAGCCCCACACACCCGGAGGCTGACTCCGTGAGCGCGCAGAAGGTGCCTGACAGACGTCATTTCCCTAGTGCTCTCCTCCCCAGCAGAGACGTGTGCAGGTGGTTGGGGCCTGCCCCTCCGTGTCTGGGCTCCCGCCCACAGCCCCAGCTCAGGAGAAGTAGCCCCTGAGCCAAGACCTGCAGGAGGCGCGGGGCGTCCCTGCCTGCAAGCCAAGTGCACAGTACGCAGGGAAGCGAGCCTCCTTGGGAAGAGTTGAGGGAGCCAAGCCGCATGCAGCTGCAATCCCTGCTTGGGCGGAGCCGAGTGCGCCTCCAGTATGGCAGAGCTCCAGCTCTGCTCAGAGGCCCCATCTGGCAGAGTTCCTGGCGTGAGGCTACTCTGCCCTGGGCGAGCTTTGCCCAGACTTGCCTCACTGCTAGGCTTCCTGACCAGGAAGGAGCAGGCTGAGCGAGACTGGGAGACGCTCCTGGCGCCTTCCTGGCCTCAGCTCCACTCCTGCCTTGCCTTTGCACCTAGTCCCCAGGCGTCCTTGCAGAGGGCTTAGGGGCCGGTGGGTTGCACACTACCAAGGGCTCCAGCAGTGAGAGCTCTGTCACAGGGAAGGGGAAGGCAACTGCAGGGCTGCTCCAGCGGTTGCTTGACCGCCCAGACTCAGCACAGCACGGAGAGCACCAGGCTCCCAGGTCCCCTGGCGGTGGTTTGTAGCCCCACACACCTGGAGGCTGACTCCATGAGCGCCCAGAAGGTGCCTGAGAGACGTCATTTCCCTAGTGCTCTCCCCACCAGCAGAGACGTGTGCAGGTGGTTGGGGCCTGCCCCTGCCTTCTGGGCTCCCGCCCACAGCCCCAGCTCAGGGGAAGCAGCCCCTGAGCCAAGACCTGCAGGAGGCGCGGGGCGCCCCCGCCTGGAAGGCTAGTGCACAGCATGCAGAAAGGGAGCCTCCTCTGGGGAAGAGGAGGCAGCCCAGCTCCGTGCAGTTGCAATCACTTCTTGGGCGGAGCCCAGGGAGCCTCCAGTACGGCAGAGCTCCAGCTCTGCTCAGAGGCCCAATCTGGCAGAGTTCCTGGCGAGCGGCTGCTCTGCCCTGGGCGAGTCTTGCCCAGACTTGCCTCGCTGCTAGGCTTCCTGACCAGGAAGGAGCAGGCTAGCGAGAATGGGAGTCGCTCCTGGCGCCTTCCTGGCCTCAGCTCCACACCTGCCTAGCTTTGCACCTAGTCGTCAGGCGTCCTTGCACAGGGCTTAAGGTCCGGTGGGGTGCACACTGCCAAGGGCTCCAGCAGTGAGAGTTCTGTCACAGGGAAGGGGAGGGCACCGTAAGGGCTGCTCCAGCGGTTCCTTGGCGGCCCAGACTCAGCGCCGCACGGAGAGCACCAGGCTCACAGGTCCCCTGGCTGTTGTCTGCAGCCCGACACACCTGGAGGCTGACTCCGTGGGCGCCCAGAAGTTGCCTGACAGACGTCATTTCTCTAGCGCTCTCCTCCCCAGCAGAGACATGTGCAGGTGGTGGGGCCTGCCCCTGCGTGTCTGGGTTCCCTCCCACAGCCCCAGCTCAGGGCAATCAGCCGCTGAGCCAAGACCTGTAGGAGGCGCGCGGCGCCCCCGCCTGGAAGGCAAGTGCACAGCATACGGGAAGCGAGCCTCCTCGGGGGAAGAGGACGCAGCCCAGCTGCGTGTGGCTGCAATCACTTCTTGGGCGGAGCCGAGTTTGCCTCCAGTACGGCAGAGCTCCAGCTCTGCTCAGAGGCCCGATCTGGCAGAGTTCCTGGCGTGAGGCTGCTCTGCCCTGGCAGAGCCTTGCCCAACTTGCCTCGCTGCTAGGCTTCCTGACCAGGAAGGAGTAGGCTAGCGAGAATGGGAGATGGTCCTGACGCCTTCCTGGCCTCAGCTCCACGCCTGCCTTAGCTTTGCACCTAGTCGCCAGGCGTCCTTGCAGAGGGCTTAGGGGCCGGTGGGTTGCACACTACCAAGGGCTCCAGCAGTGAGAGCTCTGTCACAGGGAAGGGGAGGGCAACTGCAGGGCTGCTCCAGCGGTTCCTTGGCCGCCCAGACTCAGCAGGGCACGGAGAGCACAAGGCTCCCAGGGCCCCTGGCTGTGGTCTGAAGCCCCACACACCCGGAGGCTGACTCCGTGAGCGCCCAGAAGGTGCCTAACAGACGTCATTTCCCTAGCGCTCTCCTCCCCAGCAGAGACGTGTGCAGGTGGTGGGGCCTGCCCCTGCGTGTCTGGGTTCCCGCCCACAGCCCCAGCTCAGGAGAAGTAGCCCCTGAGCCAAGACCTGCAGGAGGCGTGGGGCGTCCCTGCCTGCAAGCGACGTGCACGGTACGCAGGGAAGCGAGCCTCCTTGGGAAGAGTTGAGGGAGCCAAGCCGCATGCAGCTGCAATCCGTGCTTGGGCGGAGCCGAGTGCGCCTCCAGTACGGCAGATCTCCAGCTCTGCTCAGAGGCCCCATCTGGCAGAGTTCCTGGCGTGAGGCTACTCTGCTATGGTCAGCTTTACCCAGATATGCCTCACTGCTAGGCTTCCTGACCAGGAAGGAGCAGGCTGAGCGAGACTGGGAGACGCTCCTGGCGCCTTCCTGGCCTCAGCTCCACTCCTCCTTTGCCTTTGCACCTAGTCCCCAGGCGTCCTTGCAGAGGGCTTAGGGGCCGGTGGGTTACACACTGCCACGGGCTCCAGCAGTGAGAGCTCTGTCACAGGGAAGGGGAGGGCAACGTCAGGGCTGCTCCAGCGGTTCCTTGGCCGCCCAGACTCAGCAGGGCACGGAGAGCACCAGGCTCCCAGGTCCCCTGGCTCTGGTCTGCAGCCGCACACACCTGGAGGCTGACTCCGTGAGCGCCCAGAAGGTGCCTAACAGACGTCATTTCCCTTGTGCTCTCCTCCCCAGCAGAGACGTGTTCAGGTTGTTGGGGCCTGTCCCTGACTTCTGGGCTCCCACCCACAGCCCCAGCTCAGGGGAAGCAGCCCCTGAGCCAAGGCCTGCAGGAGGCGCGGGGCGCCCCCGCCTGGAAGACTAGTGCACAGCATGCAGAAAGGGAGCCTCCTCTGGAGAAGAGGAGGCAGCCCAGCTCCGTGCAGCTGCAATTACTTCTTGGGCGGAGCCCAGGGAGTCTCCAGTACGGCAGAGCTTCAGCTCTGCTCAGACGCCCAATTTGGCAGAGTTCCTGGCGTGTGGCTGCTCTGCACTTGGCAGGCCTTGCCCAGACTTGCCTCGCTGCTAGGCTTCCTGACCAGGATGGAGCAGGCTGAATGAGACTGGGAGACGCTGCTGGCGCTTTCCTGGCCTCAGCTCCACTGCTGCCTTGCCTTTGCACCTCGTCCCCAGGCGTCCTTGGGGAGGGCTTAAGGGCCGGTGGGTTGCACACTGCCAAGCGCTCCAGCAGTGAAGGCTCTATTAGAGGGAAGGGGAGGGCAACTGCAGGGTTCCTCCACCGGTTGCTTGACCGCCCAGACTCAGCACAGCACGGAGAGCACCAGGCTCCCAGGTCCCCTGGCTGTCTTCTGTAGCCCCACACACCCGGAAGATGACTCCGTGAGCGCGCAGAAGGTGCCTGAGAGACGTCATTTCCCTTGTGCTCTCCTCCCCAGCAGAGACGTGTTCAGGTTGTTGGGGCCTGTCCCTGACTTCTGGGCTCCCACCCACAGCCCCAGCTCAGGGGAAGCAGCCCCTGAGCCAAGGCCTGAAGGAGGCGCGGGGCGCCCCCGCCTGGAAGACTAGTGCACAGCATGCAGAAAGGGAGCCTCCTCTGGGGAAGAGGAGGCAGCCCAGCTCCGTAGAGCTGCAATTACTTCTTGGGCGGAGCCCAGGGAGTCTCCAGTACGGCAGAGCTTCAGCTCTGCTCAGACGCCCAATTTGGCAGAGTTCCTGGCGTGTGGCTGCTCTGCCCTTGGCAGGCCTTGCCCAGACTTGCCTCGCTGCTAGGCTTCCTGACCAGGATGGAGCAGGCTGAATGAGACTGGGAGACGCTGCTGGCGCTTTCCTGGCCTCAGCTGCACTGCTGCCTTGCCTTTGCACCTCGTCCCCAGGCGTCCTTGGGGAGGGCTTAAGGGCCGGTGGGTTGCACACTGCCAAGCGCTCCAGCAGTGAAGGCTCTATTAGAGGGAAGGGGAGGGCAACTGCAGGGCTCCTCCAGCGGTTGCTTGACCGCCCAGACTCAGCACAGCACGGAGAGCACCAGGCTCCCAGGTCCCCTGGCTGTGGTCTGTAGCTCCACACACCCGGAGGCTGACTCCGTGAGCGCGCAGAAGGTGCCTGACAGACGTCATTTCCCTAGTGCTCTCCTCCCCAGCAGAGACGTGTGCAGGTGGTTGGGGCCTGCCCCTCCGTGTCTGGGCTCCCGCCCACAGCCCCAGCTCAGGAGAAGTAGCCCCTGAGCCAAGACCTGCAGGAGGCGCGGGGCGTCCCTGCCTGCAAGCCAAGTGCACAGTACGCAGGGAAGCGAGCCTCCTTGGGAAGAGTTGAGGGAGCCAAGCCGCATGCAGCTGCAATCCCTGCTTGGGCGGAGCCGAGTGCGCCTCCAGTATGGCAGAGCTCCAGCTCTGCTCAGAGGCCCCATCTGGCAGAGTTCCTGGCGTGAGGCTACTCTGCCCTGGGCGAGCTTTGCCCAGACTTGCCTCACTGCTAGGCTTCCTGACCAGGAAGGAGCAGGCTGAGCGAGACTGGGAGACGCTCCTGGCGCCTTCCTGGCCTCAGCTCCACTCCTGCCTTGCCTTTGCACCTAGTCCCCAGGCGTCCTTGCAGAGGGCTTAGGGGCCGGTGGGTTGCACACTACCAAGGGCTCCAGCAGTGAGAGCTCTGTCACAGGGAAGGGGAAGGCAACTGCAGGGCTGCTCCAGCGGTTGCTTGACCGCCCAGACTCAGCACAGCACGGAGAGCACCAGGCTCCCAGGTCCCCTGGCGGTGGTTTGTAGCCCCACACACCTGGAGGCTGACTCCATGAGCGCCCAGAAGGTGCCTGAGAGACGTCATTTCCCTAGTGCTCTCCCCACCAGCAGAGACGTGTGCAGGTGGTTGGGGCCTGCCCCTGCCTTCTGGGCTCCCGCCCACAGCCCCAGCTCAGGGGAAGCAGCCCCTGAGCCAAGACCTGCAGGAGGCGCGGGGCGCCCCCGCCTGGAAGGCTAGTGCACAGCATGCAGAAAGGGAGCCTCCTCTGGGGAAGAGGAGGCAGCCCAGCTCCGTGCAGTTGCAATCACTTCTTGGGCGGAGCCCAGGGAGCCTCCAGTACGGCAGAGCTCCAGCTCTGCTCAGAGGCCCAATCTGGCAGAGTTCCTGGCGAGCGGCTGCTCTGCCCTGGGCGAGTCTTGCCCAGACTTGCCTCGCTGCTAGGCTTCCTGACCAGGAAGGAGCAGGCTAGCGAGAATGGGAGTCGCTCCTGGCGCCTTCCTGGCCTCAGCTCCACACCTGCCTTAGCTTTGCACCTAGTCGTCAGGCGTCCTTGCACAGGGCTTAAGGTCCGGTGGGGTGCACACTGCCAAGGGCTCCAGCAGTGAGAGTTCTGTCACAGGGAAGGGGAGGGCACCGTAAGGGCTGCTCCAGCGGTTCCTTGGCGGCCCAGACTCAGCGCCGCACGGAGAGCACCAGGCTCACAGGTCCCCTGGCTGTTGTCTGCAGCCCGACACACCTGGAGGCTGACTCCGTGGGCGCCCAGAAGTTGCCTGACAGACGTCATTTCTCTAGCGCTCTCCTCCCCAGCAGAGACATGTGCAGGTGGTGGGGCCTGCCCCTGCGTGTCTGGGTTCCCTCCCACAGCCCCAGCTCAGGGCAATCAGCCGCTGAGCCAAGACCTGTAGGAGGCGCGCGGCGCCCCCGCCTGGAAGGCAAGTGCACAGCATACGGGAAGCGAGCCTCCTCGGGGGAAGAGGACGCAGCCCAGCTGCGTGTGGCTGCAATCACTTCTTGGGCGGAGCCGAGTTTGCCTCCAGTACGGCAGAGCTCCAGCTCTGCTCAGAGGCCCGATCTGGCAGAGTTCCTGGCGTGAGGCTGCTCTGCCCTGGCAGAGCCTTGCCCAACTTGCCTCGCTGCTAGGCTTCCTGACCAGGAAGGAGTAGGCTAGCGAGAATGGGAGATGGTCCTGACGCCTTCCTGGCCTCAGCTCCACGCCTGCCTTAGCTTTGCACCTAGTCGCCAGGCGTCCTTGCAGAGGGCTTAGGGGCCGGTGGGTTGCACACTACCAAGGGCTCCAGCAGTGAGAGCTCTGTCACAGGGAAGGGGAGGGCAACTGCAGGGCTGCTCCAGCGGTTCCTTGGCCGCCCAGACTCAGCAGGGCACGGACAGCACCAGGCTCCCAGGGCCCCTGGCTGTGGTCTGAAGCCCCACACACCCGGAGGCTGACTCCGTGAGCGCCCAGAAGGTGCCTAACAGACGTCATTTCCCTAGCGCTCTCCTCCCCAGCAGAGTGTGTGCAGGTGGTGGGGCCTGCCCCTGCGTGTCTGGGTTCCCTCCCACAGCCCCAACTCAGGGCAAGCAGCCGATGAGCCAAGACCTGCAGGAGGCGCGGGGCGCCCCCGCCTGGAAGGCTAGTGCACAGCATGCAGAAAGGGAGCCTCCTCTGGGGAAGAGGAGGCAGCCCAGCTCCGTGCAGCTGCAATCACTTCTTGGGCGGAGCCCAGGGAGCCTCCAGTACGGCAGAGCTCCAGCTCTGCTCAGAGGCCCAATTTGGCAGAGTTCCTGGCGTGCGGCTGCTCTGCCCTTGGCAGGCCTTGCCCAGACTTGCCTCGCTGCTAGGCTTCCTGACCAGGATGGAGCAGGCTGAATGAGACTGGGAGACGCTGCTGGCGCTTTCCTGGCCTCAGCTGCACTGCTGCCTTGCCTTTGCACCTCGTCCCCAGGCGTCCTTGGGGAGGGCTTAAGGGCCGGTGGGTTGCACACTGCCAAGCGCTCCAGCAGTGAAGGCTCTATTAGAGGGAAGGGGAGGGCAACTGCAGGGCTCCTCCAGCGGTTGCTTGACCGCCCAGACTTAGCACAGCACGGAGAGCACTAGGCTCCCCGGTCCCCTGGCTGTGGTCTGTAGCCCCACACACCCGGAGGCTGACTCCGTGAGCGCGCAGAAGGTGCCTGACAGACATCATTTCCCTAGTGCTCTCCTCCCCAGCAGAGATGTGTGCAGGTGATTGGGGCCTGACCCTGCGTGTTTGGGTTCCCGCCCACAGCCCCAGCTCAGGAGAAGTAGCCCCTGAGCCAAGACCTGCAGGAGGCGCGGGGCGTCCCTGCCTGCAAGCGACGTGCACGGTACGCAGGGAAGCGAGCCTCCTTGGGAAGAGTTGAGGGAGCCAAGCCGCATGCAGCTGCAATCCGTGCTTGGGCGGAGCCGAGTGCGCCTCCAGTACGGCAGATCTCCAGCTCTGCTCAGAGGCCCCATCTGGCAGAGTTCCTGGCGTGAGGCTACTCTGCTATGGTCCAGCTTTACCCAGATTTGCCTCACTGCTAGGCTTCCTGACCAGGAAGGAGCAGGCTGAGCGAGACTGGGAGACGCTCCTGGCGCCTTCCTGGCCTCAGCTCCACTCCTGCGTTGCCTTTGCACCTAGTCCCCAGGCGTCCTTGCAGAGGGCTTAGGGGCCGGTGGGTTACACACTGCCACGGGCTCCAGCAGTGAGAGCTCTGTCACAGGGAAGGGGAGGGCAACGTCAGGGCTGCTCCAGCGGTTCCTTGGCCGCCCAGACTCAGCAGGGCACGGAGAGCACCAGGCTCCCAGGGCCCCTGGCTCTGGTCTGCAGCCGCACACACCCGGAGGCTGACTCCGTGAGCGCCCAGAAGGTGCCTAACAGACGTCATTTCCCTTGTGCTCTCCTCCCCAGCAGAGACGTGTTTAGGTTGTTGGGGCCTGTCCCTGACTTCTGGGCTCCCACCCACAGCCCCAGCTCAGGGGAAGCAGCCCCTGAGCCAAGGCCTGCAGGAGGCGCGGGGCGCCCCCGCCTGGAAGGCTAGTGCACAGCATGCAGAAAGGGAGCCTCCTCTGGGGAAGAGGAGGCAGCCCAGCTCCTTGCAGCTGCAATTACTTCTTGGGCGGAGCCCAGGGAGTCTCCAGTACGGCAGAGCTTCAGCTCTGCTCAGATGCCCAGTTTGGCAGAGTTCCTGGCGTGCGGCTGCTCTGCCCTTGGCAGGCCTTGCCCAGACTTGCCTCGCTGCTAGGCTTCCTGACCAGGATGGAGCAGGCTGAATGAGACTGGGAGACGCTGCTGGCGCTTTCCTGGCCTCAGCTCCACTGCTGCCTTGCCTTTGCACCTCGTCCCCAGGCGTCCTTGGAGAGGGCTTAAGGGCCGGTGGATTGCACACTGCCAAGCGCTCCAGCAGTGAAGGCTCTATTAGAGGGAAGGGGAGGGCAACTGCAGGGCTCCTCCAGCGGTTGCTTGACCGCCCAGACTCAGCACAGCACGGAGAGCACCAGGCTCCCAGGTCCCCTGGCGGTGGTTTGTAGCCCCACACACCCGGAGGCTGACTCCATGAGCGCCCAGAAGGTGCCTGAGAGACGTCATTTCGCTAGTGCTCTCCCCACCAGCAGAGACGTGTGCAGGTGGTTGGGGCCTGCCCCTGCGTGTCTGGGTTCCCGCCCACAGCCCCAGCTCAGGAGAAGTAGCCCCTGAGCCAAGACCTGCAGGAGGCGCGGGGCGTCCCTGCCTGCAAGCCAAGTGCACAGTACGCAGGGAAGCGAGCCTCCTTGGGAAGAGTTGAGGGAGCCAAGCCGCATGCAGCTGCAATCCCTGCTTGGGTGGAGCCGAGTGCGCCTCCAGTATGGCAGATCTCCAGCTCTGCTCAGAGGCCCCATCTGGCAGAGTTCCTGGCGTGAGGCTACTCTGCTATGGGCGAGCTTTGCCCAGACTTGCCTCATTGCTAGGCTTCCTGACCAGGAAGGAGCAGGCTGAGCGAGACTGGGAGACGCTCCTGGTGCCTTCCTGGCTTCAGCTCCACTCCTGCGTTGCCTTTGCACCTAGTCCCCAGGCGTCCTTGCAGTGGGCTTTGGGGCCGGTGGGTTGCATAGTGCCACGGGCTCCAGCAGTGAGAGCTCTGTCACAGGGAAGGGGAGGGCAACTGCAGGGCTGCTGCAGCGGTTGTTGGCCGCCCAGACTCAGCACAGCACGGAGAGCACTAGGCTTCCAGGGCCCCTGGCTCTGGTCTGCAGCCGCACACACCTGGAGGCTGACTCCGTGAGCGCCCAGATGGTGCCTAACAGACGTAATTTCCCTAGTGCTCTCCTCCCCAGCAGAGACGTGTTCAGGTGGTTGGAGCCTGCCCCTGCCTTCTGGGCTCCCGCCCACAGCCCCAGCTCAGGGGAAGCAGCCCCTGACCCAGACCTGCAGGAGGCGCGGGGCGCCCCCGCCTGGAAGGCTAGTGCACAGCATGCAGAAAGGGAGCCTCCTCTGGGGAAGAGGAGGCAGCCCAGCTCCGTGCAGTTGCAATCACTTCTTGGGCGGAGCCCAGGGAGCCTCCAGTACGGCAGAGCTCCAGCTCTGCTCAGAGGCCCAATCTGGCAGAGTTCCTGGCGAGCGGCTGCTCTGCCCTGGGCGAGTCTTGCCCAGACTTGCCTTGCTGCTAGGCTTCCTGACCAGGAAGGAGCAGGCTAGCGAGAATGGGAGTCGCTCCTGGCGCCTTCCTGGCCTCAGCTCCACTGCTGCCTTGCCTTTGCACCTCGTCCCCAGGCGTCCTTGGGGAGGGCTTAAGGGCCGGTGGGTTGCACACTGCCAAGCGCTCCAGCAGTGAAGGCTCTATTAGAGGGAAGGGGAGGGCAACTGCAGGGCTCCTCCAGCGGTTGCGTGACCGCCCAGACTCAGCACAGCACGGAGAGCACCAGGCTCCCAGGTCCCCTGGCTGTCTTCTGTAGCCCCACACACCCGGAAGATGACTCCGTGAGCGCGCAGAAGGTGCCTGAGAGACGTCATTTCCCTTGTGTTCTCCTCCCCAGCAGAGACGTGTTCAGGTTGTTGGGGCCTGTCCCTGACTTCTGGGCTCCCACCCACAGCCCCAGCTCAGGGGAAGCAGCCCCTGAGCCAAGGCCTGAAGGAGGCGCGGGGCGCCCCCGCCTGGAAGACTAGTGCACAGCATGCAGAAAGGGAGCCTCCTCTGGGGAAGAGGAGGCAGCCCAGCTCCGTGCAGCTGCAATTACTTCTTGGGCGGAGCCCAGGGAGTCTCCAGTACGGCAGAGCTTCAGCTCTGCTCAGACGCCCAATTTGGCAGAGTTCCTGGCGTGTGGCTGCTCTGCCCTTGGCAGGCCTTGCCCAGACTTGCCTCGCTGCTAGGCTTCCTGACCAGGATGGAGCAGGCTGAATGAGACTGGGAGACGCTGCTGGCGCTTTCCTGGCCTCAGCTGCACTGCTGCCTTGCCTTTGCACCTCGTCCCCAGGCGTCCTTGGGGAGGGCTTAAGGGCCGGTGGGTTGCACACTGCCAAGCGCTCCAGCAGTGAAGGCTCTATTAGAGGGAAGGGGAGGGCAACTGCAGGGCTCCTCCAGCGGTTGCTTGACCGCCCAGACTCAGCACAGCACGGAGAGCACCAGGCTCCCAGGTCCCCTGGCAGTGGTCTGTAGCCCCACACACCCGGAGGCTGACTCCGTGAGCGCGCAGAAGGTGCCTGACAGACGTCATTTCCCTAGTGCTCTCCTCCCCAGCAGAGACGTGTGCAGGTGGTTGGGGCCTGCCCCTCCGTGTCTGGGCTCCCGCCCACAGCCCCAGCTCAGGAGATGTAGCCCCTGAGCCAAGACCTTCAGGAGGCGCGGGGCGTCCCTGCCTGCAAGCCAAGTGCACAGTACGCAGGGAAGCGAGCCTCCTTGGGAAGAGTTGAGGGAGCCAAGCCGCATGCAGCTGCAATCCCTGCTTGGGCGGAGCCGAGTGCGCCTCCAGTATGGCAGAGCTCCAGCTCTGCTCAGAGGCCCCATCTGGCAGAGTTCCTGGCGTGAGGCTACTCTGCCCTGGGCGAGCTTTGCCCAGACTTGCCTCACTGCTAGGCTTCCTGACCAGGAAGGAGCAGGCTGAGCGAGACTGGGAGATGCTCCTGGCGCCTTCCTGGCCTCAGCTCCACTCCTGCCTTGCCTTTGCACCTAGTCCCCAGGCGTCCTTGCAGAGGGCTTAGGGGCCGGTGGGTTGCACACTACCAAGGGCTCCAGCAGTGAGAGCTCTGTCACAGGGAAGGGGAAGGCAACTGCAGGGCTGCTCCAGCGGTTGCTTGAATGCCCAGACTCAGCACAGCACGGAGAGCACCAGGCTCCCAGGTCCCCTGGCGGTGGTTTGTAGCCCCACACACCCGGAGGCTGACTCCATGAGCGCCCAGAAGGTGCCTGAGAGACGTCATTTCCCTAGTGCTCTCCCCACCAGCAGAGACGTGTGCAGGTGGTTGGGGCCTGCCCCTCCGTGTCTGGGTTCCCGCCCACAGCCCCAGCTCAGGAGAAGTAGCCCCTGAGCCAAGACCTGCAGGAGGCGCGGGGCGTCCCTGCCTGCAAGCCAAGTGCACAGTACGCAGGGAAGCGAGCCTCCTTGGGAAGAGTTGAGGGAGCCAAGCCGCATGCAGCTGCAATCCCTGCTTGGGCGGAGCCGAGTGCGCCTCCAGTATGGCAGATCTCCAGCTCTGCTCAGAGGCCCCATCTGGCAGAGTTCCTGGCGTGAGGCTACTCTGCTATGGGCGAGCTTTGCCCAGACTTGCCTCATTGCTAGGCTTCCTGACCAGGAAGGAGCAGGCTGAGCGAGACTGGGAGACGCTCCTGGCGCCTTCCTGGCCTCAGCTCCACTCCTGCGTTGCCTTTGCACCTAGTCCCCAGGAGTCCTTGCAGAGGGCTTTGGGGCCGGTGGGTTGCACAGTGCCACGGGCTCCAGCAGTGAGAGCTCTGTCACAGGGAAGGGGAGGGCAACTGCAGGGCTGCTGCAGCGGTTGTTGGCCGCCCAGACTCAGCACAGCACGGAGAGCACCAGGCTTCCAGGGCCCCTGGCTCTGGTCTGCAGCCGCACACACCTGGAGGCTGAATCCGTGAGCGCCCAGATGGTGCCTAACAGACGTAATTTCCCTAGTGCTCTCCTCCCCAGCAGAGACGTGTTCAGGTGGTTGGGGCCTGCCCCTGCCTTCTGGGCTCCCGCCCACAGCCCCAGCTCAGGGGAAGCAGCCCCTGACCCAAGACCTGCAGGAGGCGCGGTGCGCCCCCGCCTGGAATGCTAGTGCACAGCATGCAGAAAGGGAGCCTCCTCTGGGGAAGAGGAGGCAGCCCAGCTCCGTGCAGCTGCAATTACTTCTTGGGCGGAGCCCAGGGAGTCTCCAGTACGGCAGAGCTTCAGCTCTGCTCAGACGCCCAATTTGGCAGAGTTCCTGGCGTGTGGCTGCTCTGCCCTTGGCAGGCCTTGCCCAGACTTGCCTCGCTGCTAGGCTTCCTGACCAGGATGGAGCAGGCTGAATGAGACTGGGAGACGCTGCTGGCGCTTTCCTGGCCTCAGCTGCACTGCTGCCTTGCCTTTGCACCTCGTCCCCAGGCGTCCTTGGGGAGGGCTTAAGGGCCGGTGGGTTGCACACTGCCAAGCGCTCCAGCAGTGAAGGCTCTATTAGAGGGAAGGGGAGGGCAACTGCAGGGCTCCTCCAGCGGTTGCTTGACCGCCCAGACTCAGCACAGCACGGAGAGCACCAGGCTCCCAGGTCCCCTGGCAGTGGTCTGTAGCCCCACACACCCGGAGGCTGACTCCGTGAGCGCGCAGAAGGTGCCTGACAGACGTCATTTCCCTAGTGCTCTCCTCCCCAGCAGAGACGTGTGCAGGTGGTTGGGGCCTGCCCCTCCGTGTCTGGGCTCCCGCCCACAGCCCCAGCTCAGGAGATGTAGCCCCTGAGCCAAGACCTTCAGGAGGCGCGGGGCGTCCCTGCCTGCAAGCCAAGTGCACAGTACGCAGGGAAGCGAGCCTCCTTGGGAAGAGTTGAGGGAGCCAAGCCGCATGCAGCTGCAATCCCTGCTTGGGCGGAGCCGAGTGCGCCTCCAGTATGGCAGAGCTCCAGCTCTGCTCAGAGGCCCCATCTGGCAGAGTTCCTGGCGTGAGGCTACTCTGCCCTGGGCGAGCTTTGCCCAGACTTGCCTCACTGCTAGGCTTCCTGACCAGGAAGGAGCAGGCTGAGCGAGACTGGGAGATGCTCCTGGCGCCTTCCTGGCCTCAGCTCCACTCCTGCCTTGCCTTTGCACCTCGTCCCCAGGCGTCCTTGCAGAGGGCTTAGGGGCCGGTGGGTTGCACACTACCAAGGGCTCCAGCAGTGAGAGCTCTGTCACAGGGAAGGGGAAGGCAACTGCAGGGCTGCTCCAGCGGTTGCTTGAATGCCCAGACTCAGCACAGCACGGAGAGCACCAGGCTCCCAGGTCCCCTGGCGGTGGTTTGTAGCCCCACACACCCGGAGGCTGACTCCATGAGCGCCCAGAAGGTGCCTGAGAGACGTCATTTCCCTAGTGCTCTCCCCACCAGCAGAGACGTGTGCAGGTGGTTGGGGCCTGCCCCTCCGTGTCTGGGTTCCCGCCCACAGCCCCAGCTCAGGAGAAGTAGCCCCTGAGCCAAGACCTGCAGGAGGCGCGGGGCGTCCCTGCCTGCAAGCCAAGTGCACAGTACGCAGGGAAGCGAGCCTCCTTGGGAAGAGTTGAGGGAGCCAAGCCGCATGCAGCTGCAATCCCTGCTTGGGCGGAGCCGAGTGCGCCTCCAGTATGGCAGATCTCCAGCTCTGCTCAGAGGCCCCATCTGGCAGAGTTCCTTGCGTGAGGCTACTCTGCTATGGGCGAGCTTTGCCCAGACTTGCCTCATTGCTAGGCTTCCTGACCAGGAAGGAGCAGGCTGAGCGAGACTGGGAGACGCTCCTGGCGCCTTCCTGGCCTCAGCTCCACTCCTGCGTTGCCTTTGCACCTAGTCCCCAGGAGTCCTTGCAGAGGGCTTTGGGGCCGGTGGGTTGCACAGTGCCACGGGCTCCAGCAGTGAGAGCTCTGTCACAGGGAAGGGGAGGGCAACTGCAGGGCTGCTGCAGCGGTTGTTGGCCGCCCAGACTCAGCACAGCACGGAGAGCACCAGGCTTCCAGGGCCCCTGGCTCTGGTCTGCAGCCGCACACACCTGGAGGCTGAATCCGTGAGCGCCCAGATGGTGCCTAACAGACGTAATTTCCCTAGTGCTCTCCTCCCCAGCAGAGACGTGTTCAGGTGGTTGGGGCCTGCCCCTGCCTTCTGGGCTCCCGCCCACAGCCCCAGCTCAGGGGAAGCAGCCCCTGACCCAAGACCTGCAGGAGGCGCGGTGCGCCCCCGCCTGGAATGCTAGTGCACAGCATGCAGAAAGGGAGCCTCCTCTGGGGAAGAGGAGGCAGCCCAGCTCCGTGCAGTTGCAATCACTTCTTGGGCGGAGCCCAGGGAGCCTCCAGTACGGCAGAGCTCCAGCTCTGCTCAGAGGCCCAATCTGGCAGAGTTCATGGCGAGCGGCTGCTCTGCCCTGAGCGAGTCTTGCCCAGACTTGCCTCGCTGCTAGGCTTCCTGACCAGGAAGGAGCAGGCTAGCGAGAATGGGAGTCGCTCCTGGCGCCTTCCTGGCCTCAGCTCCACGCCTGCCTTAGCTTTGCGCCTAGTCGTCAGGCGTCCTTGCACAGGGCTTAAGGTCCGGTGGGGTGCACACTGCCAAGGGCTCCAGCAGTGAGAGTTCTGTCACAGGGAAGGGGAGGGCACCGTAAGGGCTGCTCCAGCGGTTCCTTGGCGGCCCAGACTCAGCGCCGCACGGAGAGCACCAGGCTCACAGGTCCCCTGGCTGTTGTCTGCAGCCCGACACACCTGGAGGCTGACTCCGTGGGCGCCCAGAAGTTGCCTGACAGACGTCATTTCTCTAGCGCTCTCCTCCCCAGCAGAGACATGTGCAGGTGGTGGGGCCTGCCCCTGCGTGTCTGGGTTCCCTCCCACAGCCCCAGCTCACGGCAATCAGCCGCTGAGCCAAGACCTGTAGGAGGCGCGCGGCGCCCCCGCCTGGAAGCCTCGTGCACAGCATATGGGAAGCGAGCCTCCTCGGGGGAAGAGGACGCAGCCCAGCTGCGTGTGGCTGCAATCACTTCTTGGGCGGAGCCGAGTTTGCCTCCAGTACGGCAGAGCTCCAGCTCTGCTCAGAGGCCCGATCTGGCAGAGTTCCTGGCGTGAGGATGCTCTGCCCTGGCCGAGCCTTGCCCAACTTGCCTCGCTGCTAGGCTTCCTGACCAGGAAGGAGTAGGCTAGCAAGAATGGGAGATGGTCCTGACGCCTTCCTGGCCTCAGCTCCACGCCTGCCTTAGCTTTGCACCTAGTCGCCAGGCGTCCTTGCAGAGGGCTTAGGGGCCGGTGGGTTGCACACTACCAAGGGCTCCAGCAGTGAGAGCTCTGTCACAGGGAAGGGGAGGGCAACTGCAGGGCTGCTCCAGAGGTTCCTTGGCCGCCCAGACTCAGCAGGGCACGGACAGCACCAGGCTCCCAGGGCCTCTGGCTGTGGTCTACAGCCCCACACACCCGGAGGCTGACTCCGTGAGCGCCCAGAAGGTGCCTAACAGACGTCATTTCCCTAGCGCTCTCCTCCCCAGCAGAGACGTGTGCAGGTGGTGGGGCCTGCCCCTGCGTGTCTGGGTTCCCGCCCACAGCCCCAGCTCAGGAGAAGTAGCCCCTGAGCCAAGACCTGCAGGAGGCGTGGGGCGTCCCTGCCTGCAAGCGACGTGCACGGTACGCAGGGAAGCGAGCCTCCTTGGGAAGAGTTGAGGGAGCCAAGCCGCATGCAGCTGCAATCCGTGCTTGGGCGGAGCCGAGTGCGCCTCCAGTATGGCAGATCTCCAGCTCTGCTCAGAGGCCCCATCTGGCAGAGTTCCTGGCGTGAGGCTACTCTGCTATGGTCAGCTTTACCCAGATATGCCTCACTGCTAGGCTTCCTGACCAGGAAGGAGCAGGCTGAGCGAGACTGGGAGACGCTCCTGGCGCCTTCCTGGCCTCAGCTCCACTCCTCCGTTGCCTTTGCACCTAGTCCCCAGGCGTCCTTGCAGAGGGCTTAGGGGCCGGTGGGTTACACACTGCCCCGGGCTCCAGCAGTGAGAGCTCTGTCACAGGGAAGGGGAGGGCAACGTAAGGGCTGCTCCAGTGGTTCCTTGGCCGCCCAGACTCAGCAGGGCACGGAGAGCACCAGGCTCCCAGGGCCCCTGGCTCTGGTCTGCAGCCGCACACACCTGGAGGCTGACTCCGTGAGCACCCAGAAGGTGCCTAACAGACGTCATTTCCCTTGTGCTCTCCTCCCCAGCAGAGACGTGTTCAGGTTGTTGGGGCCTGTCCCTGACTTCTGGGCTCCCACCCACAGCCCCAGCTCAGGGGAAGCAGCCCCTGAGCCAAGGCCTGCAGGAGGCGCGGGGCGCCCCCGCCTGGAAGGCTAGTGCACAGCATGCAGAAAGGGAGCCTCCTCTGGGGAAGAGGAGGCAGCCCAGCTCCGTGCAGCTGGAATTACTTCTTGGGCGGAGCCCAGGGAGTCTCCAGTACGGCAGAGCTTCAGCTCTGCTCAGACGCCCAATTTGGCAGAGTTCCTGGTGTGTGGCTGCTCTGCCCTTGGCAGGCCTTGCCCAGACTTGCCTCGCTGCTAGGCTTCCTGACCAGGATGGAGCAGGCTGAATGAGACTGGGAGACGCTGCTGGCGCTTTCCTGGCCTCAGCTCCACTGCTGCCTTGCCTTTGCACCTCGTCCCCAGGCGTCCTTGGGGAGGGCTTAAGGGCCGGTGGGTTGCACACTGCCAAGCGCTCCAGCAGTGAAGGCTCTATTAGAGGGAAGGGGAGGGCAACTGCAGGGCTCCTCCAGCGGTTGCTTCACCGCCCAGACTCAGCACAGCACGGAGAGCACCAGGCTCCCAGGTCCCCTGGCTGTCTTCTGTAGCCCCACACACCCGGAAGATGACTCCGTGAGCGCGCAGAAGGTGCCTGAGAGACGTCATTTCCCTTGTGCTCTCCTCCCCAGCAGAGACGTGTTCAGGTTGTTGGGGCCTGTCCCTGACTTCTGGGCTCCCACCCACAGCCCCAGCTCAGGGGAAGCAGCCCCTGAGCCAAGGCCTGAAGGAGGCGCGGGGCGCCCCCGCCTGGAAGACTAGTGCACAGCATGCAGAAAGGGAGCCTCCTCTGGGGAAGAGGAGGCAGCCCAGCTCCGTGCAGCTGCAATTACTTCTTGGGCGGAGCCCAGGGAGTCTCCAGTACGGCAGAGCTTCAGCTCTGCTCAGACGCCCAATTTGGCAGAGTTCCTGGCGTGTGGCTGCTCTGCCCTTGGCAGGCCTTGCCCAGACTTGCCTCGCTGCTAGGCTTCCTGACCAGGATGGAGCAGGCTGAATGAGACTGGGAGACGCTGCTGGCGCTTTCCTGGCCTCAGCTCCACTGCTGCCTTGCCTTTGCACCTCGTCCCCAGGCGTCCTTGGGGAGGGCTTAAGGGCCGGTGGGTTGCACACTGCCAAGCGCTCCAGCAGTGAAGGCTCTATTAGAGGGAAGGGGAGGGCAACTGCAGGGCTCCTCCAGCGGTTGCTTGACCGCCCAGACTCAGCACAGCACGGAGAGCACCAGGCTCCCAGGTCCCCTGGCTGTGGTCTGTAGCCCCACACACCCGGAGGCTGACTCCGTGAGCGCGCAGAAGGTGCCTGACAGACGTCATTTCCCTAGTGCTCTCCTCCCCAGCAGAGACGTGTGCAGGTGGTTGGGGCCTGCCCCTCCGTGTCTGGGCTCCCGCCCACAGCCCCAGCTCAGGAGAAGTAGCCCCTGAGCCAAGACCTGCAGGAGGCGCGGGGCGTCCCTGCCTGCAAGCCAAGTGCACAGTACGCAGGGAAGCGAGCCTCCTTGGGAAGAGTTGAGGGAGCCAAGCCGCATGCAGCTGCAATCCCTGCTTGGGCGGAGCCGAGTGCGCCTCCAGTATGGCAGAGCTCCAGCTCTGCTCAGAGGCCCCATCTGGCAGAGTTCCTGGCGTGAGGCTACTCTGCCCTGGGCGAGCTTTGCCCAGACTTGCCTCACTGCTAGGCTTCCTGACCAGGAAGGAGCAGGCTGAGCGAGACTGGGAGACGCTCCTGGCGCCTTCCGGGCCTCAGCTCCACTCCTGCCTTGCCTTTGCACCTAGTCCCCAGGCGTCCTTGCAGAGGGCTTAGGGGCCGGTGGGTTGCACACTACCAAGGGCTCCAGCAGTGAGAGCTCTGTCACAGGGAAGGGGAAGGCAACTGCAGGGCTGCTCCAGCGGTTGCTTGACCGCCCAGACTCAGCACAGCACGGAGAGCACCAGGCTCCCAGGTCCCCTGGCGGTGGTTTGTAGCCCCACACACCCGGAGGCTGACTCCATGAGCGCCCAGAAGGTGCCTGAGAGACGTCATTTCCCTAGTGCTCTCCCCACCAGCAAAGACGTGTGCAGGTGGTTGGGGCCTGCCCCTCCGTGTCTGGGTTCCCGCCCACAGCCCCAGCTCAGGAGAAGTAGCCCCTGAGCCAAGACCTGCAGGAGGCGCGGGGCGTCCCTGCCTGCAAGCCAAGTGCACAGTACGCAGGGAAGCGAGCCTCCTTGGGAAGAGTTGAGGGAGCCAAGCCGCATGCAGCTGCAATCCCTGCTTGGGCGGAGCCGAGTGCGCCTCCAGTATGGCAGATCTCCAGCTCTGCTCAGAGGCCCCATCTGGCAGAGTTCCTGGCGTGAGGCTACTCTGCTATGGGCGAGCTTTGCCCAGACTTGCCTCATTGCTAGGCTTCCTGACCAGGAAGGAGCAGGCTGAGCGAGACTGGGAGACGCTCCTGGCGCCTTCCTGGCCTCAGCTCCACTCCTGCGTTGCCTTTGCACCTAGTCCCCAGGCGTCCTTGCAGTGGGCTTTGGGGCCGGTGGGTTGCACAGTGCCACGGGCTCCAGCAGTGAGAGCTCTGTCACAGGGAAGGGGAGGGCAAATGCAGGGCTGCTGCAGCGGTCGTTGGCCGCCCAGACTCAGCAGGGCACGGAGAGCACCAGGCTTCCAGGGCCCCTGGCTCTGGTCTGCAGCCGCACACACCTGGAGGCTGACTCCGTGAGCGCCCAGATGGTGCCTAACAGACGTAATTTCCCTAGTGCTCTCCTCCCCAGCAGAGACGTGTTCAGGTGGTTGGGGCCTGCCCCTGCCTTCTGGGCTCCCGCCCACAGCCCCAGCTCAGGGGAAGCAGCCCCTGACCCAAGACCTGCAGGAGGCGCGGGGCGCCCCCGCCTGGAAGGCTAGTGCACAGCATGCAGAAAGGGCGCCTCCTCTGGGGAAGAGGAGGCAGCCCAGCTCCGTGCAGTTGCAATCACTTCTTGGGCGGAGCCCAGGGAGCCTCCAGTACGGCAGAGCTCCAGCTCTGCTCAGAGGCCCAATCTGGCAGAGTTCCTGGCGAGCGGCTGCTCTGCCCTGGGCGAGTCTTGCCCAGACTTGCCTCGCTGCTAGGCTTCCTGACCAGGAAGGAGCAGGCTAGCGAGAATGGGAGTCGCTCCTGGCGCCTTCCTGGCCTCAGCTCCACGCCTGCCTTAGCTTTGCGCCTAGTCGTCAGGCGTCCTTGCACAGGGCTTAAGGTCCGGTGGGGTGCACACTGCCAAGGGCTCCAGCAGTGAGAGTTCTGTCACAGGGAAGGGGAGGGCACCGTAAGGGCTGCTCCAGCGGTTCCTTGGCGGCCCAGACTCAGCGCCGCACGGAGAGCACCAGGCTCACAGGTCCCCTGGCTGTTGTCTGCAGCCCGACACACCTGGAGGCTGACTCCGTGGGCGCCCAGAAGTTGCCTGACAGACGTCATTTCTCTAGCGCTCTCCTCCCCAGCAGAGACATGTGCAGGTGGTGGGGCCTGCCCCTGCGTGTCTGGGTTCCCGCCCACAGCCCCAGCTCAGGAGAAGTAGCCCCTGAGCCAAGACCTGCAGGAGGCGTGGGGCGTCCCTGCCTGCAAGCGACGTGCACGGTACGCAGGGAAGCGAGCCTCCTTGGGAAGAGTTGAGGGAGCCAAGCCGCATGCAGCTGCAATCCGTGCTTGGGCGGAGCCGAGTGCGCCTCCAGTACGGCAGATCTCCAGCTCTGCTCAGAGGCCCCATCTGGCAGAGTTCCTGGCGTGAGGCTACTCTGCTATGGTCAGCTTTACCCAGATATGCCTCACTGCTAGGCTTCCTGACCAGGAAGGAGCAGGCTGAGCGAGACTGGGAGACGCTCCTGGCGCCTTCCTGGCCTCAGCTCCACTCCTCCGTTGCCTTTGCACCTAGTCCCCAGGCGTCCTTGCAGAGGGCTTAGGGGCCGGTGGGTTACACACTGCCACGGGCTCCAGCAGTGAGAGCTCTGTCACAGGGAAGGGGAGGGCAACGTCAGGGCTGCTCCAGTGGTTCCTTGGCCGCCCAGACTCAGCAGGGCACGGAGAGCACCAGGCTCCCAGGGCCCCTGGCTCTGGTCTGCAGCCGCACACACCTGGAGGCTGACTCCGTGAGCGCCCAGAAGGTGCCTAACAGACGTCATTTCCCTTGTGCTCTCCTCCCCAGCAGAGACGTGTTCAGGTTGTTGGGGCCTGTCCCTGACTTCTGGGCTCCCACCCACAGCCCCAGCTCAGGGGAAGCAGCCCCTGAGCCAAGGCCTGCAGGAGGCGCGGGGCGCCCCCGCCTGGAAGGCTAGTGCACAGCATGCAGAAAGGGAGCCTCCTCTGGGGAAGAGGAGGCAGCCCAGCTCCGTGCAGCTGCAATTACTTCTTGGGCGGAGCCCAGGGAGTCTCCAGTACGGCAGAGCTTCAGCTCTGCTCAGACGCCCAATTTGGCAGAGTTCCTGGCGTGTGGCTGCTCTGCCCTTGGCAGGCCTTGCCCAGACTTGCCTCGCTGCTAGGCTTCCTGACCAGGATGGAGCAGGCTGAATGAGACTGGGAGACGCTGCTGGCGCTTTCCTGGCCTCAGCTCCACTGCTGCCTTGCCTTTGCACCTCGTCCCCAGGCGTCCTTGGGGAGGGCTTAAGGGCCGGTTGGTTGCACACTGCCAAGCGCTCCAGCAGTGAAGGCTCTATTAGAGGGAAGGGGAGGGCAACTGCAGGGCTCCTCCAGCGGTTGCTTGACCGCCCAGACTCAGCACAGCACGGAGAGCACCAGGCTCCCAGGTCCCCTGGCTGTCTTCTGTAGCCCCACACACCCGGAAGATGACTCCGTGAGCGCGCAGAAGGTGCCTGAGAGACGTCATTTCCCTTGTGCTCTCCTCCCCAGCAGAGACGTGTTCAGGTTGTTGGGGCCTGTCCCTGACTTCTGGGCTCCCACCCACAGCCCCAGCTCAGGGGAAGCAGCCCCTGAGCCAAGGCCTGAAGGAGGCGCGGGGCGCCCCCGCCTGGAAGACTAGTGCACAGCATGCAGAAAGGGAGCCTCCTCTGGGGAAGAGGAGGCAGCCCAGCTCCGTGCAGCTGCAATTACTTCTTGGGCGGAGCCCAGGGAGTCTCCAGTACGGCAGAGCTTCAGCTCTGCTCAGACGCCCAATTTGGCAGAGTTCCTGGCGTGTGGCTGCTCTGCCCTTGGCAGGCCTTGCCCAGACTTGCCTCGCTGCTAGGCTTCCTGACCAGGATGGAGCAGGCTGAATGAGACTGGGAGACGCTGCTGGCGCTTTCCTGGCCTCAGCTGCACTGCTGCCTTGCCTTTGCACCTCGTCCCCAGGCGTCCTTGGGGAGGGCTTAAGGGCCGGTGGGTTGCACACTGCCAAGCGCTCCAGCAGTGAAGGCTCTATTAGAGGGAAGGGGAGGGCAACTGCAGGGCTCCTCCAGCGGTTGCTTGACCGCCCAGACTCAGCACAGCACGGAGAGCACCAGGCTCCCAGGTCCCCTGGCTGTGGTCTGTAGCCCCACACACCCGGAGGCTGACTCCGTGAGCGCGCAGAAGGTGCCTGACAGACGTCATTTCCCTAGTGCTCTCCTCCCCAGCAGAGACGTGTGCAGGTGGTTGGGGCCTGCCCCTCCGTGTCTGGGCTCCCGCCCACAGCCCCAGCTCAGGAGAAGTAGCCCCTGAGCCAAGACCTGCAGGAGGCGCGGGGCGTCCCTGCCTGCAAGCCAAGTGCACAGTACGCAGGGAAGCGAGCCTCCTTGGGAAGAGTTGAGGGAGCCAAGCCGCATGCAGCTGCAATCCCTGCTTGGGCGGAGCCGAGTGCGCCTCCAGTATGGCAGAGCTCCAGCTCTGCTCAGAGGCCCCATCTGGCAGAGTTCCTGGCGTGAGGCTACTCTGCCCTGGGCGAGCTTTGCCCAGACTTGCCTCACTGCTAGGCTTCCTGACCAGGAAGGAGCAGGCTGAGCGAGACTGGGAGACGCTCCTGGCGCCTTCCGGGCCTCAGCTCCACTCCTGCCTTGCCTTTGCACCTAGTCCCCAGGCGTCCTTGCAGAGGGCTTAGGGGCCGGTGGGTTGCACACTACCAAGGGCTCCAGCAGTGAGAGCTCTGTCACAGGGAAGGGGAAGGCAACTGCAGGGCTGCTCCAGCGGTTGCTTGACCGCCCAGACTCAGCACAGCACGGAGAGCACCAGGCTCCCAGGTCCCCTGGCGGTGGTTTGTAGCCCCACACACCCGGAGGCTGACTCCATGAGCGCCCAGAAGGTGCCTGAGAGACGTCATTTCCCTAGTGCTCTCCCCACCAGCAAAGACGTGTGCAGGTGGTTGGGGCCTGCCCCTCCGTGTCTGGGTTCCCGCCCACAGCCCCAGCTCAGGAGAAGTAGCCCCTGAGCCAAGACCTGCAGGAGGCGCGGGGCGTCCCTGCCTGCAAGCCAAGTGCACAGTACGCAGGGAAGCGAGCCTCCTTGGGAAGAGTTGAGGGAGCCAAGCCGCATGCAGCTGCAATCCCTGCTTGGGCGGAGCCGAGTGCGCCTCCAGTATGGCAGATCTCCAGCTCTGCTCAGAGGCCCCATCTGGCAGAGTTCCTGGCGTGAGGCTACTCTGCTATGGGCGAGCTTTGCCCAGACTTGCCTCATTGCTAGGCTTCCTGACCAGGAAGGAGCAGGCTGAGCGAGACTGGGAGACGCTCCTGGCGCCTTCCTGGCCTCAGCTCCACTCCTGCGTTGCCTTTGCACCTAGTCCCCAGGCGTCCTTGCAGTGGGCTTTGGGGCCGGTGGGTTGCACAGTGCCACGGGCTCCAGCAGTGAGAGCTCTGTCACAGGGAAGGGGAGGGCAAATGCAGGGCTGCTGCAGCGGTCGTTGGCCGCCCAGACTCAGCACAGCACGGAGAGCACCAGGCTTCCAGGGCCCCTGGCTCTGGTCTGCAGCCGCACACACCTGGAGGCTGACTCCGTGAGCGCCCAGATGGTGCCTAACAGACGTAATTTCCCTAGTGCTCTCCTCCCCAGCAGAGACGTGTTCAGGTGGTTGGGGCCTGCCCCTGCCTTCTGGGCTCCCGCCCACAGCCCCAGCTCAGGGGAAGCAGCCCCTGACCCAAGACCTGCAGGAGGCGCGGGGCGCCCCCGCCTGGAAGGCTAGTGCACAGCATGCAGAAAGGGAGCCTCCTCTGGGGAAGAGGAGGCAGCCCAGCTCCGTGCAGTTGCAATCACTTCTTGGGCGGAGCCCAGGGAGCCTCCAGTACGGCAGAGCTCCAGCTCTGCTCAGAGGCCCAATCTGGCAGAGTTCCTGGCGAGCGGCTGCTCTGCCCTGGGCGAGTCTTGCCCAGACTTGCCTCGCTGCTAGGCTTCCTGACCAGGAAGGAGCAGGCTAGCGAGAATGGGAGTCGCTCCTGGCGCCTTCCTGGCCTCAGCTCCACACCTGCCTTAGCTTTGCACCTAGTCGTCAGGCGTCCTTGCACAGGGCTTAAGGTCCGGTGGGGTGCACACTGCCAAGGGCTCCAGCAGTGAGAGTTCTGTCACAGGGAAGGGGAGGGCACCGTAAGGGCTGCTCCAGCGGTTCCTTGGCGGCCCAGACTCAGCGCCGCACGGAGAGCACCAGGCTCACAGGTCCCCTGGCTGTTGTCTGCAGCCCGACACACCTGGAGGCTGACTCCGTGGGCGCCCAGAAGTTGCCTGACAGACGTCATTTCTCTAGCGCTCTCCTCCCCAGCAGAGACATGTGCAGGTGGTGGGGCCTGCCCCTGCGTGTCTGGGTTCCCTCCCACAGCCCCAGCTCAGGGCAATCAGCCGCTGAGCCAAGACCTGTAGGAGGCGCGCGGCGCCCCCGCCTGGAAGCCTCGTGCACAGCATACGGGAAGCGAGCCTCCTCGGGGGAAGAGGACGCAGCCCAGCTGCGTGTGGCTGCAATCACTTCTTGGGCGGAGCCGAGTTTGCCTCCAGTACGGCAGAGCTCCAGCTCTGCTCAGAGGCCCGATCTGGCAGAGTTCCTGGCGTGAGGCTGCTCTGCCCTGGCAGAGCCTTGCCCAACTTGCCTCGCTGCTAGGCTTCCTGACCAGGAAGGAGTAGGCTAGCGAGAATGGGAGATGGTCCTGACGCCTTCCTGGCCTCAGCTCCACGCCTGCCTTAGCTTTGCACCTAGTCGCCAGGCGTCCTTGCAGAGGGCTTAGGGGCCGGTGGATTGCACACTACCAAGGGCTCCAGCAGTGAGAGCTCTGTCACAGGGAAGGGGAGGGCAACTGCAGGGCTGCTCCAGAGGTTCCTTGGCCGCCCAGACTCAGCAGGGCATGGAGAGCACCAGGCTCCCAGGGCCCCTGGCTGTGGTCTGAAGCCCCACACACCCGGAGGCTGACTCCGTGAGCGCCCAGAAGGTGCCTAACAGACGTCATTTCCCTAGCGCTCTCCTCCCCAGCAGAGACGTGTGCAGGTGGTGGGGCCTGCCCCTGCGTGTCTGGGTTCCCTCCCACAGCCCCAACTCAGGGCAAGCAGCCGATGAGCCAAGACCTGCAGGAGGCGCGGGGCGCCCCCGCCTGGAAGGCTAGTGCACAGCATGCAGAAAGGGAGCCTCCTCTGGGGAAGAGGAGGCAGCCCAGCTCCGTGCAGCTGCAATCACTGCTTGGGCGGAGCCCAGGGAGCCTCCAGTACGGCAGAGCTCCAGCTCTGCTCAGAGGCCCAATTTGGCAGAGTTCCTGGCGTGCGGCTGCTCTGCCCTTGGCAGGCCTTGCCCAGACTTGCCTCGCTGCTAGGCTTCCTGACCAGGATGGAGCAGGCTGAATGAGACTGGGAGACGCTGCTGGCGCTTTCCTGGCCTCAGCTCCACTGCTGCCTTGCCTTTGCACCTCGTCCCCAGGCGTCCTTGGGGAGGGCTTAAGGGCCGGTGGGTTGCACACTGCCAAGCGCTCCAGCAGTGAAGGCTCTATTAGAGGGAAGGGGAGGGCAACTGCAGGGCTCCTCCAGCGGTTGCTTGACCGCCCAGACTCAGCACAGCACGGAGAGCACCAGGCTCCCAGGTCCCCTGGCTGTGGTCTGTAGCCCCACACACCCGGAGGCTGACTCCGTTATCGCGCAGAAGATGCCTGACAGACGTCATTTCCCTAGTGTTCTCCTCCCCAGCAGAGACGTGTGCAGGTGGTTGGGGCCTGCCCCTCCGTGTCTGGGCTCCCGCCCACAGCCCCAGCTCAGGAGAAGTAGCCCCTGAGCCAAGACCTGCAGGAGGCGCGGGGCGTCCCTGCCTGCAAGCCAAGTGCACAGTACGCAGGGAAGCGAGCCTCCTTGGGAAGAGTTGAGGGAGCCAAGCCGCATGCAGCTGCAATCCCTGCTTGGGCGGAGCCGAGTGCGCCTCCAGTATGGCAGAGCTCCAGCTCTGCTCAGAGGCCCCATCTGGCAGAGTTCCTGGCGTGAGGCTACTCTGCCCTGGGCGAGCTTTGCCCAGACTTGCCTCACTGCTAGGCTTCCTGACCAGGAAGGAGCAGGCTGAGCGAGACTGGGAGACGCTCCTGGCGCCTTCCGGGCCTCAGCTCCACTCCTGCCTTGCCTTTGCACCTAGTCCCCAGGCGTCCTTGCAGAGGGCTTAGGGGCCGGTGGGTTGCACACTACCAAGGGCTCCAGCAGTGAGAGCTCTGTCACAGGGAAGGGGAAGGCAACTGCAGGGCTGCTCCAGCGGTTGCTTGACCGCCCAGACTCAGCACAGCACGGAGAGCACCAGGCTCCCAGGTCCCCTGGCGGTGGTTTGTAGCCCCACACACCCGGAGGCTGACTCCATGAGCGCCCAGAAGGTGCCTGAGAGACGTCATTTCCCTAGTGCTCTCCCCACCAGCAGAGACGTGTGCAGGTGGTTGGGGCCTGCCCCTCCGTGTCTGGGTTCCCGCCCACAGCCCCAGCTCAGGAGAAGTAGCCCCTGAGCCAAGACCTGCAGGAGGCGCGGGGCGTCCCTGCCTGCAAGCCAAGTGCACAGTACGCAGGGAAGCGAGCCTCCTTGGGAAGAGTTGAGGGAGCCAAGCCGCATGCAGCTGCAATCCCTGCTTGGGCGGAGCCGAGTGCGCCTCCAGTATGGCAGATCTCCAGCTCTGCTCAGAGGCCACATCTGGCAGAGTTCCTGGCGTGAGGCTACTCTGCTATGGGCGAGCTTTGCCCAGACTTGCCTCATTGCTAGGCTTCCTGACCAGGAAGGAGCAGGCTGAGCGAGACTGGGAGACGCTCCTGGCGCCTTCCTGGCCTCAGCTCCACTCCTGCGTTGCCTTTGCACCTAGTCCCCAGGCGTCCTTGCAGTGGGCTTTGGGGCCGGTGGGTTGCACAGTGCCACGGGCTCCAGCAGTGAGAGCTCTGTCACAGGGAAGGGGAGGGCAACTGCAGGGCTGCTGCAGTGGTTGTTGGCCGCCCAGACTCAGCACAGCACGGAGAGCACCAGGCTTCCAGGGCCCCTGGCTCTGGTCTGCAGCCGCACACACCTGGAGGCTGAATCCGTGAGCGCCCAGATGGTGCCTAACAGACGTAATTTCCCTAGTGCTCTCCTCCCCAGCAGAGACGTGTTCAGGTGGTTGGGGCCTGCCCCTGCCTTCTGGGCTCCCGCCCACAGCCCCAGCTCAGGGGAAGCAGCCCCTGACCCAAGACCTGCAGGAGGCGCGGGGCGCCCCCGCCTGGAAGGCTAGTGCACAGCATGCAGAAAGGGAGCCTCCTCTGGGGAAGAGGAGGCAGCCCAGCTCCGTGCAGTTGCAATCACTTCTTGGGCGGAGCCCAGGGAGCCTCCAGTACGGCAGAGCTCCAGCTCTGCTCAGAGGCCCAATCTGGCAGAGTTCCTGGCGAGCGGCTGCTCTGCCCTGGGCGAGTCTTGCCCAGACTTGCCTCGCTGCTAGGCTTCCTGACCAGGAAGGAGCAGGCTAGCGAGAATGGGAGTCGCTCCTGGCGCCTTCCTGGCCTCAGCTCCACACCTGCCTTAGCTTTGCGCCTAGTCGTCAGGCGTCCTTGCACAGGGCTTAAGGTCCGGTGGGGTGCACACTGCCAAGGGCTCCAGCAGTGAGAGTTCTGTCACAGGGAAGGGGAGGGCACCGTAAGGGCTGCTCCAGCGGTTCCTTGGCGGCCCAGACTCAGCGCCGCACGGAGAGCACCAGGCTCACAGGTCCCCTGGCTGTTGTCTGCAGCCCGACACACCTGGAGGCTGACTCCGTGGGCGCCCAGAAGTTGCCTGACAGACGTCATTTCTCTAGCGCTCTCCTCCCCAGCAGAGACATGTGCAGGTGGTGGGGCCTGCCCCTGCGTGTCTGGGTTCCCTCCCACAGCCCCAGCTCACGGCAATCAGCCGCTGAGCCAAGACCTGTAGGAGGCGCGCGGCGCCCCCGCCTGGAAGCCTCGTGCACAGCATATGGGAAGCGAGCCTCCTCGGGGGAAGAGGACGCAGCCCAGCTGCGTGTGGCTGCAATCACTTCTTGGGCGGAGCCGAGTTTGCCTCCAGTACGGCAGAGCTCCAGCTCTGCTCAGAGGCCCGATCTGGCAGAGTTCCTGGCGTGAGGCTGCTCTGCCCTGGCAGAGCCTTGCCCAACTTGCCTCGCTGCTAGGCTTCCTGACCAGGAAGGAGTAGGCTAGCGAGAATGGGAGATGGTCCTGACGCCTTCCTGGCCTCAGCTCCACGCCTGCCTTAGCTTTGCACCTAGTCGCCAGGCGTCCTTGCAGAGGGCTTAGGGGCCGGTGGGTTGCACACTACCAAGGGCTCCAGCAGTGAGAGCTCTGTCACAGGGAAGGGGAGGGCAACTGCAGGGCTGCTCCAGCGGTTCCTTGGCAGCCCAGACTCAGCAGGGCACGGACAGCACCAGGCTCCCAGGGCCTCTGGCTGTGGTCTACAGCCCCACACACCCGGAGGCTGACTCCGTGAGCGCCCAGAAGGTGCCTAACAGACGTCATTTCCCTAGCGCTCTCCTCCCCAGCAGAGACGTGTGCAGGTGGTGGGGCCTGCCCCTGCGTGTCTGGGTTCCCGCCCACAGCCCCAGCTCAGGAGAAGTAGCCCCTGAGCCAAGACCTGCAGGAGGCGTGGGGCGTCCCTGCCTGCAAGCGACGTGCACGGTACGCAGGGAAGCGAGCCTCCTTGGGAAGAGTTGAGGGAGCCAAGCCGCATGCAGCTGCAATCCGTGCTTGGGCGGAGCCGAGTGCGCCTCCAGTACGGCAGATCTCCAGCTCTGCTCAGAGGCCCCATCTGGCAGAGTTCCTGGCGTGAGGCTACTCTGCTATGGTCAGCTTTACCCAGATATGCCTCACTGCTAGGCTTCCTGACCAGGAAGGAGCAGGCTGAGCGAGACTGGGAGACGCTCCTGGCGCCTTCCTGGCCTCAGCTCCACTCCTCCGTTGCCTTTGCACCTAGTCCCCAGGCGTCCTTGCAGAGGGCTTAGGGGCCGGTGGGTTACACACTGCCACGGGCTCCAGCAGTGAGAGCTCTGTCACAGGGAAGGGGAGGGCAACGTCAGGGCTGCTCCAGTGGTTCCTTGGCCGCCCAGACTCAGCAGGGCACGGAGAGCACCAGGCTCCCAGGGCCCCTGGCTCTGGTCTGCAGCCGCACACACCTGGAGGCTGACTCCGTGAGCGCCCAGAAGGTGCCTAACAGACGTCATTTCCCTTGTGCTCTCCTCCCCAGCAGAGACGTGTTCAGGTTGTTGGGGCCTGTCCCTGACTTCTGGGCTCCCACCCACAGCCCCAGCTCAGGGGAAGCAGCCCCTGAGCCAAGGCCTGCAGGAGGCGCGGGGCGCCCCCGCCTGGAAGGCTAGTGCACAGCATGCAGAAAGGGAGCCTCCTCTGGGGAAGAGGAGGCAGCCCAGCTCCGTGCAGCTGCAATTACTTCTTGGGCGGAGCCCAGGGAGTCTCCAGTACGGCAGAGCTTCAGCTCTGCTCAGACGCCCAATTTGGCAGAGTTCCTGGCGTGTGGCTGCTCTGCCCTTGGCAGGCCTTGCCCAGACTTGCCTCGCTGCTAGGCTTCCTGACCAGGATGGAGCAGGCTGAATGAGACTGGGAGACGCTGCTGGCGCTTTCCTGGCCTCAGCTGCACTGCTGCCTTGCCTTTGCACCTCGTCCCCAGGCGTCCTTGGGGAGGGCTTAAGGGCCGGTGGGTTGCACACTGCCAAGCGCTCCAGCAGTGAAGGCTCTATTAGAGGGAAGGGGAGGGCAACTGCAGGGCTCCTCCAGCGGTTGCTTGACCGCCCAGACTCAGCACAGCACGGAGAGCACCAGGCTCCCAGGTCCCCTGGCTGTCTTCTGTAGCCCCACACACCCGGAGGCTGACTCCGTGAGCGCGCAGAAGGTGCCTGAGAGACGTCATTTCCCTTGTGCTCTCCTCCCCAGCAGAGACGTGTTCAGGTTGTTGGGGCCTGTCCCTGACTTCTGGGCTCCCACCCACAGCCCCAGCTCAGGGGAAGCAGCCCCTGAGCCAAGGCCTGCAGGAGGCGCGGGGCGTCCCTGCCTGCAAGCCAAGTGCACAGTACGCAGGGAAGCAAGCCTCCTTGGGAAGAGTTGAGGGAGCCAAGCCGCATGCAGCTGCAATCCCTGCTTGGGCGGAGCCGAGTGCGCCTCCAGTATGGCAGAGCTCCAGCTCTGCTCAGAGGCCCCATCTGGCAGAGTTCCTGGCGTGAGGCTACTCTGCCCTGGGCGAGCTTTGCCCAGACTTGCCTCACTGCTAGGCTTCCTGACCAGGAAGGAGCAGGCTGAGCGAGACTGGGAGACGCTCCTGGCGCCTTCCTGGCCTCAGCTCCACTCCTGCCTTGCCTTTGCACCTAGTCCCCAGGCGTCCTTGCAGAGGGCTTAGGGGCCGGTGGGTTGCACACTACCAAGGGCTCCAGCAGTGAGAGCTCTGTCACAGGGAAGGGGAAGGCAACTGCAGGGCTGCTGCAGCGGTCGTTGGCCGCCCAGACTCAGCACAGCACGGAGAGCACCAGGCTTCCAGGGCCCCTGGCTCTGGTCTGCAGCCGCACACACCTGGAGGCTGACTCCGTGAGCGCCCAGATGGTGCCTAACAGACGTAATTTCCCTTGTGCTCTCCTCCCCAGCAGAGACGTGTTCAGGTGGTTGGGGCCTGCCCCTGCCTTCTGGGCTCCCGCCCACAGCCCCAGCTCAGGGGAAGCAGCCCCTGACCCAAGACCTGCAGGAGGCGTGGGGCGCCCCCGCCTGGAAGGCTAGTGCACAGCATGCAGAAAGGGAGCCTCCTCTGGGGAAGAGGAGGCAGCCCAGCTCCGTGCAGTTGCAATCACTTCTTGGGCGGAGCCCAGGGAGCCTCCAGTACGGCAGAGCTCCAGCTCTGCTCAGAGGCCCAATCTGGCAGAGTTCCTGGCGAGCGGCTGCTCTGCCCTGGGCGAGTCTTGCCCAGACTTGCCTCGCTGCTAGGCTTCCTGACCAGGAAGGAGCAGGCTAGCGAGAATGGGAGTCGCTCCTGGCGCCTTCCTGGCCTCAGCTCCACACCTGCCTTAGCTTTGCACCTAGTCGTCAGGCGTCCTTGCACAGGGCTTAAGGTCCGGTGGGGTGCACACTGCCAAGGGCTCCAGCAGTGAGAGTTCTGTCACAGGGAAGGGGAGGGCACCGTAAGGGCTGCTCCAGCGGTTCCTTGGCGGCCCAGACTCAGCGCCGCACGGAGAGCACCAGGCTCACAGGTCCCCTGGCTGTTGTCTGCAGCCCGACACACCTGGAGGCTGACTCCGTGGGCGCCCAGAAGTTGCCTGACAGACGTCATTTCTCTAGCGCTCTCCTCCCCAGCAGAGACATGTGCAGGTGGTGGGGCCTGCCCCTGCGTGTCTGGGTTCCCTCCCACAGCCCCAGCTCAGGGCAATCAGCCGCTGAGCCAAGACCTGTAGGAGGCGCGCGGCGCCCCCGCCTGGAAGCCTCGTGCACAGCATACGGGAAGCGAGCCTCCTCGGGGGAAGAGGACGCAGCCCAGCTGCGTGTGGCTGCAATCACTTCTTGGGCGGAGCCGAGTTTGCCTCCAGTACGGCAGAGCTCCAGCTCTGCTCAGAGGCCCGATCTGGCAGAGTTCCTGGCGTGAGGCTGCTCTGCCCTGGCAGAGCCTTGCCCAACTTGCCTCGCTGCTAGGCTTCCTGACCAGGAAGGAGTAGGCTAGCGAGAATGGGAGATGGTCCTGACGCCTTCCTGGCCTCAGCTCCACGCCTGCCTTAGCTTTGCACCTAGTCGCCAGGCGTCCTTGCAGAGGGCTTAGGGGCCGGTGGGTTGCACACTACCAAGGGCTCCAGCAGTGAGAGCTCTGTCACAGGGAAGGGGAGGGCAACTGCAGGGCTGCTCCAGAGGTTCCTTGGCCGCCCAGACTCAGCAGGGCATGGAGAGCACCAGGCTCCCAGGGCCCCTGGCTGTGGTCTGAAGCCCCACACACCCGGAGGCTGACTCCGTGAGCGCCCAGAAGGTGCCTAACAGACGTCATTTCCCTAGCGCTCTCCTCCCCAGCAGAGACGTGTGCAGGTGGTGGGGCCTGCCCCTGCGTGTCTGGGTTCCCGCCCACAGCCCCAGCTCAGGAGAAGTAGCCCCTGAGCCAAGACCTGCAGGAGGCGCGGGGCGTCCCTGCCTGCAAGCGACGTGCACGGTACGCAGGGAAGCGAGTCTCCTTGGGAAGAGTTGAGGGAGCCAAGCCGCATGCAGCTGCAATCCGTGCTTGGGCGGAGCCGAGTGCGCCTCCAGTATGGCAGATCTCCAGCTCTGCTCAGAGGCCCCATCTGGCAGAGTTCCTGGCGTGAGGCTGCTCTGCCCTGGCAGAGCCTTGCCCAACTTGCCTCGCTGCTAGGCTTCCTGACCAGGAAGGAGTAGGCTAGCGAGAATGGGAGATGGTCCTGACGCCTTCCTGGCCTCAGCTCCACGCCTGCCTTAGCTTTGCACCTAGTCCCCAGGCGTCCTTGCAGTGGGCTTTGGGGCCGGTGGGTTGCACAGTGCCACGGGCTCCAGCAGTGAGAGCTCTGTCACAGGGAAGGGGAAGGCAACTGCAGGGCTGCTGCAGCGGTCGTTGGCCGCCCAGACTCAGCACAGCACGGAGAGCACCAGGCTTCCAGGGCCCCTGGCTCTGGTCTGCAGCCGCACACACCTGGAGGCTGACTCCGTGAGCGCCCAGATGGTGCCTAACAGACGTAATTTCCCTAGTGCTCTCCTCCCCAGCAGAGACGTGTTCAGGTGGTTGGGGCCTGCCCCTGCCTTCTGGGTTCCCGCCCACAGCCCCAGCTCAGGGGAAGCAGCCCCTGACCCAAGACCTGCAGGAGGCGCGGGGCGCCCCCGCCTGGAAGGCTAGTGCACAGCATGCAGAAAGGGAGCCTCCTCTGGGGAAGAGGAGGCAGCCCAGCTCCGTGCAGTTGCAATCACTTCTTGGGCGGAGCCCAGGGAGCCTCCAGTACGGCAGAGCTCCAGCTCTGCTCAGAGGCCCAATCTGGCAGAGTTCCTGGCGAGCGGCTGCTCTGCCCTGGGCGAGTCTTGCCCAGACTTGCCTCGCTGCTAGGCTTCCTGACCAGGAAGGAGCAGGCTAGCGAGAATGGGAGTCGCTCCTGGCGCCTTCCTGGCCTCAGCTCCACGCCTGCCTTAGCTTTGCGCCTAGTCGTCAGGCGTCCTTGCACAGGGCTTAAGGTCCGGTGGGGTGCACACTGCCAAGGGCTCCAGCAGTGAGAGTTCTGTCACAGGGAAGGGGAGGGCACCGTAAGGGCTGCTCCAGCGGTTCCTTGGCGGCCCAGACTCAGCGCCGCACGGAGAGCACCAGGCTCACAGGTCCCCTGGCTGTTGTCTGCAGCCCGACACACCTGGAGGCTGACTCCGTGGGCGCCCAGAAGTTGCCTGACAGACGTCATTTCTCTAGCGCTCTCCTCCCCAGCAGAGACATGTGCAGGTGGTGGGGCCTGCCCCTGCGTGTCTGGGTTCCCTCCCACAGCCCCAGCTCACGGCAATCAGCCGCTGAGCCAAGACCTGTAGGAGGCGCGCGGCGCCCCCGCCTGGAAGCCTCGTGCACAGCATATGGGAAGCGAGCCTCCTCGGGGGAAGAGGACGCAGCCCAGCTTCGTGTGGCTGCAATCACTTCTTGGGCGGAGCCGAGTTTGCCTCCAGTACGGCAGAGCTCCAGCTCTGCTCAGAGGCCCGATCTGGCAGAGTTCCTGGCGTGAGGCTGCTCTGCCCTGGCAGAGCCTTGCCCAACTTGCCTCGCTGCTAGGCTTCCTGACCAGGAAGGAGTAGGCTAGCGAGAATGGGAGATGGTCCTGACGCCTTCCTGGCCTCAGCTCCACGCCTGCCTTAGCTTTGCACCTAGTCACCAGGCGTCCTTGCAGAGGGCTTAGGGGCCGGTGGGTTGCACACTACCAAGGGCTCCAGCAGTGAGAGCTCTGTCACAGGGAAGGGGAGGGCAACTGCAGGGCTGCTCCAGCGGTTCCTTGGCAGCCCAGACTCAGCAGGGCACGGACAGCACCAGGCTCCCAGGGCCTCTGGCTGTGGTCTACAGCCCCACACACCCGGAGGCTGACTCCGTGAGCGCCCAGAAGGTGCCTAACAGACGTCATTTCCCTAGCGCTCTCCTCCCCAGCAGAGACGTGTGCAGGTGGTGGGGCCTGCCCCTGCGTGTCTGGGTTCCCGCCCACAGCCCCAGCTCAGGAGAAGTAGCCCCTGAGCCAAGACCTGCAGGAGGCGTGGGGCGTCCCTGCCTGCAAGCGACGTGCACGGTACGCAGGGAAGCGAGCCTCCTTGGGAAGAGTTGAGGGAGCCAAGCCGCATGCAGCTGCAATCCGTG
The DNA here is from genome assembly GCF_023091745.1 of Budorcas taxicolor. Taxonomy (NCBI): domain Eukaryota; kingdom Metazoa; phylum Chordata; class Mammalia; order Artiodactyla; family Bovidae; genus Budorcas; species Budorcas taxicolor. The sequence continues at coordinate 262,580 of NW_026292662.1, read as the reverse complement.
CTTGGGCGGAGCCGAGTGCGCCTCCAGTACGGCAGATCTCCAGCTCTGCTCAGAGGCCCCATCTGGCAGAGTTCCTGGCGTGAGGCTACTCTGCTATGGTCAGCTTTACCCAGATATGCCTCACTGCTAGGCTTCCTGACCAGGAAGGAGCAGGCTGAGCGAGACTGGGAGACGCTCCTGGCGCCTTCCTGGCCTCAGCTCCACTCCTCCGTTGCCTTTGCACCTAGTCCCCAGGCGTCCTTGCAGAGGGCTTAGGGGCCGGTGGGTTACACACTGCCACGGGCTCCAGCAGTGAGAGCTCTGTCACAGGGAAGGGGAGGGCAACGTCAGGGCTGCTCCAGTGGTTCCTTGGCCGCCCAGACTCAGCAGGGCACGGAGAGCACCAGGCTCCCAGGGCCCCTGGCTCTGGTCTGCAGCCGCACACACCTGGAGGCTGACTCCGTGAGCGCCCAGAAGGTGCCTAACAGACGTCATTTCCCTTGTGCTCTCCTCCCCAGCAGAGACGTGTTCAGGTTGTTGGGGCCTGTCCCTGACTTCTGGGCTCCCACCCACAGCCCCAGCTCAGGGGAAGCAGCCCCTGAGCCAAGGCCTGCAGGAGGCGCGGGGCGCCCCCGCCTGGAAGGCTAGTGCACAGCATGCAGAAAGGGAGCCTCCTCTGGGGAAGAGGAGGCAGCCCAGCTCCGTGCAGCTGCAATTACTTCTTGGGCGGAGCCCAGGGAGTCTCCAGTACGGCAGAGCTTCAGCTCTGCTCAGACGCCCAATTTGGCAGAGTTCCTGGCGTGTGGCTGCTCTGCCCTTGGCAGGCCTTGCCCAGACTTGCCTCGCTGCTAGGCTTCCTGACCAGGATGGAGCAGGCTGAATGAGACTGGGAGACGCTGCTGGCGCTTTCCTGGCCTCAGCTCCACTGCTGCCTTGCCTTTGCACCTCGTCCCCAGGCGTCCTTGGGGAGGGCTTAAGGGCCGGTGGGTTGCACACTGCCAAGCGCTCCAGCAGTGAAGGCTCTATTAGAGGGAAGGGGAGGGCAACTGCAGGGCTCCTCCAGCGGTTGCTTGACCGCCCAGACTCAGCACAGCACGGAGAGCACCAGGCTCCCAGGTCCCCTGGCTGTCTTCTGTAGCCCCACACACCCGGAAGATGACTCCGTGAGCGCGCAGAAGGTGCCTGAGAGACGTCATTTCCCTTGTGCTCTCCTCCCCAGCAGAGACGTGTTCAGGTTGTTGGGGCCTGTCCCTGACTTCTGGGCTCCCACCCACAGCCCCAGCTCAGGGGAAGCAGCCCCTGAGCCAAGGCCTGAAGGAGGCGCGGGGCGCCCCCGCCTGGAAGACTAGTGCACAGCATGCAGAAAGGGAGCCTCCTCTGGGGAAGAGGAGGCAGCCCAGCTCCGTGCAGCTGCAATTACTTCTTGGGCGGAGCCCAGGGAGTCTCCAGTACGGCAGAGCTTCAGCTCTGCTCAGACGCCCAATTTGGCAGAGTTCCTGGCGTGTGGCTGCTCTGCCCTTGGCAGGCCTTGCCCAGACTTGCCTCGCTGCTAGGCTTCCTGACCAGGATGGAGCAGGCTGAATGAGACTGGGAGACGCTGCTGGCGCTTTCCTGGCCTCAGCTCCACTGCTGCCTTGCCTTTGCACCTCGTCCCCAGGCGTCCTTGGGGAGGGCTTAAGGGCCGGTGGGTTGCACACTGCCAAGCACTCCAGCAGTGAAGGCTCTATTAGAGGGAAGGGGAGGGCAACTGCAGGGCTCCTCCAGCGGTTGCTTGACCGCCCAGACTCAGCACAGCACGGAGAGCACCAGGCTCCCAGGTCCCCTGGCTGTGGTCTGTAGCCCCACACACCCGGAGGCTGACTCCGTGAGCGCGCAGAAGGTGCCTGACAGACGTCATTTCCCTAGTGCTCTCCTCCCCAGCAGAGACGTGTGCAGGTGGTTGGGGCCTGCCCCTCCGTGTCTGGGCTCCCGCCCACAGCCCCAGCTCAGGAGAAGTAGCCCCTGAGCCAAGACCTGCAGGAGGCGCGGGGCGTCCCTGCCTGCAAGCCAAGTGCACAGTACGCAGGGAAGCGAGCCTCCTTGGGAAGAGTTGAGGGAGCCAAGCCGCATGCAGCTGCAATCCCTGCTTGGGCGGAGCCGAGTGCGCCTCCAGTATGGCAGAGCTCCAGCTCTGCTCAGAGGCCCCATCTGGCAGAGTTCCTGGCGTGAGGCTACTCTGCCCTGGGCGAGCTTTGCCCAGACTTGCCTCACTGCTAGGCTTCCTGACCAGGAAGGAGCAGGCTGAGCGAGACTGGGAGACGCTCCTGGCGCCTTCCTGGCCTCAGCTCCACTCCTGCCTTGCCTTTGCACCTAGTCCCCAGGCGTCCTTGCAGAGGGCATAGGGGCCGGTGGGTTGCACACTACCAAGGGCTCCAGCAGTGAGAGCTCTGTCACAGGGAAGGGGAAGGCAACTGCAGGGCTGCTGCAGCGGTCGTTGGCCGCCCAGACTCAGCACAGCACGGAGAGCACCAGGCTTCCAGGGCCCCTGGCTCTGGTCTGCAGCCGCACACACCTGGAGGCTGACTCCGTGAGCGCCCAGATGGTGCCTAACAGACGTAATTTCCCTAGTGCTCTCCTCCCCAGCAGAGACGTGTTCAGGTGGTTGGGGCCTGCCCCTGCCTTCTGGGTTCCCGCCCACAGCCCCAGCTCAGGGGAAGCAGCCCCTGACCCAAGACCTGCAGGAGGCGCGGGGCGCCCCCGCCTGGAAGGCTAGTGCACAGCATGCAGAAAGGGAGCCTCCTCTGGGGAAGAGGAGGCAGCCCAGCTCCGTGCAGTTGCAATCACTTCTTGGGCGGAGCCCAGGGAGCCTCCAGTACGGCAGAGCTCCAGCTCTGCTCAGAGGCCCAATCTGGCAGAGTTCCTGGCGAGCGGCTGCTCTGCCCTGGGCGAGTCTTGCCCAGACTTGCCTCGCTGCTAGGCTTCCTGACCAGGAAGGAGCAGGCTAGCGAGAATGGGAGTCGCTCCTGGCGCCTTCCTGGCCTCAGCTCCACGCCTGCCTTAGCTTTGCGCCTAGTCGTCAGGCGTCCTTGCACAGGGCTTAAGGTCCGGTGGGGTGCACACTGCCAAGGGCTCCAGCAGTGAGAGTTCTGTCACAGGGAAGGGGAGGGCACCGTAAGGGCTGCTCCAGCGGTTCCTTGGCGGCCCAGACTCAGCGCCGCACGGAGAGCACCAGGCTCACAGGTCCCCTGGCTGTTGTCTGCAGCCCGACACACCTGGAGGCTGACTCCGTGGGCGCCCAGAAGTTGCCTGACAGACGTCATTTCTCTAGCGCTCTCCTCCCCAGCAGAGACATGTGCAGGTGGTGGGGCCTGCCCCTGCGTGTCTGGGTTCCCTCCCACAGCCCCAGCTCACGGCAATCAGCCGCTGAGCCAAGACCTGTAGGAGGCGCGCGGCGCCCCCGCCTGGAAGCCTCGTGCACAGCATATGGGAAGCGAGCCTCCTCGGGGGAAGAGGACGCAGCCCAGCTTCGTGTGGCTGCAATCACTTCTTGGGCGGAGCCGAGTTTGCCTCCAGTACGGCAGAGCTCCAGCTCTGCTCAGAGGCCCGATCTGGCAGAGTTCCTGGCGTGAGGCTGCTCTGCCCTGGCAGAGCCTTGCCCAACTTGCCTCGCTGCTAGGCTTCCTGACCAGGAAGGAGTAGGCTAGCGAGAATGGGAGATGGTCCTGACGCCTTCCTGGCCTCAGCTCCACGCCTGCCTTAGCTTTGCACCTAGTCGCCAGGCGTCCTTGCAGAGGGCTTAGGGGCCGGTGGGTTGCACACTACCAAGGGCTCCAGCAGTGAGAGCTCTGTCACAGGGAAGGGGAGGGCAACTGCAGGGCTGCTCCAGCGGTTCCTTGGCAGCCCAGACTCAGCAGGGCACGGACAGCACCAGGCTCCCAGGGCCCCTGGCTGTGGTCTGAAGCCCCACACACCCGGAGGCTGACTCCGTGAGCGCCCAGAAGGTGCCTAACAGACGTCATTTCCCTAGCGCTCTCCTCCCCAGCAGAGACGTGTGCAGGTGGTGGGGCCTGCCCCTGCGTGTCTGGGTTCCCTCCCACAGCCCCAACTCAGGGCAAGCAGCCGATGAGCCAAGACCTGCAGGAGGCGCGGGGCGCCCCCGCCTGGAAGGCTAGTGCACAGCATGCAGAAAGGGAGCCTCCTCTGGGGAAGAGGAGGCAGCCCAGCTCCTTGCAGCTGCAATCACTTCTTGGGCGGAGCCCAGGGAGCCTCCAGTACGGCAGAGCTCCAGCTCTGCTCAGAGGCCCAATTTGGCAGAGTTCCTGGCGTGCGGCTGCTCTGCCCTTGGCAGGCCTTGCCCAGACTTGCCTCGCTGCTAGGCTTCCTGACCAGGATGGAGCAGACTGAATGAGACTGAGAGACGCTGCTGGCGCTTTCCTGGCCTCAGCTGCACTGCTGCCTTGCCTTTGCACCTCGTCCCCAGGCGTCCTTGGGGAGGGCTTAAGGGCCGGTGGGTTGCACACTGCCAAGCGCTCCAGCAGTGAAGGCTCTATTAGAGGGAAGGGGAGGGCAACTGCAGGGCTCCTCCAGCGGTTGCTTGACCGCCCAGACTTAGCACAGCACGGAGAGCACTAGGCTCCCCGGTCCCCTGGCTGTGGTCTGTAGCCCCACACACCCGGAGGCTGACTCCGTGAGCGCGCAGAAGGTGCCTGACAGACATCATTTCCCTAGTGCTCTCCTCCCCAGCAGAGATGTGTGCAGGTGATTGGGGCCTGACCCTGCGTGTTTGGGTTCCCGCCCACAGCCCCAGCTCAGGAGAAGTAGCCCCTGAGCCAAGACCTGCAGGAGGCGCGGGGCGTCCCTGCCTGCAAGCGACGTGCACGGTACGCAGGGAAGCGAGTCTCCTTGGGAAGAGTTGAGGGAGCCAAGCCGCATGCAGCTGCAATCCCTGCTTGGGCGGAGCCGAGTGCGCCTCCAGTATGGCAGATCTCCAGCTCTGCTCAGAGGCCCCATCTGGCAGAGTTCCTGGCGTGAGGCTACTCTGCTATGGTCCAGCTTTACCCAGATTTGCCTCACTGCTAGGCTTCCTGACCAGGAAGGAGCAGGCTGAGCGAGACTGGGAGATGCTCCTGGCGCCTTCCTGGCCTCAGCTCCACTCCTCCGTTGCCTTTGCACCTAGTCCCCAGGCGTCCTTGCAGAGGGCTTAGGGGCCGGTGGGTTACACACTGCCACGGGCTCCAGCAGTGAGAGCTCTGTCACAGGGAAGGGGAGGGCAACGTCAGGGCTGCTCCAGCGGTTCCTTGGCCGCCCAGACTCAGCAGGGCACGGAGAGCACCAGGCTCCCAGGGCCCCTGGCTCTGGTCTGCAGCCGCACACACCCGGAGGCTGACTCCGTGAACGCCCAGAAGGTGCCTAACAGACGTCATTTCCCTTGTGCTCTCCTCCCCAGCAGAGACGTGTTCAGGTTGTTGGGGCCTGTCCCTGACTTCTGGGCTCCCACCCACAGCCCCAGCTCAGGGGAAGCAGCCCCTGAGCCAAGGCCTGCAGGAGGCGCGGGGCGCCCCCGCCTGGAAGGCTAGTGCACAGCATGCAGAAAGGGAGCCTCCTCTGGGGAAGAGGAGGCAGCCCAGCTCCTTGCAGCTGCAATTACTTCTTGGGCGGAGCCCAGGGAGTCTCCAGTACGGCAGAGCTTCAGCTCTGCTCAGACGCCCAATTTGGCAGAGTTCCTGGCGTGCGGCTGCTCTGCCCTTGGCAGGCCTTGCCCAGACTTGCCTCGCTGCTAGGCTTCCTGACCAGGATGGAGCAGGCTGAATGAGACTGGGAGACGCTGCTGGCGCTTTCCTGGCCTCAGCTCCACTGCTGCCTTTCCTTTGCACCTCGTCCCCAGGCGTCCTTGGGGAGGGCTTAAGGGCCGGTTTGTTGCACACTGCCAAGCGCTCCAGCAGTGAAGGCTCTATTAGAGGGAAGGGGAGGGCAACTGCAGGGCTCCTCCAGCGGTTGCTTGACCGCCCAGACTCAGCACAGCACGGAGAGCACCAGGCTCCCAGGTCCCCTGGCGGTGGTTTGTAGCCCCACACACCCGGAGGCTGACTCCATGAGCGCCCAGAAGGTGCCTGAGAGACGTCATTTCCCTAGTGCTCTCCCCACCAGCAGAGACGTGTGCAGGTGGTTGGGGCCTGCCCCTGCGTGTCTGGGTTCCCGCCCACAGCCCCAGCTCAGGAGAAGTAGCCCCTGAGCCAAGACCTGCAGGAGGCGCGGGGCATCCCTGCCTGCAAGCCAAGTGCACAGTACGCAGGGAAGCGAGCGTCCTTGGGAAGAGTTGAGGGAGCCAAGCCGCATGCAGCTGCAATCCCTGCTTGGGCGGAGCCGAGTGTGCCTCCAGTATGGCAGATCTCCAGCTCTGCTCAGAGGCCCCATCTGGCAGAGTTCCTGACGCGAGGCTGCTCTGTCCTGGGCGAGCCTTGCTGAGACGTGCTTTGCTGCTAGGCTTAGTGCCCATGAAGGAGCAGGCTGTTCGAGGCTGGTATCCCCCACGGGCGCCTTCCTTGCCTCACCTCTGATCCTGCCTTGCTTTTGCAGGTAGGCCCCAGGCGTCCTTGGGGAGGAGTTAGGGCCTGGTGTGTTCCACATTGCCACGGGCTAGAGCAGTGAGAGCTCTGTTAGAGGCTATGGAAGGGCAACTGCAGGGCTCCTTCAGTTGTTGCTTGGCTGCCCAGACTTGTGCCTCAAGGAGAGCACCATGCACCCAGGTCCCCTGGCTGGGATCTGCAGTCCCCAGACCCGGAGACTCACTCCGTGGGCGGCCAGCAGGTGCCTGACAGATGTATATTTCCCAGCGCTCTCGTCCCCAGCAGAGTCGTGTGCAGGCGGGTGGGGCCTGCCCCTGCGTGTCTGGGCTCCCGCCCAGAGCCCCAGCTCAGGGGAAGCAGCCCCTGAGCCAAGACCTGTAGGAGAAGCAGGAGGCCCCTGCCTGGAAGCCGAGTGCACAACCTGCGGGGAAACGAGCCTCCTCGGGCGATGATGAGGCAGCCCAACCGCGTGCGGCTGCAAGTCCAGTTTGGGCGGAGTCGAGTGCGCCTCCACTACTGCAGAGCTTCAGCTCTGCTCAGAGGCCCGATCTTGCAGAGTTCCTGGTGCGAGGCTGCTCTGCTCTGGGCGAGCGTTCCCCAGACTTGCCTCGCTGCTATTGTTAGTTCCCAGGAAGGAGCAGGCTGCTCGAGGCTCGGAGACACCACTGGCGCCTTCCTGGCCTCAGCTTCGCTCCTGCCTTGCCTTTGCACCTAGGCCCCAGGCGTCCTTGTGGAGGTTTTAGGGGCTGGTGTGTTCCACACTGCCAAGGGCTCCAGCAGTGAGAGCTCTGTTCGAGGGAAGGGAAGGGTATATTTGGAGTACAATCCTTTATCAGATATGAGGCCCACACCCTCACCCTGAAGCCTCACCCCGAACCCTTACCCTCACCCACACCCTCACCCTGAACCCTTACCCTCACCATCACCCTGAACCCTTATCCTCTCCCTCACCCTCACCCTGAACCCTTACCCTGACCCTGAACCCTCATGCCTCACCCCTCACCCTAACAAGTTTGGGGACTCTTCCCCAAACTCTAACCTTAACCCTACTGCCGGGGTCCAGCCCCAGTGGATCCAGGGTGATTCGAAGTTGGGGGCGGAGCCGGCGTCTTTGGAAAAATACATATTTAATCACAGATATAGAGAGATTAGAAATGGTTAGTGTAGTAGGAAGATTAGTGGAGAAAAGTAGGCTGAATAACTTAGATTACGTGGAATAGCATCCATGCTCCAGATGGGAATTCAGCCAGAAAAATGGGAGCAAGAAAGAAGTGACATGGGGGAATCAGGCTTTCCGGAAACTGATCCGATTTCTTTATTTTTGGGTTTGCTCATATACCTTTTGTTACACATAGGGATGAATACAGAATCACGTGGGGGTCAGCAGTCCTGACCTTTATCAAAATCAGGTGCTTCACATAAATGTATAAAAAAAGGTCTTAGGGATATTACATCATCTTCTGGCCATGAGTGAGACCTGCTGACATTTTATGATCCTTCATTTCTGATAACCAAAAAACTTATTTTTTCCAAGTGTGTTTTTTCTCAAACCAGGCACCACCCTCCAAATAAAGCTGCATTCCTATAGGGTGCGGGTGTAGTGAGTTACAATCAAGAAAGGAATTTATTTACCCCAAGGTTAACAGGATTAATCTTAAAGGTTAATACTTATTTCTCCTATATGTTAGTTCTATTCACTAGAAGGGTAGGGAACATGGAGATTTAGCAGCAAACATCAGCCCAACAAATGAAAATCCTTTCACCAATGCTCCCCTTAAGATCTATTTAGTCTTAAGTTATGATAGTTACATTCTTACATAGCAAGGATACAGTGATTTATAACAAAGTACAGTGATCTATTACAAAAGAGAAAATCCATTAGCTCAAAAAGTCTAGTATTGCTAACATCAAAAACTACTGTATTTCCTTTTCTATATTCCAAATACATTGATTAATATATTCCCAAGTGCCTAAGGATATGGAGGCCTGGCGGCAATCATTGACTCAACAAGAAGAAAAAGCCCTATGCTAATTAAGACTCTCCAAAACTCTGTGCTGTTTATGGTTAAGAGGTAGTAAACAATCATGTGGCAGGAGTATGGATAATCCTGTCACCCAAGCTAGTCTGTCGCAGAGAGGTTTGACCTGAGACATCCTTGTCCCAGCCAGAGCAGGGAATTAGCAGCAATTATTGACACAACAAATGAAAAAACCCTTCACCAATATAATTCCTAACCAACCCATTATACTAATAATTTCTAACTCCCCCAAATAATTTGCCTTTAGTAAGTCTAAAACATCTCGTGCCTCTCAGATTGGGAGGCTGTAAATCACATGTGGCCGGACTAACCTATACAGGTGGGCTAGATAACCTTCAGAGCAATCCGTAAGCTGAAACACTCTTGTCACGCCCAAGAATTTTTATTGCCTTGGAGCTGCACGTTTACTCCTTCTCCGAGAGAAACGGTTATGGGGGAGAGCCCCCCGTAAAGTCAGAGGTGTAGGTGAGAGCATAAAACAGAGTCTGGTTTTGCGGTAGATGCTCGGGAACAGGGGGTTTCCTGAGGCTTGATCACGCCTTTGCGTATGCCAAGCCTCCTTCCTCATGACCTTTGCCATGGGCGGAGTTCCTCACGCTGGCCCCGGGCACCCTACCCTAACCCGACACCTTATCCATATCCTAAACCTAACCCACATCATAGTCACGCCCTCAACCCTATACTTACCCTTGAAGCATGTACCCGCCTCATCTTCGTTTTTGACACTTCCCATGCATAACAAAAGACAAGGTCGTAATGTTTCAAACATGGATCCAAGACCCATTATCCACATAAAAGGAATATACATACTGTGAGCACATCATTTAAATCTCTTGCATCACCAAAATACCTCTCCACCACGTATCCAATCGCCATTGATGGATCACATCTCTCTCATACATTTTATAACTTAGCAATCAAATACGCAGCAGTCATCTGGGTAATTATATACACAAGATATATTTATACCATAAATATTCCAACACATTCCACTTTCTACGATGAGTTCAATCTTCACAAAAGTAGGATGAACAGCACCTGTTTCCACTAGGATCCATAGCATTGCACAAAGTGACAGTGAGCGTGAAAATCTTAAAAATGACCACCAGAAAGGTCAGCACGGTTGACATCACAGATTTTTCAGTGTTCCAATACAAGTTCTACCCAAATCCATAAAGAAAGACATAAGCATAGGAAACTACACATTGAAAGCAAGTCTATTGAGATAAATATTGGACATCAATTGTATGAATCTTTAAGGCATAACTGCAGACATTCTTCAGACATTCTTCAAATTCATAGAATGACAACAAAGTATGGCTACGTACAATCCATTCGGTTTTATAAACCACTCATGAATGACCTCACAAGCCATTGAAAACCAGATGACAATTTCAAATAGCTTTGATCTACAAACAAGGCTGTAAGACAGAAAGTTAAAATCGAAATACATGAAGTAAATCCTCAATAGATAGGAAAACACCCCATGGTAGTGAAGTCAATTAACATTAGTTATTAGGGCTTTCATGCACAGACTCATCTCCAATCGATGTGATCTCAATTCACATTTGGCAAAAAATACAAAAGCTGATCTTAACAGTCATATTATTTTTCTTTGTACCCCTAAAAAGAAAAATGAACATGAAAAACTAAATTAAACTTGGAGACTCACATTTCCCAATCGGTATACAAAGCAACGGCATGTCAAACTTTCTAATTCACATATGCATTTAAATGAAATTGGATGAAATACCCCTAAATAAACACATACTGCTATGCCCAATGTTTCACAAGGCAGAAAACACTCAATGAATGAAACGGAGAGGGTAACAGCCAGGAAGGCCAGTGGTCTCCAAAGGGAGGAAACGGGGTGCAAGTGTCAGACAGTTGTTATCTGTCACTTCTGAGGCAGGAGGAAACAAGCTGTTCTCTTTTTTCCCCTTCTTGATACAAATTTAAAAAGAGGTTTTCTCTTACAATTCTGTGTTGCTAGAATGACACCTGGTTCCACCTGAACGTCACTTTTCTCATACTTTGAGCTGACCAAGGCATTTTTCTTATGGAAAGGTTTGCCTTAAGCTATGTGACTGTACTATGTATTTACCCTAGACTCTATCTTCAAGTAGGTTCTGCCTAAAGGCTCAGAACTGACTTGACAAACCAATATGCTTTACTCTTACATGGTTCTCCTGATCTATGTGAATGAAGCTATCTATTTGCTCATATCAATCGTTTTATGGCCCAGGATGACTCACCTGGTGCCATGGTCATCTCCATATTTCTTGTGGGTGAGGGGTCTGCTGCCATTCCTTTCTCTAATGAGTAGACTGCTAGTAGCTAGATAACATCCAGCTAAAGATGAGTAGGGGGGCACTCTTTCTGCCCCCTTCTGATGTCTATGTCAGAAGCTTTCTCTCTTTTATACTTTAATAAAATGTTGCAACACAAAAGCTCTGAGTGATCAAGCCTCATCACTGGCCCTGGGTTGAATTCTTCCTCTAAGGAGCCCAAGAATTCCAGCATCTTTCCTGGTTAGACAACAACCTTTCAAAACAATGGTCTTTTCAAAAAAAATGATGATAAGTGATGAGTATGCAGATGTCTGCGAATGAAATGGGAACCATATGTCAAACCATAGAAAAATATATCTTCCCTCAACATACATATAACACAATCAGGCCTTCATATGCATCGATTCGCCAACTATCAAGTCATACAAATATGGATGTAAAATATCACAATACATTCCAAAGTTTAAAAGTGATGGATATTGACTTTTGCCCGCCGGTGCTTCTTCTGATGTCATCTCCATTATATTAGCTATGACAATGAATCATGTGCTGTGCTAAGTCACTTACATTGTGTCCAACTCTTTGGGATCATATGGACTAGGCCCCACCAGGCTCCTCTCTCCATGAGATTCTCTAGGCAAGGATACTGGAGTGGGTTGCCATGCTCTCCCTCAGGAGATCTTCCTGCCCCAGGGATCAAATCCATATCTCCTATGTCTCCTGCATGGGTATGTTCCGCATGTTCTTTACCACTAGAACCACCTGGGAAGCCCCAAGACACATGAACATCAGTGGATTTGGGGATCCACGGGGCATATACAGAACCATTCCTCCAACAAAACTGAAGAATGACTTGAAAATCTCAAACAAAACATGAGTATATGTGTTCACAAACTTCACAGAGCAAGGGTTTCTTCGATCTGAAAACTGGCATCGATGAAGGACTGTGTGAAGAATGCTTCAAAGTCTATTTGGGAAACACAGCCTAAGTTGGCTATACTTAGTCCTCAGATGAATGGAATGTCATGAGTACTGGTCGTTTCAAATAAGTAGCATGTGAAGCTGTTTACACTTATTGGGATGCATGGTATACCACATTCACACATTTCAGTAGCATTGGTGCAAAAATGATACATTTCTCAGGGGAAGCTTCTACATGGACTCTTGGGATCAGAGCTCTAACTCATACACACATACTTATCCTTTTCAAATGATCCTGCATGATAAGCAAACAAAACACTGGATGAACACCTAGACGGTGAGCTCTGTACTAAATGACTTTAAAGCCAGTAGATGGAATGAGCTGATGAGGAAGACTACAAACGAGTCATCTTCTTCAACTTGGTCAAACTGCTCACAGTCATACAAGTGAATGAAAAGTTGAGCCTGTTGTCATTCAATCTGTTTAAAAGAAATAGAAGAATAAAACAAATTAGTAAATCTTATTTTCTTAATAAACATTGTATGATTTCTGCACAGCTTTGTTACTGGCATGAATAGAATATCTACAATAATAACATGTCACAGTGAAATGGATTCACATTCGCTATCGATTCACATCTATAATTGATGCCATAGCTGTTTGATACTATTGCTTGAATGAATGCAACTTATGTGACTTCACAAACTACAAACACGACTAACATAATAGGTATTAAAAAACCTTGAGTGACGTGAGTGTGAAGACTTAGTAGAGTTGCTCTCAAGAGTAACGATACTATTATTCACTCCAGCCATAGTACTGGAATCTGTACATTCACACCCCTGCAAAAGAAACGGAAAGGATAGACTCATAATAAAGGAACTTCATAACTATATTCCTACTGTAAATATTCAACACTATGTTTTCTTTTAAACTGACTTTCATATTTGGCCTACTGTAACCTCTTCTGTGTTCATTTTATGCTAAACTTATTGCTAACAGTAAAATTACCATATGAGCTCTAATTAATTTTTTTTTTTACTTGCAAAGCTAGTGATAGAACCAAAGGCCAATATCTACATCAAACAGGAGAAACGGAATGGAAACTGTAAACAATTTTATGGAATAACATTTCCGTGCTCCTGTTCAGTCAAACGGACATTCAAAAGGATGTGATTTTTCTGAAACTTTATTTTGGAAACTTGGAAGTGGATGACTGCAAACAATAAAACAAATAATATATTGATACATAATATTAATAATATACAGTGGGTCATTCTTTTTTCTATTCTGCCACAGCTAACTGACTGGAAGTCAGTTGTCGTAACTACTACTAACATAAGACCCTCACCGATAAGTGAAGATATATAGGAAAATCCATAATAGATCCAAAAACCATCAAAGATAGAATGGTAATAAAAAAATACAGTGACAGTTTAGTTGGTATAAGAAACAGGATGATTATGAAAGCAAAGCCAACAATCATGGATAGGCCATGGAAGCCCGTGGCTGTCACGACTGTTGACTTGGATCCTTCACCTGAGGTTGTTAAAAGTGCATGGTAAAATCCAGAGGTTTGCAGCAGTGGTAACCTCCTGAACAGACTGAAATAAAAAGGGCTTCCAGAATATCCTGACGATTTCCATCTACTAGGCTGTGGTGAGCTCAAGCAATACATACTCCAGAGGACAGAAGACAGACAGGTTGGGAACACGTCTACTGCACTTAGGGAGAAAGGGAATGTTGCTACTCAGCCTAGTCCAAGTGTAGAAGCAACACCTCGGTGATTCGACCTTCAAAGACTCGATACATATGAGAACGACTGGTATGAATAAACCTTCAGAAGTGCCTTCTCAGACCTCCCCCCATCATAAGCACAAGCATAATGAAAACACTGAGTTTTCATGGTCTCACACAAAATTAGACTCACTTATGACTTTGCTTTGAGAAGAGTTGAACTACTCATTGTTAAAGAGAAATGATCCTTTCTTCTCTGAAGATCTGTGAATCATTCATAGGGTGTGGTGAATAAACTACTTAAGGATCTAATACATAAAAATGCAATAGGCTAAGCACAGAGATGTTTTTCTCCCTTTCTCAAAGGATGGAACATTTTATATTTGCACTGATTTTATGTCTTGACTTCATGTACAATTATACATTGATTTTTTTAGTTGACATACAATAGGACTAAAAATATTGATATAATACTAATAACTCATGTTGGTATGTGTGGTTGTCACACAGGATTCACAGGAGATTTAAATTCACAGTTGTCAACGTAAAGGATGACTGCTATTTAGCTTCTTCGTGAATCTAGACCATGAATGAAGAGTTTTCCTCCACATATTTCACTGAGGGAAATACAAGGATGATAGGCATAATACTATGCTTCGACTCATGGATATCTAAGCATTGCTCACAATACAGATCTGATTTTCGAAATCAGGGTTCTTTCAGTGTCCTTGAACAGCATTTGTTTTTCTGTATACAGAAGAAACAAACTCATGAGTATCAAACTTGTTCACATAAAACATGTGTATGAATTGTTATCTTCCTGAACCAGGGATCAAACCCACATCACTTCCACCTCCTGCACTGGTAGGCAGATTATTTATTTATCAACTGCGCCACCTGAGAATCGACATACATTTCAAGGACCACTGCCATCAGCTTCTACTGTTCATGACCAAAGTAGGAGAAACAACATTGGAAGAAGTACTCATAAGGGTACTCATAGGAAGTACTCATAAGTCAAGGAACTGTTATACTGGGTACTCTTGTTATTACTGGGACAAGTCAGTTCCTCCGATGATGATGGGTATAACTGAAAAATTACTACAAAAGCATGGGATGCGATGTCTACATGATAAATGTGTTCCTCTTATACTATTGCTTCAGGGATGCCTACTTCAGCATGAAGGACTGCACTTCAAGGGATGCCTGCTATTCCAGCTCAAGCAACAGATAGTGAAGTGCAGATCATTGTCCTTTGTTGAAAATAGTGAGCAGTTTGTCAACACAGGGAACATGCCGGAGGAACCCTCGGGATGGAACTCTAAAAACAGGTTGGGCCCTCTTTTTGCCAAGCCCTGCGAAAAAATACAAATCAGAAAAAGAAAAATAGCATCGGTTTGGTCAGGACTTCCTCATCTTTTCTTTCTCGGTAGCAGGAAGCAGACATTGAGGCCAGAGGACTGCAGGATTTCATTGTGAACTAACGTTGGGTGGGGTGGAAGCTCATCACTCTAGTCAGAATGTGGCTCAATAAAACGGAATTTCATTCGCTTCATGGACATAGAGTTCTATAATCCTTCATTAAGGAATTCAATAAGTTATATTTCCTTACACCTTCACAATCTCTTGGTTTACAAGAATGTCAATTGCTAGTCCAGCACTTATACAATGAGTGTTACAGGTAGTATTAGCGTATACATGATGAGGAGCAATGGCAGGAAGTTTATTTATTCTCTGTTTGAATTCTTGATTTTTTATATAATTTTTTATAATATCCTTACAGCTGTGAATATTTTAGTGACATGTATAAATACACGTTGAGTAGTGCTATGATAACTCATAGTGTTGGCACAATAAATATCATGCTTACTATGTGCTTTTCCTATATTCCTTTTGAGATTCTCTTCCATTATACATTATCATAAGATATTTAATAGTTTCCTAAACTGTACAGTAGGTCCTTGTGGCTTCTTTTATATATAGTAATGTATTTGTTAATAATTCAAACAAAAAGTGGTACACAAATATTCACAGTGACATTCACAATAGCTCAAAGGTAGAACTCATTCAAGTGTCCGTTGGTGGGAGACTGAATATGCAACACAAGGTATATTCGGAAGCTTGAACGGTATTCCACCATACAAAAAAGTCCATGAAATGGTGCTGCCACTCTGCAAGACATTACAGAAATGACTCCAAAACGAACACATGGAATAAATACATAGTTTGATTCCAATTCATGCTATGTACCCAAAAGGATTGGGAAACGGGGCTGAGAAAATGGATACTTCTTCAGTCATACTCACAACAGCATGATTCACACTGGCAAACAAACAGAAGTAATCTAAGTGTCCATGGCAGCCAATTCCATAAACAAACTGTGGTATACACACAATGGAATCTGATTCGGCCCTTCAGAGTCAGTAATTCTGACAATGCGACAATGTGGACAAACCTTATGGTCATTAGATTAAGTGAAATAAACCAGACCAAAAAAAGACAAACGTTCTGTGATTCCACTCGTATGAGATATCCAAACAAGTCAAATCTGTCAGAAATAGCAGAAAGTGATTCCGACCGATCTAAGAGAGTTCATGTTTCATGGACCTCAGTTTCCCTTGGAAAAACTGACTTCCCGTGATATCTCCAAAACCAATTAGACAAATAATTGGAAGCTATATCCAGTCAAATGAATGTCGACATAATGTTACAGTGTACACCAAGCTCACTCAAACTTCTCAACAGACAAAAGGCAAAACTGTATCTATGGTACCTCAGCTTAGCTTAAAACCCTATCTACAGTACCTCACTTCTGCTTATAAAATTTAACAACAACAACACACTAAAGTCTATCCAAAAAAGGATATAAAACATATATAACATCAACTTTAAACAATTAGAAATTTAAACTGTGAAAAACCTTATTCACAAAACGTAAACACAAGCCACAGGAAAATATATTTATAAAATACATATCTGATAAAGGATTGTACTCCAAATATACCAAAAAATCTAGAACAATCTCATAAAAAATGTATACACCTAAACACCTGGCCTACAAAAATATAAAGATAGTAAATAAGCCTATCAAAAAGACTCAAAATCACCTATCATTAGGAAATGACAAACGAAAATAACAGTGAGGTAGCACTGCACACCTATTAGATCCAGTCAACTCCAAAGAAAGGGGGTAGGGCACAGCTTCTCCGGTGGCTGCAAGACACTCTCGTTCGATCCCTTACCCCAGAAGATCCCACATGCCACAGAGAAACATAGCTGGATTTTTCCACAGCTAAACAAGGCTCACCTGTGACCTGAATACTACATGTCTAGCACTTACTAAACAGCTTTGAAAACGTCCAGACAAAAAGTATCGCATGATTATATACAACAGCTCTACTTGTAATAACTAAACACTTTCAAATATCAGGATGTCTTCAGTAGATGACAGTGTAAACAAATGGGGATACATCCAAAGTGAAGGGGAGCAAATGCTACCACAAAATATACCACCTCAGCATGAGAGTTAGTTGAACCCAATTAACTTTTATTTTTTTAGAGGACACATGATCATCTCTGAAACCCAAGTTCAAGACAGCTCTTCTGTGAGTCACATTTACCAGAGAAATCTCATTTCAAAGGAATCCTCTCTATATGCCAGATAGAAGGATGAGACACAGTCTTTTGAAACTCTTTTTTCTTTTCTATCCATAGGGAAAGTTAAGCCGTAAATCTGCACAACAACCATACCCTTCCTTTCCTTTGGTTGTATTTTTTAAATATTTGTTTCTCTTTTAATTTGGCTGCACCAGGTCAACCTTCCTTGAGGCAAGCCAGATATTTAGCTACAGCATGCAAATTCTCCGTTGTGGCATGGGAGATCTACTTCTTGGATCAGGGAATGAACCTGGGCCTCCTTTTTTGGGAGTGTCCAGTCTCAGCCACTGGACCACCAGGAAGTGCCTGTTTTGTTTTTAGATGAAGATGGAATCTAAGGTGATATCTTGGGCCATTTCAGTCACTGACTCAGTTTCCTGAGTTTCTCCAAAGCACGCACAAGGTGCACATTATTACACTGGTTTGCAAAACAAGAAAAGGTTGTCTGCTACAACACTGTATGCTTACAAATGTCTAAATGGTAAATGGCATATTATTTATTTTTAATTACTATGGGGGGAGAAAGAATGCAGGATTCATACATGTTACAACATGAAGAAATATTAAAACCATCTTCAGTGAAAAAAAAATCCATATAGGAAAGGCCACCCAGAACCCTTATTCACCATGTCTGCTTTCAATCCATCAAGTCTGTCCAAATAACTGAAAATCTCAGTAACACTCTAAATAAAGAAAAAAGGATGAAGATGGAAACAAAAGATATACTCATACACTTGAACAATTGCTAAAAGCGGAAGTGGGGCTGTGGATTACATTATAATGTAGACACCATATGATTTCCTGATTTTGGAGATTATGTGCTGGTTCTGCAGAAGGTACCCATTTTGGATAAAACACAGAGAGTATTTTAGATGATGTGGCAAATGCTAGCACTTGTTCCCATTGCTAGGCATTTTCTGTACATTTTAAATGACTGGAAAGTATACTAGGTTTCAAAACAACCATGTCGATACCACAAAAGACATTTAGAGTAGACAGGCAGGAAACTTTCTTACACAGGCCAAGCCTTACCCAGACGAAGTTCAAGGGAAGCTGCGATGCTCACTGCCCTTGAAGGAGTCCACGTGGAATGAATAAGTACTGTGGGAAGTCTATTAGTTACCACCATGTCTTGGGTCCTCTGGATGACCTACTGCAGGAGAAACAGATTTGACAGATAAAATGTTCCACATAACTTCACAAAAAGTTGTTAGACTACATTCAGTAAAGCTGAATCATTTCGGATCAATTTACAATCCTATAAAATACTACCATTTACAGTCCAAAAATCACTTGCATTTCTATACACTAATAACAATCAGAAAAAATAATTGAGACAATCTCACTTAAATAAAACATCTAGCAACAAACTTAATCAAGAACATAAAAGACCAGTAGTCAGAAAACTAGAAAGCACTGATAAAGAAACCAAAGAAAATACAAATACACAGAAAATTATTCCACGTGCATGCACTGGAACAATGAGGAATTAAAAGGTCCATTCCAACCAAAGTCATCAACAAATACACTGACTGCAATCACAAAATAATATTCAGTGGCATTTTTCACAGAAATAGAAATATTCCTAATATTAGACTGCTAATGTTGAACAGGACCTTAAAAGGCCAAAAAGACTCTGAGAAAGAGGAACACAGCCGGAGGCATCTTCCTATCCCTCTTCAAACGACATCACAGAGCTGGAGTGACCCCCACAGTGAGGAACTGGCAGGAACACAGACACATGGCCTCCAGGAGAGAATAGAGAGCCCAGAAACGAACCCACATGTACATGGTCAATTCCTGAAAATCAAACCAGGAACGAGCGAAGAGGAAAGGACAGTCTTCTCAAGAAACAGTGACAGGGAAACGGCCACCTACACGGAAGAACATCAGTGTTCATCCTCTACATCATCTAACGCAAATCTAACTAAAAACCCACCGTTTTGCACACGGAGCTCTTTCCCCCTGAGTCCTCTGAGATGGACCTCCACTCAGCCCTCAGCTGGACACCGGAAACGTCTACTCGGTCCTCATTTTTCGCTTTGGCAGCACCTCCCTGCTGGTGGGCACTGAGGCAACCCTGCTCCTCTCAGCCTGGATGCAGCCCTGTTATCCAGAAGCCTGAGCCCCGATGGTCCTGACGCGACAAAGCTCCCGCCAGCTGCTCACGGAGCAGAGTCTAAAGGCAAAGCGCCCTGCGCCCGCGGCTCAGAGGGGGGTTTGGCGCCCCCTGCGGGCCACAAGAGGAGAGCGGGCAGCCCGGCGCTCACAGACCTCAGAGGGCTCACCCAGAAGCAGCTCTGCTGCGAGCACTCAGACTGGAAGCCCAAACTGAAATGGAGCAGAATAGCTCCGTGACCCTCCGCAAAACATGGCTAAGGAACAATCAGAGCCTGTATGGGATGCAGCCATAAAAAGGAACACATTTGAGTCTGTTCTAATAAAGGGGAGGGAGTCAGTCAAAGAGAGAAAAACATGGAATCTAGAAGGATGGTACTGATGAGTCTGTTCACAGAGCAGCAATGGAGATCCAGACATGGAGAACAGACTTAAGACAAGGGTGGGAACAAGAAGGAGAGGGTGAGATGAATGGAGAGAGCAGCATGGATGCAGGTACACCAACATTTGTAAATAGACAACCAATGGGAATTTGCTGTATGATTCAGGGAACTCAAACTGGGGCTCTGTAGTAACCTAGAGAGGTGGGAATGGGTGTGAAATGGGAGGGAGATTCCAGAGCAAGAGGACATAGGTACACCTAATGTGGATGTATGACAAATCAAACCAATATTGTAAAGCAATGATCAATCAACTAAAAAGAAATAACTGTTTAAAAAAATATGAACATAAACACAAACTTTGCAACAAGGTAACTCCATTTAAAATACTATGGAAATTTTAGAAAACTACAAAAGTTCTACATGACCTTTGGTCTGGTGATCAGGTCTAACATACACAAAAAAAGCCAGCTTACCAAATTATGAATATAAATTATTTAAAACATTGCCTTTTATCATTTCATACATTTACCCTGTGGAGGACCTTACTCAAGAGAACCAAAAACAAACGGTTAAATGAACCACGGACCACCCACCCTGGCCAGGCGACAGAGAAAAGAAAACACTTGCAGGAGTCATCTTACAACAGGAGGCCCTGGGAAGGAACAAGCAACGAACAAGCTACCACCAACCAGAATTCTGGAGAGGTCAGGTGATGGGAGGCTCCAGTTCAGAGGTCCTACCAACCTCCCAGGATCCACTTCGCTGGAATCCATCTCGGCTGAGTGATGTGTGTGCCCCCAAGAAGGATCCCAGTTCAGGATGCCTGGCAAGAGACAAACCAGAAATGAACCCAATGACCATAAAACCTGAGACTGTGAGCCACGTGACAGAGTGGTTCTCTCCGTTTCCCTCACCCTCCTGCCCTCCACCCCGGCAGCCCTTCCCAATAAAGCCTCTCGCTTGGACAGCACTCCTCTCCTCAGACAACTCATTGCCCAGTGTCAGACAAGAACTCACTCTCAAGCCCTGGAAGGGATCCCCCTTCCTTCATCAAAAGCAATATCCAGGAGAAAATATCTTCAAAACGCTATCTTGTAGAGAAGGAAATGGCAATGGCAGCCGCTCCGGTACCATTGCCTGGAGAATCCCATGGACAGAGGAGCCTGGTAGGCTGCAACCCCGGGGTCACTAAGAGTCGGACACGACTTCACTGAGTGACTTCACTTTCACTTTTCACTTTCATGCACTGGAGAAGCACATGGCAACCCACTCCAGTGTTCTTGCCTGGAGAATCCCAGGGACAGAGGAGCCTGGGAGGCTGCTGTCTATGGGGTCATGCAGAGTCAGGCACGACTGAAGCGACGCAGCAGCAGCAGCAGAGAAAGAAATGGCACCACCTGCAGTAGTCTGGTCTCAGAAAACCCAGGGACAGAGGAGCTTGGTGGGCTACAGTCCCAAAGCAGGGCATTTCTGAGGGGAGGAAACAGTCCCAGGGAAGCTGAGCTGCTCACCAAAGGCCCCAGAGCTTTGGATAGCACACCAGAGCTGTGGCTGAGGATTCCCAGCTGCCATGCCTCTTGATCCTGGCCTCTTTCACTAGATACATGTGTGGAAAACTAGAATCTAAAATATGCCCTGGTGGTTCCATAGTAAAGAATCCACCTGCCACTGCTGGAGATGCATGTGCGATCCCTAGGATGGGAAGATCCCACATCCTATGGAGCCCGTGTGCCACAACTGCCCAGCCTGTGCTCTAGATCCTGGAAGCCACGATGCCAAGTTCACATGCTGCAGCCAGTGAAGCCCGTGAGCCTGTGCCCCTCAACAAGAAGAGACACTGCAGTGACAAGCCTGCAAACCACTAGTTATGGCCCATGCTCACCAAAACTAGAGAAAAGCCCACACACAAAGATGCAACACAGCCAACAATAAATAAAACTGTTTTCCTAAAAAAAATGCATATCTGACAAAGAAACTGTACTCGCATTATCCAAGAACACTAGAGCAAACAAGCCCATTCATAATTGGTAGCGACTGAAATAGACACCTGGCCACTGAGGGTATACTGATAGTAAACTAGCATACAAAAACATCCTCAAGATACTGGTGCAATGCACGCAGAGCCCCCTTTGAAAGACAATCTGACAGTTTTTTTCAGTAACCACGTGGGACAAGCACTGAATTCTGTGTATGACAAGCGGTGGAAGCCAGGTATCTTACCATTGGAACGCAAAGTTACAGATAAACAAAAGGAAACGTTACAATGTCCATGTCCTGGCGGATCAGGTTGGAGACATCATCACAAATTACCTTTAACTGAATATGTTCAAAGGTGAGCTGGATACATGTATATATATATCCATGTATTGTCAGCTGAGCATATTGAGCTCCTCCATGTATGTTTTAAATATCATTCTCTAATAAAAGGGAACAGGAAACATCTCCAATGGCCCGGTGGTAAAGAATCTGCCTACCGATGCAGGGAACACGGGTTCAATCCCTGTGTAGAAGATTCCACACGCCCAGGGACAACGAAGCCTTTGAACAACTCTTGAAGTTTGCATGCTCCAGAGCCCAAGTTCTGCAAACAGAGAAAGCACTGCAATGAGAAGCCATGGCACAGCAACTAGAGGGTAGCCTCTGCTCACTACAACTAGACAAGCTAGCAATAAAGACCCAGCATAGTCAAAAATAATGTAATGTTAAAAAAAGGGACAGTTCTTTGAAGAAATGACTGAGACTAGGGGTGAGACTGTAAATATATGAGCCAGGGTCATCTTAAATTATGAGAAATTAAAGAAATTAAAGACAACTATCAAGCTGTCCAAACCGATAAAAATGAACGATGGCACAGTGTTATCTGTATACACCAGCAAATAACAATGTGAAAAGGAATTTAAACAAACAATTCCCTTTCAATCATGTCAACATTAATAAAAGACTTTGCTATGGACGGAATGAGGATGACAAGACTGGCACACTGGAAATGATACATGATTGCTGAAAAATACCCTAAAGACATGGACAGATACTCCATAGCGATGAGAAGACTTCAGTTGGCAATACTGTGGAATGCATCTTCAATCTGAAATGAAGATTTAATATGAATTACAAAAGGCTGAAAGGTGGTTGCTAAACCACGAAAGATGCCAGGATTCTTGGCCTCCAGAGGAGAATTCAATCCAGGGCAAGTGACGAAGCTTGATGGCTCAGAGGTTTTCCGTTAAAAAGTTTTATTAAAGTATAAAAGAGATCGAGAGAGCTGCTGACATAGACATTAGAAGGGGGAAGAAAGAGGACCCCCTGCTAGTCTTTAGCCAGATGTTATACAGCCACTAGCAGTCTGCTAATGAAAGAAAGACAATGTCTCAGAGAATGGCACCAGGCCCCTCACCCACAGCATGCATTGAGATAACATTGGCAGCAGATGAGTCATCCCAGGCCATAAAATGATGGACATGAATCTTGAAGAAAGGCAGATTTCCAAGCAAATATATAGTTTCATTCACATAGATTAAGAGAACAAGGTATGAGTAAACATACTGGTTTGTCAAGTTTCTGAGCCTTTAGGGGGAACTGACAGGAAGACAGAGCCTTGGGTAAATAGTACATTAACATAACTTAAGACTAACATTTCCATACCTTAAGACAAACATTTCCATAAGAAAAAGGCATTGCTTAGTTCAAGGTTTGAGAAAAGTTAAATTCAGGTGGAGCCAGGAGTTGTCATGGCAACACAGACTCTTCCGAGAAACCTCCTTTTAAATTTGTATCAAGATGGAGAAAAAAAAATGCAACACTCTTTGGTCTCCTCCTGCCTCTTCAGAGAGAGAAAAAAACGTCTGACACTTGCAGTCTATTTTCTCTGTCTGGAGACCCCTGGCCTTCCTGCCTGGTATCCTCTCCAGGCCTGGAGGAAGCAATACACTAAGCTGCTTGGGAAAACCGCGCGGGTCTGAGCTTTATGCAAAGGGGTAAAGCGGTAAAACCCTTGGCCCCAAAGGCGAGGCTTTTCTGCGACCGCCGTGTTAGTCGCCTCCGAGACTGCAAACAAAGAGGGCAGAATACATGGTTCCCTGCTCCGCCGAGTCCGAGTTCCCTTACCTGTGGTCCACAGCCCTCCGCTCTGCTCGCTGGATGCCGATCGACGGGGACCCAGGAGCCCACGAAACGAGCATTCCCAGCTGCAATGGCGAGCCCTGAGAGCACAACCGGGAACCCCTGGCCCCGACGCGCCGCCGTGTTCATCCCGCCCCAGACCCGCCCAGGTTCGCCCCGCCCCCGACGCGCGCACGGTGCGCCCCACCCCCACGCCCCCTTCCAGGACAGCCCGCGGGACCGCGCCTGCCTCCAGGCGACACACAAGGACAAGCGAATCCACCCCACCGAGACAATCCACGCTTTTTCTCAGCTGATCTGTCTATGATTTAGGGATAAAACGATGACTACAGAAAGCAAAGATGACCTAGGACAGCCATGATATTCTATAGAACCAGACCCTGGCGGGCAGAGGCTTGAAGAGGGCCCGGGAGCTCTGTTAGAAGCAGCCAGCCTCTGCGGTGAAGCGGTTAGGCGGGCTGGTAGGCAGGCAGACTATGGCCTGTAAGTCAGAAGTTCAAGTTCCCAGTTTAACTCTTTTGCTCTTAGGGGGCGGGGGACCGCAAGAGGCGGGGCTTCGACCAGAAAAGTTTATTTTTATTTTAGAGGTTTATTGTTAAGCTTAGGGTTAGGGTTCGGGCAACCCCCCAACTTGTTCTGGTTCGGGGTTAGGGTTAGAATTCGGGGAACCCCCCTCTTCTTAGAGTTCAGGTTTGGGTTAGGGTTCAGGTTAGGGTTGGCATTAGGGTTAGGGTTACAGCTTAAAGTGAGCACTAATAGGTCCCATAGTTCTTTATTAGCCTGCCCTGGCGGGCCGAGGCTTGAAGAGGCTGCGGGAGCCCTGTGAGAAGCAATAAGCCTCTGTAGCATGGCGGTTAGGCGGGTGGTTAGGCAGGCAGACGATGGCCTGTAAGTCAGGAGTTCAAATCCCCCCTGTCCCCCTTTTGCTTTTAGGGGGCAGGGGACTGCAAGACGTGGGGCTTAAACCAGAAAAGCTTATTTTTATTTTAGAGGTTTACTGTTACGTTTAGGGTTAGGGTTTGGGCAACCCCCCCACTTGTTAGGGTTCAGGTTCGGGTTCGGGGTTAGGGTTAGAATTCGGGGACCCCCCTCTTCTTAGAGTTTGGATTCGGGTTAGGGTTCAGGTCAGGGTCAGGGTCAGGGTTCAGGTTACGGTTAGGGTTGGCATTAGCGTTAGGGATACAGCTTAAAGTGAGCGCTAATAGGGCCCATAGTTCTTTATTAGTCTGCCCTGGCGGGCCGAGGCTTGAAAGGTGCCTGGGAGCAACGCAAAATCTAGTGAGCCTGAGTAGCATAGCGGTTAGGGGGGCGGCCAAATAAACAGGCAATCTGGCTCTTTGGGTTAGAAGTGCAAGTCCAGGTTTGTCTCTTCTGCTTTTAGCGGGTGGGGGACCGCAAGGGGCGGGGCTTAGGCCAGAAAAGTTTCTTTTTATTTTAGAGTTTTATTGTGAGGGTTAGGGTTAGGGTTCCGGCATCCCCTCAACTTGTTAGGGTTCAGGTTCAGAGTTCGGGTTCAGGGAATCCCCTCTCTTCTTAGGGTTTGGATTCAGGTTCGCGTTAGAGTTCAGGGTTCGGGTTTGCGGTACGCGGTTCGTGTTTGGGGTTTGGAGTTCAGGGTTTGGGGTTAGGGCTTCGCGGCTCTAGTTTGGGGTTTGGGGTTCCGATTAGGGGTTCAAGGTCCAGCTTAGGGGTTTGGGATTTGAGGATCGGGTTAAGGGTTTGGGGATTGGGGTATGGGGATCAGGTTAGGGGTTCTCGGTTTGGGTTAGGGGTTCACAGTTCGGGTTTGGGGTATGAAGTTAGGGTTAGGGGTTTGGGGTTCACGGTTTGGGTTGGGGGTTTGGGATTTGGGTTAAGGGTTTTGGGTTTGGGATTCGGGTTAGGGGTTTGGGGTTTGGGCTTCGCGGTTTGGGTTTGGGGTTTGGGTTTTGGGTTAGGGGTTCGCGGTTAGGGTTTGGGGTTTGGGGTTCGGGTTGGCGGTTCTCGGTTCGGGTTAGGGGTTCGCGGTTTAGGTTAAGGTTTAGGGGTTTGGGGTTTGGAGTTTGGAATTTGGTCAGGGGTTCGCGGTTTGGGGTTCCTGTTATGGGTTTGGGGTTTGGGTTCAGGGTTGGGGATTGGGGGTTTTGGGTTCAGTTTATGGCTTCGCGGTTCGGGTTAGGGATTAGGGGTTTGGGTTCGGGGATTGGGGTTCGGGGTTCCGATTAGGGGTTCAGTATGTGAGGTTTGTGGTTTGGGGGCCGAGATGAGAGGTTTGGGGTTTGGGGTTCGGGGGTTTGGGTTCATGGTTTGGGGTTGGGGGTGTGAGGTGCAGTTTAGAGTTTCGCTGTTTGTGTTAGGAGTTAGGGGTTGGCGGTTCGGGGTTCGGCTTAGGGGTTTGGGGTGTGCGGTTTGGGGTTTGAGGATTGGGGTTCCGGTTAGGGGTTTGGTGTTTGGGGTTCGGGTTAGGGGTTTGGAGTTTGGGTTTGGGGGTTTGGGTTTTGGGGTTTGGGTTTCGGGTTTTAGGGTTCAGTTTCGGTGCTCGCGGTTGGACTCTGGGGTTCGGGATTCGGGTTAGGGGTTTGGGGTTAGGGTTCGGGGTGTGGGGTGTGGGGTACAGGTTAGGGGTTTGGGTTCAGGGTTTAGGGTTCGGTTTAGGGGTTTGCGGTTCCGGTAAGGGATTAGGGGTGTGCGGTTTGGGTTTGGGGTTAGGTTTGGGGTTCAGGTTAGCGGTTTGGGGTTCGGGGTTTGGGTTCCGGATATGGGGTTCGGGGTTCGAGTTATGGACTCGGGGTTTGGGCTACGTGGTTCGGTGTTTGCGGTTTGGGGTATGGGGGTCGGGGTTTGGGTTTGGGGTTTGGGGCTCGGGTTAGGGTTCGGGTTCGGGTTAGGGTTAGGGGTTCACGGTTCGGGTTAGGGGTTTGGGGTTCGGAGTTTGGGGTTTGGGTTAGGGGTTTGGGGTTCCCGGATCAGGGTTTGGGTTTTGCAGTTGGGATAGGGGTTCGGATTCAGGGTATGGGGTTTGGGGTTTGGGTTCCATGTTTGGGGTATGTGGTTCGGGGTTTGGGGTACGTGGTTCGTTGTTTGGGGTATGCGGTTCCGGTTAGGGATTTGCAGTTTGGACTTTGGGGTATGGGTTAGGAGTTTGGGGTCTGGGGTTTAGGTTTCGGGGTTTCGATTCAGTTTAGGGGTTAGCGGTTTGGGTTGGGCGTCGGGCTTTGGGGTTTGGGGTATGGGGTTCGAGGTTCGGGATTCATGGATTGGGGTTCGGCTTAGGGGTTCGCTGTTCAGGTTAGGGGATAGTGATTGGGGTTGGTGTTTTCAGGTAGGGGTTCGCAGTTCAGGTTATGGGTTAGAGGTTTGGTGCTTGGTTTTCGGGTTTGGATTAGGGGTTCAGGTAGGGGTTTGGGTTAGGGGATCCTGCTTCAGGTTGGGAGTTCGGTCCTTGGGGTTCGAGATTTGGATTCGGTATATGGGTTGGGGTACACGGTTTGGTGTTCGGGTTAGGGGTTTAGGGTTCGGATTTTGGGGTTTCTGGTTCTGATTATGGGCTTGGGGTTTGGGGTATGGGGTTCGGCTTGGGGTTAGAGGTTCGCGGTTTGGGATTTCGGTTTAGAGACTGGAATTTGTGTTT
Source organism: Budorcas taxicolor (assembly GCF_023091745.1). Classification (NCBI taxonomy): domain Eukaryota; kingdom Metazoa; phylum Chordata; class Mammalia; order Artiodactyla; family Bovidae; genus Budorcas; species Budorcas taxicolor. The sequence continues at coordinate 235,180 of NW_026292662.1, read as the reverse complement.
GGGGTTCAGGGGTCGGTGTTCGGGCTCGGGGTTGGGTTCGGGTTCAGGTTCACGGTTTGGAGACTGGAGCTCGGGATTCGGTTTCCGGGTTCGGGATATAGGGTTTTGAGGTCAGGGTCGAGTTCGTGGTTTGGGGTCGCGGTTAGGGGCTAGTGAGTGCCACAAAGCCAAGGGCTCCAGCAATACGAGCTCTGTCAGAGGGAAGGGAAGGGAAGGGCAACTGCGGGGCTCCTCCAGCGATTGCTTGGCCGCCCAGACTCAGTACAGCGCAGAGAGCACCAGACTCACAGGGGCCCTGGCTGTGGTCTGCAGCCCCACAACCCGGAGGCTTCCTCTGTGGGCGCCCAGAAGGTGCCTGACAGACGTCATTTCCCTAGTGCTGTCCTCCCCAGCAGAGACGTGTGCAGGTGGTTGGGGCCTGCCCCTGCGTATCTGGGCTCCCGCCCACAGCCCCAGCTCAGGGGAAGCAGCCCCTGTGCCAAGACCTGCAGGAGGCGCGGGGCGCCCCTGCCGGGAAGGCTAGTGCACAGCATGCGGGAAGCCAGCCTCCTCTGGGGAAGAGGAGGCAGCCCAGCTCCGTGCAGCTACAATCACTTCTTGGGCGGAGCCAAGTGGGCCTCCAGTACCGCAGAGCTCCAGCTCTGCTCAGAGGCCCGATCTGGCAGAGTTCCTGGCGTGAGGCTGCTCTGCCCTGGCCGAGCCTTCCCCAGACTTGCCTCGCTGCTAGGCTTCCTGACCAGGAAGGAGCAGGCTAGCGCGAATGGGAGACGCTCCTGGCGCCTTCCTGGCCTCAGCTCCACGCCTGCCTTAGCTTCGCACCTTGTTCCCAGGCGTCCTTGCAGAGGGCTTAGGGGCCGGTGGGTTGCACACTGCCAAGGGCTCCAGCAGTGAGAGCTCTGTCATAGGGAAGGGGAGGGCAAGGTCAGGGCTGCTCCAGCGGTTCCTTGGCCGCCCAGACTCAGCAGGGCACGGAGAGCACCAGGCTCCCAGGGCCCCTGGCTGTGGTCTGCAGCCCCACACACCCGGAGGCTGACTCCGTGAGAGCCCAGAAGGTGCCTAACAGACGTCATTTCCCTAGTGCTCTCCTCCACAGCAGAGACATGTGCAGGTGGTTGGGGCCTGCCCCTGCGTGTCTGGGCTCCCGCCCACAGCCCCAGCTCAGGGGAAGCAGCCCCTGAGCCAAGACCTGCAGGAGGCGCGGGGCGCCCCCGCCTGGAAGGCGAGAGTACAGCAGTTGCGAAGAGAGCCTCCTAAGCGGAAGAGGAGGCAGCCCAGCAGCGTGCGGCTGCAATCCCTGATTGGGAGGAGCCACGTTCGCCTCCCGTACGGCAGAGCTCCAGGTGTGCTCAGAGGTCCGATCTGTTGTAGATCCTGTTGCGAGGCTGCTCTGCGCTGGGGGAGACTTGGGCAGATTTGCCTCGCGCTTAGCCTTCTTGCCCAGGAAGGAGCAGGCTGTGCGAGGCTGGGTGACGCCACTGGTGCCTTCCTGGTCTCAGCTCCGCTCCTGCTTTGCCTTTGCACCTAGGCCCCAGGCGTCCTTGGGGAGGGCTTAGGGGCTGGTGGGTTTCACACTGCCACGCGCTCCAGCAGTCAGGGCTCTGTCAGAGGAAAGGGGAGGGAAACTGCAGTGCTCCTCCTGCAGTGCTTTGCCACCCAGACTCAGCGCCACACGGAGAGCACAAGGCTCCCAGTGCCCCTGGGTGTGGTCTGCAGCCCCACACACCCGGAGGCTGACTCCGTGGCGCCCAGAAGATGCCTGACAGACGTAGATTCCCACGGGCTCTCCTCCCCAGCAGAGACAGGTGCAGGTTGTTGGGTCCTGCCCCTGCGTGTCTGGACTCCTGCCCACAGCCCCAGCTCAAGGGAAGTAGCCCCGGAACCGAGACCTGCAGGAGGCGCCGGGTCTCCCTGCCTGCAAGCCTACTGCACAATATGCGGGGAAGCGAGCCTCCTTGGCAAGAGTCGAGGGAGCCAAGCCGTGTGCGGCTGCAGGCCCTGCTAGTGCGGAGCCGAGTGCGCCTCCAGTACGGCAGAGCTCCAGCTCGGCTCAGAGGTCCGATCTAGTAGAGTTCCTGGGGGCGAGGCTGCTCTGCCCTGGGGGAGCCTTGCCCACACTTGCCTCGAAGCTAGCCTTCTTGCCCAGGAAGGAGCAGGCTGCGAGAGGCTGGGAAACGCCACTGGCGCCTTCCTGGCCTCAGCTCCGTTCATGCCTTGCCTTTGCACCCAGGCCCCAGGCGTCCTTGGAGAGGGCTTAGTGGCCGGTGGGTTGCACACTGCCAAGCGCTCCAGGAGTGAGGGCTCGGTCATAGCGAAGTGGAGGGCTACTGCAGGGCTCCTCCAGCGGTTGCTTGGCCGCCCAGACTCAGCGCCACACGGAGAGCACAAGGCTCCCACGGCCCCTGGCTGTGGTCTGCAGCCCCCCACACACGGAGGCTTACTCCGTGGGCGCTCGGAAGCTGCCTGACAGACTTAGATTCCCATGGGCTCTCCTCCCCAGCAGAGACGTATGCAGGTGATTGGGGCCTGCCCCTCCGTGTCTGGGCTCCCTCACACAGCCCCAGAAGGGAAAGCAGCCCCTGAGCCAAGTCCAGCAGGAGGTGCGGGGCCCCCCTGCCTGGAAGCCGAGGCCAGAGCATGCGGGGAATCGAGCCTCCTCGATGGAAGACGAGGCAACCCAACCGTGAGTGGCTGCAAGCCCTGCTTGGGCGGTTCCGAGTGTGCCTCCAGTACAGCAGAGCTGGAATTCTGCTCAGAGGCCCGATCTGGCAGAGTTCCTGGCGCGAGGCTGCTCTGCCCTGGGCGAGACTTACCCAGACTTTCCTCCCTGCTAGGCTTCCTGCCCAGGAAGGAGCAGGCTGCACGAGGCTGAAAGACGCCACTGGCGCCTTCCTGGCCTCAGCTCCGCTCCTGCCTTGCCTTGTCACCTATGCCCCAAGCGTCTTGGCGGGGCTGAGGGGCCGGTGGATTCCACACTGCAAAGGGCTCCAGCAGTGAGAGCTCTGTCAGAGGGAAGGGAAGGGCAACTGCAGGGCTCCTCCAGCGGTTGCTTGGCTGCCCAGACTCAGCGCCGCATAGAGAGCACCAGGCTCCCAGGGCCCCTGGTGTGGTCTGCAGCCCCGCACAAACGGAGGCTGACCCCGTGGACGCACAGCATGTGCCTGAAAGACGTAGCTTCCCTAGCACTCTCCTCCCCAGGAGAGACGTGTGCAGGTTGTTGGGCCTGCCGCTGCGTATCTGGGCTACCTCACAAAGCCCCAGCACAGGGGAAGCAGCCCCTGAGCCAAGCCCTGCAGGAGGCGCGGGGCGCCCCCGCCTGGAAGCCAAGTGCACAGCACGGGGGGGAAGCGAGCCTCCTCGGGGGAAGACGAAGCAGCCCAGCCGGGAGCGGCTGCAAGCCTTGCTTCAGCAAAGCCGAGTGGGCATCCAGTATGGCAGAGCTCCAGCTCTGCTCAGAGGTCCGATCAGGCAGAGTTCCTGGGCCGAGGCTGCTCTGGGCTGGGCGAGCCTTGCCCAGACATGCCTCGCTGCTAGGCTTCCTGCCCAGGAAGGAGCTGGGTGTGCAAGACTGGGAGACCCCACTGGCGCCTTCTTGGCCTCAGCTCCGCTCCTGCCTTGCCTTTGCATCTAGTCCCCAGGCGTCCTTGGGGAGGGCTTAAGGGCCGGTGGGTTGCACACTGCCAAGCACTCCAGCACTGAAGGCTCTATTAGAGGGAAGGGGAGGGCAACTGCAGGGCTCCTCCAGCGGTTGTATTGCCGCCCAGACTCAGCGCCACACGGAGAACACAAGGCTCCCAGGGACCCCTGGCTGTGGTCTGCAGCCCCACACACCAAGAGGCTGACTCCGTGGGCGCCCAGAGGTTGCCTGACAGACGTCATGTCCCTAGCGCTCTCCTCCCCAGCAGAGACGTGTGCAGGTGGTTGGGGCTTGCCCCTGCGTGTCTGGGCTCCCGCCCACAGCCCCAGCTCAGGGGAAGCAGCCCCTGAGCCAAGACCTGCAGGAGGCGCGGGGCGCCCCCGCCTGGAAGGCAAGTGCACAGCATTCGGGAAGCCAGTATCCTCTGGGGAAGAGGAGGCACCCCAGCTCCGGGCAGCTGCAATCACTTCTTGGCGGAGCGCAGTGTAACTCCAGTACGGGAGAGCTTCAGCTCTGCTCAGAGGCCCAATCTGGCAGAGTTCCTGGCGTGAGGCTGCTCTGCCCTGGCCGAGCCTTGCCCAGACTTGCCTCGCTGCTAGGCTTCCTGACCAGGAAGGAGCAGGCTAGCGAGAATGGGAGACGCTCCTGGCGCCTTTCCGGCCTCAGCTCCACGCCTGCCTTAGCTTTGCACCTATTCCCCAGGCGTCCTTACAGAGGGCTTAGGGGCCGGTGGGTTGCACACTGCCAAGGGCTCCAGCAGTGAGAGCTGTGACACAGGGAAGGGGAGGGCAACGTCAGGGCTGCTCCAGCGGTTCCTTGGCCGCCCAGACTCAGCAGAGAACGGAGAGCACCAGGCTCCCAGGGTCCCTGGCTGTGGTCTGCAGCCCCACACACCCGGAGGCTGACTCCGTGACCGCCCAGAAGGTGCCTAACAGACGTCATTTCTCTAGTGCTCTCCTCCCCAGCAGAGACGTGTGCAGGTGGTTGGGGCCTGCCCCTGCGTGTCTGGGCTCCCGCCCACAGCCCCAACTCAGGGGAAGCAGCCCCTGAGCCAAGACCTGCAGGAGGCGCGGGAAGCCCCCGCCTGGAAGGCTAGTGCACAGCATGTGGGAAGCGAGCCTCCTCTGGGGAAGAGAAGGCAGCCCAGCTCCGTGCAGCTGCAATCACTTGTTGGGCAGAGCCAAGTGCGCCTCCAGTACGGCAGACTCCAGCTCTGCTCAGAGGCCCAATCCGGCAGAGTTCCTGGCGTGAGGCTGCTCTGCCCTGGGCGAGCCTTGCCCAGACTTGCCTCGCTGTTAGGCTTCCTGACCAGGATGGAGCAGCCTGAATGAGACTGGGAGACGCTGCTGGCGCTTTCGTGGCCTCAGCTCCACTCCTGCCTTGCCTTTGACCTAGTCCCCAGGGGTCCTTGGGGAGGGCTTAAGGGCCGGTGGGTTGCACACTGACAATCGCTCCAGCAGTGAGGGCTCTATTAAAGGGAAGGGGAGGGCAACTACAGGGCTCCTCCAGCGTGGGAAATTCTCGAGGGAAAGCCTCGAGGGAAAGCCACAGATCCCTTGATCCACGTGCCAGGAAGCGTGACACTACTGCTGCAGCTCGGGTGGAAAGCGCACGTGCATGCCCCCACTGGAGAGGAGGCCTCAACTCCCCCGGGGAGACTCAGAGGCACCCCAAGATCCATGTCAACACTGGAGAGGAATCCTCAGGTTCCGGCCCCAACTCCACACAAGGTCTTAGGCCCCGGCATCGACGGGAGAGGAATAACGAGTGGGCCCCTAGCAACTCGCATGGGGACCGGCCTTTCCTGAGGCCACCAGAGCGGGTCCCTGAGGTCCCCGTCGTAACTCGAGAAGACCTGCCGCAACTCGAGAAAATCCAGGAGGTTCTCCCCTCCAGGCGAGATGAGGCCCATTTCCGCTGCGGCGTCTCGAGGCTAATCACACCTCACCTCTGGAACTTCGAAAGGGTCCTTCACAGCCTTGGTGCAACTCAAGAAGTTCCCCGACATACCCGTCTCCACTCGAGAGGAAAGACGAGGGTCCCACCCACATCCAGAGGAGCCCCGTTTCCGCCTCATAGCTCGAGATGGGGGATCCTTTCCCTGCTTCGTCGGGAAAGAATTCCCGGCGTTCCCGTCGCATCTCAAGAAGAGGCCCCCTCAATAGGAACGGCGAGGGGAACTCCAGGGTCGTGCCACCATATCAAGAGTCCCCCAGATGTCTCACTCCATTCCAGAGGAACCTCTTTTCCCTTCACCGGCTCGTCTTTCACGCCGAGGATCGACTCACACCAAGGTGGCACGTGGCACAGCCCTGTGGGAATGCTTCGTGGGAAAGCCACAGATCCCTTGATCCACGTGACAGGAAGTTTGACACTACTGCTGAAGCTCGGGAGGCAAGTGCACGTGCATGCCCCCACTCGAGACGAGGCTTGACTCCCCTGGGGAGACTCAGAGTCACCCCAAGATCCATGGCAACACTGGAGAGGAATCCTCAGTTTCCGGCCACGACCCCACACAAGGTCTTAGGCCCCGGCATGGACGGCAGAGGAATCCCGAGAGGGCCCCTAGCAACTCATATGGGGACTGGCCTTTCCTGAGGCCACCAGAGCGGGTCCCTGAGGTCCCCGTCGTAACTCGAGAAGATCTGCCGCAACTCGAGAAAATCCAGGAGGTTCTCCCCTCCAGGCGAGATGAGGCCCATTTCCGAAGAGGCGTCTCGAGGCTGATCACACCTCACCTCTGGAACTTCGAAAGGGTCCTTCACACCCTTGGTGCAAATCAAGAAGTTCCCCAACATACTTGACTCCACTCTAGAGGAAACACGAGGGTCCCGCCCACATCCAGAGGTACCCCGTTTCTGCCTCGTAGCTCGAGATGATTGATCTTTTCCCTGCTTCGTCGGGAAAGAGTTCCCGGCGTTCCCGTCGCATCTCAAGAGGAGGCCCTCTCAACAGGAACGGCGAGAGGAACTCCAGGGTCGTGCCACCATTCCAAGAGTCCCCCAGATGTCTCAGTCCATTCCAGAGGAACCTCTTTTCCCTTCACCGGCTCGTCTTTCACGCCGAGGATCGACTCACACCAAGGTGGCACGTGGCACGGCCCTTTGGGAAAGCCTCGTGGGAAAGCCTCAAGGGAAAGCCACAGATCCCTTGATCCACGTGCCAGGAAGCATGACACTACTGCTGCAGCTCGGGAGGAAAGCGCACGTGCATGCCCCCACTCGAGACGAGGCCTGACTCCCCTGGGGAGACTCAGAAGCACCCCAAGATCCATGGCAACACTGGAGAGGAATCCTCAGGTTGCGGCCCCAACTCCACACAAGGTCTTAGGCCCCAGCATGGACGGGAGAGGAATCCCGAGATGGCCCCTAGCAACTCGCATGGGGACTGGCCTTTCCTGAGGCCACCAGAGCGGGTCCCTGAGGTCCCCATCTTAACTGGAGAAGACCTGCCGCTACTCGAGAAAATCCAGAAGGTTCTCCCCTCCAGGCGAGATGAGGCCCATTTCCGCTGACGCGTCTCGAGGCTGATCACACATCACCTCTGGAACTTCGAAAGGGTCCCTCACACCCTTGGTGCAACTCAAGAAGTTCCCCGACATGCCCATCTCCACTCGAGAGGAAACAGGAGGGTCCCGCCCACATCCAGAGGAGCCCCGTTTCCGCCTCGTAGCTCGAGGTGAGGGATCCTTTCCCTGCTTCGTCGGGAAAGAGTTCCCGGCCTTCGCGTCGCATCTCAAGAGGAGGCCCTCTCAACAGGAACGGCGAGAGGAACTCCAGGGTCGTGCTACCATTCCAAGAGTCCCCCAGATATCTCAGTCCATTCCAGAAGAACCTCTTTTCCCTTTGCCGGCTCGTCTTTCACGCCGAGGATCGACTCACACCAAGGTGGCACGTGGCACAGCCCTGTGGGAAAGCCTCGTGGGAAATCCTCGAGGGACAGCCTCGAGGGAAAGCCACAGATCCCTTGATCCACGTGACAGGAAGCGTGACCCTACTGCTGCAGCTCGGGAGGAAAGCGCACGTGCATGCCCCCACTCGAGACGAGGCCTGACACGCCTGGGGAGACTGAGAGGCACCGCAAGATACATGGCAACGCTGGAGAGGAATCCTCACGTTCCGGCCCCGACTCCACACCAGGTTTTAGGCCCCGGCATGGACGGGAGAGGAATCCCGAGATGGCCCCCAAAACTCGCATGGGAACCGGCCTTTCCTGAGGCCACCAGAGGGGGTTCCTGAGGTCCCCATCGTAACTCGAGAAGACCTGCCTCACCTCTAGAAAATCCAGGAGGTTCTCCCCTCCAGGCGAGATGAGGCCCATTTCCGCAGAGGTGTCTCGAGGCTAATCACACCTCACCTCTGGAACTTCGAAAGGGTCCTTCACAGCCTTGGTGCAACTCAAGAAGTTCCCCGACATACCCGTCTCCACTCGAGAGGAAACACGAGGGTCCCGCCCACATCCAGAGGAGCCCCGTTTCCGCCTCGGAGCTCGAGATGAGGGAACCTTTCCCTGCTTCATCGGGAAAGAGTTCCCGGCCTTCCCGTCGCATCTCAAGAGGAGGCCATCTCAACAGGAACGGCGAGAGGAACTCCAGGGTCGTGCCACCATTCCAAGAGTCCCCCAGATGTGTCAGTCCATTCCAGAGGAACCTCTTTTCCCTTCACCGGCTCGCCTTTCACGCCGAGGATCGACTCACACCAAGGTGGCACGTGGCACAGCCCTGTGGGAAAGCCTTGTGGGAAAGCCTCGAGGGACAGCCTCGAGGGAAAGCCACAGATCCCTTGATCCACGTGACAGGAAGCGTGCCACTACTGCTGCAGCTCGGGAGGAAAGCGCACGTGCATACCCCCACTCGAGATGAGGTCTGACTCCCCTGGGGAGACTCAGAAGCACCCCAAGATCCATGGCAACACTGGAGAGGAATCCTCAGGTTCCGGCCCCGACTCCACACAAGGACTGAGGCCCCGGCATGGACGGGAGAGGAATCCCGAGAGGGCCCCTAGCAACTCGCATGGGGACTGGCCTTTGCTGAGACCACCAGAGCGGGTCCCTGAGGTCCCCGTCGTAACTCAAGAAGACCTGCCGCAACTCGAGAAAATCCAGGCGGTTCTCCCTTCCAGGGGAGATGAAGCCAATTTCCGCTGAGGCGTCTCGAGGCTGATCACACCTCACCTCTGGAACTTCGAATGGGTCCTTCACACCCTTGGTGCAAATCAAGAAGTTCCCCGACATACCCGGCTCCACTCGAGTGGAAACACGGGGGTCCCGCCCAAATCCAGAGGAGCCCCGTTTCCACCTCGTAGATCGAGATGAGGGATCCTTTCCCTGCTTCGTCGGGAAGGAGTTCTCGGCATTCCCGTCGCATCTCAAGAGGAGGCCCTCTCAACAGGAACGGCGAGAGGAAATCCAGGGTCGTGCCACCATTCCAGGAGTCCCCCAGATGTCTCAGTCCATTCCAGAGGAACCTCTTTTCCCTTCACCGGCTCGTCTTTCACGCCGAGGATCGACTCACACCAAGGTGGCACGTGGCACGGCCCTTTGGGAAAGCCTCGTGGGAAAGCCTCAAGGGAAAGCCACAGATCCCTTGATCCACGTGCCAGGAAGCATGACACTACTGCTGCAGCTCGGGAGGAAAGCGCACGTGCATGCCCCCACTCGAGACGAGGCCTGACTCCCCTGGGGAGACTCAGAAGCACCCCAAGATCCATGGCAACACTGGAGAGGAATCCTCAGGTTGCGGCCCCAACTCCACACAAGGTCTTAGGCCCCAGCATGGACGGGAGAGGAATCCCGAGATGGCCCCTAGCAACTCGCATGGGGACTGGCCTTTCCTGAGGCCACCAGAGCGGGTCCCTGAGGTCCCCATCTTAACTGGAGAAGACCTGCCGCTACTCGAGAAAATCCAGAAGGTTCTCCCCTCCAGGCGAGATGAGGCCCATTTCCGCTGACGCGTCTCGAGGCTGATCACACATCACCTCTGGAACTTCGAAAGGGTCCCTCACACCCTTGGTGCAACTCAAGAAGTTCCCCGACATGCCCATCTCCACTCGAGAGGAAACAGGAGGGTCCCGCCCACATCCAGAGGAGCCCCGTTTCCGCCTCGTAGCTCGAGGTGAGGGATCCTTTCCCTGCTTCGTCGGGAAAGAGTTCCCGGCCTTCGCGTCGCATCTCAAGAGGAGGCCCTCTCAACAGGAACGGCGAGAGGAACTCCAGGGTCGTGCTACCATTCCAAGAGTCCCCCAGATATCTCAGTCCATTCCAGAAGAACCTCTTTTCCCTTTGCCGGCTCGTCTTTCACGCCGAGGATCGACTCACACCAAGGTGGCACGTGGCACAGCCCTGTGGGAAAGCCTCGTGGGAAATCCTCGAGGGACAGCCTCGAGGGAAAGCCACAGATCCCTTGATCCACGTGACAGGAAGCGTGACCCTACTGCTGCAGCTCGGGAGGAAAGCGCACGTGCATGCCCCCACTCGAGACGAGGCCTGACACGCCTGGGGAGACTGAGAGGCACCGCAAGATACATGGCAACGCTGGAGAGGAATCCTCACGTTCCGGCCCCGACTCCACACCAGGTTTTAGGCCCCGGCATGGACGGGAGAGGAATCCCGAGATGGCCCCCAAAACTCGCATGGGAACCGGCCTTTCCTGAGGCCACCAGAGGGGGTTCCTGAGGTCCCCATCGTAACTCGAGAAGACCTGCCTCACCTCTAGAAAATCCAGGAGGTTCTCCCCTCCAGGCGAGATGAGGCCCATTTCCGCAGAGGTGTCTCGAGGCTAATCACACCTCACCTCTGGAACTTCGAAAGGGTCCTTCACAGCCTTGGTGCAACTCAAGAAGTTCCCCGACATACCCGTCTCCACTCGAGAGGAAACACGAGGGTCCCGCCCACATCCAGAGGAGCCCCGTTTCCGCCTCGGAGCTCGAGATGAGGGAACCTTTCCCTGCTTCATCGGGAAAGAGTTCCCGGCCTTCCCGTCGCATCTCAAGAGGAGGCCATCTCAACAGGAACGGCGAGAGGAACTCCAGGGTCGTGCCACCATTCCAAGAGTCCCCCAGATGTGTCAGTCCATTCCAGAGGAACCTCTTTTCCCTTCACCGGCTCGCCTTTCACGCCGAGGATCGACTCACACCAAGGTGGCACGTGGCACAGCCCTGTGGGAAAGCCTTGTGGGAAAGCCTCGAGGGACAGCCTCGAGGGAAAGCCACAGATCCCTTGATCCACGTGACAGGAAGCGTGCCACTACTGCTGCAGCTCGGGAGGAAAGCGCACGTGCATACCCCCACTCGAGATGAGGTCTGACTCCCCTGGGGAGACTCAGAAGCACCCCAAGATCCATGGCAACACTGGAGAGGAATCCTCAGGTTCCGGCCCCGACTCCACACAAGGACTGAGGCCCCGGCATGGACGGGAGAGGAATCCCGAGAGGGCCCCTAGCAACTCGCATGGGGACTGGCCTTTGCTGAGACCACCAGAGCGGGTCCCTGAGGTCCCCGTCGTAACTCAAGAAGACCTGCCGCAACTCGAGAAAATCCAGGCGGTTCTCCCTTCCAGGGGAGATGAAGCCAATTTCCGCTGAGGCGTCTCGAGGCTGATCACACCTCACCTCTGGAACTTCGAATGGGTCCTTCACACCCTTGGTGCAAATCAAGAAGTTCCCCGACATACCCGGCTCCACTCGAGTGGAAACACGGGGGTCCCGCCCAAATCCAGAGGAGCCCCGTTTCCACCTCGTAGATCGAGATGAGGGATCCTTTCCCTGCTTCGTCGGGAAGGAGTTCTCGGCATTCCCGTCGCATCTCAAGAGGAGGCCCTCTCAACAGGAACGGCGAGAGGAAATCCAGGGTCGTGCCACCATTCCAGGAGTCCCCCAGATGTCTCAGTCCATTCCAGAGGAACCTATTTTCCCTTCACCGGCTCGCCTTTCATGCCGAGGATCGACTCACACCAAGGTGGCACGTGGCACAGGCCTGTGGAAAAGCCTCGTGGGAAAGCCTCGAGGGAAAGCCGCAGATCCCTTGATCCACGTGACAGGAAGCGTGACACTACTGCTGCAGCTCGGGAGGAAAGCACACGTGCATGCCCCCACTCGAGACGAGACCTGACTCCCCTGGGGAGACTTAGAGGCACCACAAGATCCATGGCAACACTGGCGAGGAATCTTCAGGTTCCGGCCCCGACTCCACACAAAGTCTTAGGCCCCGGCATCGATGGGAGAGGAATCCCGAGATGGCCCCTAGAAACTCGCCTGGGGACTGGCTTTTCCTGAGGCCACCGGAGCGGGTCCCTGAGGTCCCCGTCGTAACTCGAGAAGACCTGCCGCAACTCGAGAGAATCCAGGAGGATCTCCCCTCCAGGCGAGATGAGGCCCATTTCCGCTGAGGCGTCTCGAGGCTGATCACACCTCACCTCTGGAACTTCGAAAGGGTCCTTCACACCCTTGGTGCAAATCAAAAAGTGCCCCGACATACCCGTCTCCACTCGAGAGGAAACACGAGGGTCCCGCCCACATCCAGAGGAGCCCCGTTTCCGCCTCGTAGCTCGAGATGAGGGATCCTTTCAATGCTTCAGCGGGAAAGAATTCCCGGCGTTCCTGTCGCATCTCAAGAGGAGGCCCTCTCAACAGGAATGTCGAGAGGAACTCCAGGGTCGTGCCACCAATCCAAGAGTCCCCCAGATATCTCAATCCATTCCAGAGGAACCTATTTTCCCTTCACCGGCTCGCCTTTCATGCCGAGGATCGACTCACACCAAGGTGGCACGTGGCACAGCCCTGTGGGAAAGCCTCGAGGGAAAGCCTCGATGGAAAGCCATAGATCCCTTGATCCACGTGACAGGAAGCGTGACCCTACTGCTGCAGCTCGGGAGGAAAGCGCACGTGCATGCCCCCACTCGAGACGAGGCCTGACTCCCCTGGGGAGACTCAGAAACACCCCAAGATCCATGGCAACACTGGAGAGGAATCCTCAGGTTCCGGCCCCGACTCCACACAAGGTCTTAGGCCCCGGCATGGACGGGAGAGGAATCCCGAGATTGCCCCTAGAAACTCGCCTGGGGACTGGCTTTTTCTGAGGCCACCAGAGCGTGTCCCTGAGGTCCCTGTCGTAACCCGAGAAGACCTGCTGCAACTCGAGAAAATCCAGGATGTACTCCCCTCCAGGCAAGATGAGGCCCATTGCCGCTGAGGCGTCTCGAGGCTGATCACACCTCACCTCTGGGACTTCGAAAGGTTCCTTCACACAATTGGTGCTAATCAAGAAGTTCCCCAACGTACCCGTCTCCACTCGATGGAAACACGAGGGTCCTGCCCACATCCAGAGGAGCCGCGTTTCCGCCTCGTAGCTCGAGGTGAGGGATCCTTTCCCTGTTTCGTCGGGAAAGAATTCCCGGCGTTCCCGTCGCATCTCAAGAGGAGGCCCTCTCAACAGGAATGGCGAGAGGAACTCCAGGGTCGTGCCACCATTCCAGGAGTCCGCCAGATGTCCCAATCCATTCCAGAGGAACCTCTTCTCCCTTCACCGGCTCGCCTTTCACGCCGAGGATCGACTCACACCAAGTGGCACGTGGCACAGCCCTGTGGGAAAGCCTCGTGGGAAAGCCTCGAGGGAAAGCCTCGAGGGAAAGCCACAGATCCCTTGATCCACGTGACAGGAAGCGTGACACTACTGCTGCAGCTCGGGAGGAAAGCGCACGTGCATGCCCCCACTCTATACGAGGCCTGACTCCCCAGGGTAGACTCAGAAGCACCCCAAGATCCATGGCAACACTGGAGAGGAATCCTCAGGTTCCAGCCCCGACTTCACGCAAGGTCTTAGGCCCCGGCATGGACGGGAGAGGAATCCCGAGATGGCCCCTAGAAACTCGACTGGGGACTGGCCTTTCCTGAGGCCACCAGAGCGGGTCCGTGAGGTCCCCGTCGTAACTCGAGAAGACCTGCCGCAACTCGAGAAAATCCAGGAGGTTCTCCCCTGCAGGCGAGATGAGGCCCATTTCCGAAGAGGCTTCTCTGGGCTAATCACACCTGACATCTGGAACTTCGAAAGGGTCCTTCACGCCCTTGGTGCAACTCAAGAAGTTCCCCGACATACCCTTCTCCACTCGAGAGGAAACAGGAGGGTCCCGCCCACATCCAGAGGAGCCCCGTTTCCGCCTCGTAGCTCGAGGTGAGGGATCTTTTCCCTGCTTCGTCTGGAAAGAATTCCAGGCGTTCCTGTCGCATCTCAAGAGGAGGCCCTCTCAACAGGAACGGCGAGAGGAACTCCAGGGTCGTGCCACCATTCCAAGAGTCCCCCAGATGCCTCAGACCATTCCAGAGGAACCTCTTTTCCCTTCACCGGCTCGTCTTTCATGCCGAGGATCGACTCACACCAAGGTGGCACGTGGCACAGCCCTGTGGGAAAGCCTCGAGGGAAAGCCTCGATGGAAAGCCATAGATCCCTTGATCCACGTGACAGGAAGCGTGACCCTACTGCTGCAGCTCGGGAGGAAAGCGCACGTGCATGCCCCCACTCGAGACGAGGCCTGACTCCCCTGGGGAGACTCAGAGGCACCCCAAGATCCATGTCAACACTGGAGAGCAATCCACAGGTTCCGGCCCCGACACCACACAAGGTCTTAGGCGCCGGCAACGACGGGAGAGGAATCCCGAGATGGCCCCTAGCAACTCGCATGGGGACTGGCCCTTCCTGAGGTCACCAGAGCGGGTCCCTGAGGTCCCCGTCGTAACTCGAGAAGACCTGCTGCAACTGGAGAATATCCAGGAGGTTCTCCCCTGCAGGCGAGATGAGGCCCATTTCAGCTGAGGCGTCTCGAGGCTGATCACAAATCACCTCTGGAACGTCGAAAGGGCCCTTCCCACCCTTGGTGCAACTCAAGAAGTTCCCCGACATACCCGTCTCCACTCGAGAGGAAATACGAGGGTCCCGCCCACATCCAGAGGAGCCCCGTTTCCGCCTCATAGCTCGAGGTGAGGGATCCTTTCCCTGCTTCGTCGGTAAAGAATTCCTGGCGTTCCCGTCGCACCTCAAGAGGAGGCCCTCTCAACAGGAACGGCGAGAGGAACTCCAGGGTCGTGCCACCATTCCAAGAGTCCCCCAGATGTCTCAGCCCATTCCAGAGGAACCTCTTTTCCCTTCCCCGGCTCGTCTTTCACGCCGAGGATCGACTCACACCAAGCTGGCACTTGGCACAGCCCTGTGGGAAATCCTCGTGGGAAAGCCTTGAGGGAAAGCCACAGATCCCTTGATCTACGTGACAGGAAGCGTGACCCTACTGCTGCAGCTCGGGAGGGAAGCGCACGTGCATGCCCCCACTCGAGAGGAGGCCTGACTCCCCTGGGGAGACTCAGAGGCACCCCAAGATCCCTGTCAACACTGGAGAGGAATCCTCAGGTTCCGGCCCCGACTCCACACAAGGTCTTATGCCCCGGCATGGACGGGAGAGGAATCCCGAGATGGCCCCTAGCAACTCGCATGGGGACTGGCCCTTCCTGAGGCCACCAGAGCGGGTCCCTGAGGTCCGCGTCGTAACTCGAGAAGACCTGCCGCAACTCGAGAATATACAGGAGGTTCTCCCCTGCAGGCGTGATGAGGCCCATTTCCGCAGAGGCTTCTCGGGGCTAATCACACCTCACCTTTGGAACGTCGAAAGGGTCCTTCACACCCTTGGTGCAACTCAAGAAGTTCCCCGACATACCCGGCTCCACTCAAGAGGAAACCCGAGGGTCCCGCCCACATCCAGAGGAGCCCCGTTTCCGCCTCGTAGATCGATGTGAGGGATCCTTTCCCTGCTTCGTCGGGAAAGAATTCCGGGCGTTTCCATCGCATCTCAGGAGGAGGCCCTCTCAACAGGAACGGCGAGAGGAACTCCAGGGTCGTGCCACCGTTCCAAGAGTCCCCCAGATGTCTCAGTCCATTCCAGAGGAACCTCTTTTCCCTTCACCGGCTCGTCTTTCACGCCAAGGATCGATTCACACCAAGGTGGCACTTGGCACAGCCCTGTGGAAAGCCTCGTGGGAAAGCCTCGAGGGAAAGCCTCGAGGGAAAGCCACAGATTCCTTGATCCACGTGACAGGAAGCGTGACCCTACTGCTGCAGCTCGGGAGGAAAGCGCACGTGCATGCCGCCACTGGAGACGAGGCCTGACTCCCCTGGGGAGACTCAGAAATACCCCAAGATCCATGGCAACACTGGAGAGGAATCCTCAGGTTCCGGCCCCGACTGCACACAAGATCTTAGGCCCCGGCATGGACGGGAGAGGAATCCCGAGATGGCCCCTAGAAACTCGCCTGGGGACTGGCTTTTCCTGAGGCCACCAGAGCGTGTCCCTGAGGTCCCTGTCGTAACCCTAGAAGACCTGCTGCAACTCGAGAAAATCCAGGAGGTACTCCCCTCCAGGCAAGATGAGGCCCATTGCCGCTGAGGCGTCTCGAGGCTGATCACACCTCACCTCTGGAACTTCGAAAGGGTCCTTCACACCCTTGGTGCTAATCAAGAAGTTCCCCAACGTACCCGTCTCCTCTCGAGGGAAACACGAGGGTCCCGCCCACATCCAGAGGAACCGCGTTTCCGCCTCGTAGCTCGAAATGAGGGATCCTTTCCCTGCTTCGTCGGGAAAGAATTCCCAGCGTTCCCGTCGCATCTCAAGAGGAGGCCCTCTCAACAGGAACGGCGAGAGGAACTCCAGGGTCGTGCCACCATTCCAGGAGTCCGCCAGATGTCCCAATCCATTCCAGAGGAACCTCTTCTCCCTTCACCGGCTCGCCTTTCTCGCCGAGAATCGACTCACACCAAGTGGCACGTGGCACAGCCCTGTGGGAAAGCCTCGTGGGAAAGCCTCGAGGGAAAGCCTCGAGGGAAAGCCACAGATCCCTTGATCCACGTGACAGGAAGCGTGACCCTACTGCTGCAGCTCGGGAGGAAAGCGCACGTGCATGCCCCCACACGAGACGAGGCCTGACTCCCCTGGGGAGACTCAGAAGCACCCCAAGATCCATGGCAACACTGGAGAGGAATCCTCAGGTTCCGGCCCCGACTCCACACAAGGTCTTAGGCCCCGTCATGGACGGGAGAGGAATCCCGCGATGGCCCCTAGCAACTCGCCTGGGGACTGGCTTTTCCTGAGGCCACGACAGGGGGATCCTGAGGTCCCCGTCATAACTCGAGAAGACCTGACGCAACTCGAGAACATCCAGTAGGTTCTCCCCTCCAGGCGAGAGGAGGCCCATTTCCGCAGAGGTTTCTCGGGGCTAATCACACCTCACCTATGGAACTTCGAAAGGGTCCTTCCCACCCTTGGTGCAACTCAAGAAGTTCCCCGACATACCCGTCTCCACTCGAGAGGAAACACGAGGGTCCCGCCCACATCCAGAGGAGCCCCGTTTCCGCCTCGGAGCTCGAGGTGAGGGATCCTTTCCCTGCTTCATCGGGAAAGAATTCCCGGCGTTCCCGTCACACCTCAAGTGGAGGCCCTCTCAACAGGAAAGGCGAGAGGAACTCCAGGGTCGTGCCACCATTCGAAGAGTCCCCCAGATGTCTCAGTCCATTCCAGAGGAACCTCTTTTCCCTTCACTGGCTCGTCTTTCACGCCGAGGATCGAGTCACTCCAAGGTGGCACTTGGCACAGCCCTGTGGGAAAGCCTCGCGGGAAAACCTCGAGGGAAAGCCACAGATCCCTTGATCCACGTGACAGGAAGCGTGACCCTGCTGCTGCAGCTCGGGAGGGAAGCGCGCGTGCATGCCCCCTCTCGAGACGAGGCCTGACTCCCTGGGGAGACTCAGAGGGACCCCAAGATCCATGTCAACACTGGACAGGAATGCTCAGGTTCCGGCCCCGACTCCTCACAAGGTCTTAGGCCCCGGCATCGACGGGAGAGGAATCCCGAGATGGCCCCTAGCAACTCGCATGGGGACTGGCCCTTCCTGAGCCCACCAGAGCGGGTCCCTGAGGTCCCCGTCGTAACTCGAGAAGACCTGCCGCAACTCAAGAATATCCAGGAGGTTCTCCCCTGCAGGCTCGATGAGGCCCATGTCCGCAGAGGCGTCTCGGGGCTAATCACACCTCACTTCTGGAACGTCGAAAGGGTCCTTCACACCCTTGGTGCAACTCAAGAAGTTCCCCGACATACCCTTCTCCACTCGAGAGGAAACACGAGGGTCCCGCCCACATC
Source organism: Budorcas taxicolor (assembly GCF_023091745.1). Taxonomy (NCBI): domain Eukaryota; kingdom Metazoa; phylum Chordata; class Mammalia; order Artiodactyla; family Bovidae; genus Budorcas; species Budorcas taxicolor. The sequence goes on along the minus strand of NW_026292662.1, from coordinate 217,379 downwards.
CAGAGGAGCCCAGTTTCCGCCTCGTAGCTCGAGGTGAGGGATCCTTTCCCTGCTTCGTCGGGAAAGAGTTCCCGGCGTTCCCGTCGCATCTCAAGAGGAGGCCCACTCAACAGGAACGGCGAGAGGAACTCCAGGGTCGTGCGACCATTCCAAGAGTCCCCCAGATGTCTCAGTCCATTTCAGAGGAACCTCTTTTCCCTTCACCGGCTCGTCATTCACATCGACGATCGACTCACACCAAGATGGCACGTGGCACAGCCCTTTGGAAAGCCTCGTGGGAATGCCTACTGGGAAAGCCTCGAGGGAAAGCCACAGAACCCTTGATCCACGTCACAGGAAGCGTGACATTACTGCTGCAGCTCGGGAGGGAAGCGCGCGTGCATGCCCCCTCTCGAGACGAGGCCTGACTCCCCTGGGGAGACTCAGAGGCACCCCAAGATCCATGTCAACACTGGAGAGGAATGCTCAGGTTGCGGCCCCGACTCCACACAAGGTCTTAGGCCCCGGCATCGACGGGAGAAGAATCCAGACATGGCCCCTAGCTACTCGCATGGGGACTGGCCCTTCCTGAGGCCACCAGAGCGGGTCCCTGCGGTCCCCGTCGTAACTCGAGAAGACCTGCCCCAACTCGAGAATATCCAGGAGGTTCTCTCCTGCAGGCGAGATGAGGCCCATTTCCGAAGAAGCTTCTCGGGGCTAATCACACCTCACCTCTGGAACGTCGAAAGGGTCCTTCACACCCTTGGTGCAACTCAAGAAGTTCCGCGACATACCCGTCTAAACTCGAGAGGAAACACGAGGGTCCCGCCCACATCCAGAGGAGACCCGTTTCCGCTTCTTAGCTCGAGGTGAGGGATCCTTTCCCTGCTTCGTCGGGAAAGAGTTCCCGGCGTTCCCGTCGCATCTCAAGAGGAGGCCCTCTCAACAGGAACGGCGAGAGGAACTCCAGGGTCGTGCCACCATTCCAAGAGTCCCGCAGATGTCTCAGTCCATTCCAGAGGAACCTCTTTTCCCTTCACTGGCTCGTCTTTCACGCCGAGGATCGACTCACACCAAGGTGGCACTTGGCACAGCCCTGTGGGAAAGCCTCGTGGGAAAGCCTCGAGGGAAAGCCTCGAGGGAAAGCCACAGATCCCTTGATCCACGTGACAGGAAGCGTGACCCTACTGCTGCAGCTCGGGAGGAAAGCGCACGTGCATGCCCCCACTCGAGACGAAGCCTGACTCCCCTGGGGAGACTCAGAGGCACCCCAAGATCCATGTCAACACTGGAGAGGAATGCTCAGGCCCCGGCCCCGACTCCACACAAGGTCTTAGGCCCCGGCATCGACGGGAGAGGAATCCCGAGAGGGCCCCTGGCAAGTCGCATGGGGACTGGCCCTTCCTGAGGCCACCAGAGCGGGTCCCTGAGGTCCCCGTCGTAACTCGAGAAGACCTGCCGAAACTCGAGAAAATCCAGGAGGTTCTCCCCTCCAGGCGAGAGGAGGTTCATTTCCGCAGAGGCTTCTCAGGGCTAATCACAGCTCATCTCTGGAACGTCGAAAGGGTCCTTCCCACCCTTGGTGCAACTCAAGAAGTTCCCCGACATACCCGTCTCCACTCGAGAGGAAACACGAGGGTCCCGCCCACATCCAGAGGAGCCCCGTTTCCGCCTCGGAGCTCGAGGTGAGGGATCCTTTCCCTGCTTCATCGGGAAAGAATTCCCGGGGTTCCCGTCACACCTCAAGTGGAGGCCCTCTCAACAGGAACGGCGAGAGGAACTCCAGGGTCGTCCCACCATTCGAAGAGTCCCCCAGATGTCTCAGTCCATTCCAGAGGAACCTCTTCTCCCTTCACCGGCTCGTCTTTCACGGCGAGGATCGACTCACTCCAAGGTGGCACTTGGCACAGCCCTGTGGGAAAGCCTCGCGGGAAAACCTCGAGGGAAAGCCACAGATCCCTTGATCCACGTGACAGGAAGGGTGACCCTGCTGCTGCAGCTCGGGAGGGAAGCGCGCGTGCATGCCCCCTCTCGAGACGAGGCCTGACTCCCCTGGGGAGACTCAGAAGCACCCAAAGTTCCATGGCAACACTGGAGAGGAAACCTCAGGTTCCGGCCCCGACTCCACACAAGGACTGAGGCCCCGGCATGGACGGGAGAGGAATCGCGAGAGGTACCCTAGCAACTCGCATGGGGACTGGCCTTTCCTGAGGCCACCAGAGCGGGTCCCTGAGGTCCCCGTCGTAACTCGAGAAGTCCTGCCGCAACTCGAGAATATCCAGGAGGTTCTCCCCTGCAGGCGAGATGAGGCCCATTTCCACAGAGGCTTCTCGGGGCTAATCACACCTCAACTCTGGAACGTCGAAAGGGTCCTTCACACCCTTGGTGCAACTCAAGAAGTTCCCCGACATACCTGTCTCCACTCGAGAGGAAACACGAGGGTCCCGCCCACATCCAGAGGAGCCCCGTTTCCTCCTGGTAGCTCGAGGTGAGGGATCATTTCCCTGCTTCGTCGGGAAAGAGTTCCCGGCGTTCCCGTCGCATCTCAAGAGGAGGCCCTCTCAACAGGAACGGCGAGAGGAACTCCAGGGTCGTGCCACCATTCGAAGAGTCCCCCAGATGTCTCAGTCCATTCCAGAGGAACCTCTTTTCCCTTCACCGGCTCGTCTTTCACGCCGAGGATCGACTCACTCCAAGGTGGCACTTGGCACAGCCCTTTGGGAAAGCCTCGCGGCAAAACCTCGAGGGAAAGCCACAGATCCCTTGATCCACGTGACAGGAAGCGTGACCCTGCTGCTGCAGCTCGGGAGGGAAGCGTGCGTGCATGCCCCCTCTCGAGACGAGGCCTGACTCCCCTGGGGAGACTCAGAGGCACCCCAAGATCCATGTCAACACTGGACAGGAATGCTCAGGTTCCGGCCCCGACTCCACACAAGGTCTTAGGCCCCGGCAGCGACGGGAGAGGAATCCCGAGATGGCCCCTAGCAACTCGCATGCGGACTGGCCCTCCTGAGGCCACCAGAGCGGGTCCCTGAGGTCCCCGTCGTAACTCGAGAAGACCTGCCGCAACTCGAGAAAATCCAGGAGGTTCTCCCCTCCAGGCGAGATGAGGCCCATTTCTGCTGAGGTGTCACGAGGCGGATCACACCTCACCTCTGGAACTTCGAAAGGGTCCTTCACACCCTTGGTGCAAATCAAGAAGTTCCCCGACCTAGCCGTCTCTACTCGAGAGGAATCACGAGGGTCCCGCCCACATCCAGAGGAGCCCCGTTTCCGCCTCGTAGCTCGAGATGAGGGATCCTTTCCCTGCTTCGTCGGGAAAGAGTTCCCGGCGTTCCCGTCGCATCTCAAGAGGACCTCTCAACAGGAACGGCGAGAGGAACTCCAGGGTCGTGCCACCATTCCAAAAGTCCCCCAGATGTCTCAGTCCATTCCAGAGGAACCTCTTTTCCCTTCACCGGCTCGTCTTTCACGCTGAGGATCGACCCACACCAAGGTGGCACGTGGCACCGCCCTGTGGGAAAGCCTCGTGGGAAAGCCTCGAGGGACAGCCTCGAGGGAAAGCCACAGATCCTTTGATCCAGGTGACAGGAAGCGTGACACTACTGCTGCAGCTCGGGAGGAAAGCCCACGTGCATGCCCCCACTCGAGACGAGGCCTGACTCCCCTGGGGAGACTCAGAAGCACCCCAAGATCCATGGCAACATTGGAGAGGAATCCTCAGGTTCCGGCCCCGACTCCACACAAGGACTGAGGCCCCGGCATGGACGGGAGAGGAATCCCGAGAGGTCCCCTAGCAACTCGCATGGGGACTGGCCTTTCCTGAGGCGACCAGAGCGGGTCCCTGAGGTCCCCGTCGTAACACGAGAAGACCTGCCGCAACTCGAGAAAATCCAGGAGGTTCTCCCCTCCAGGCGAGATGAGGCCCATTTCCGCTGAGGCGTCTCGAGGCTGATCACACCTCACCTCTGGAACTTCGAAGGGGTCCTTCACACCCTTGGTGCAAATCAAGAAGTTCCCCGACATACCCGTCTCCACTCGAGAGGAATCACGAGGGTCCCGCCCACATCCAGAGGAGCCCCGTTTCCGCCTCGTAGCTTGAGATGAGGGATCCTTTCCCCTGCTTCGTCGGGAAAGAGTTCCCGGCGTTCCCGTCGCATCTCAAGAGGAGGCCCTCTCAACAGGAACGGCGAGAGGAACTCCAGGGTCGTGCCACCATTCCAAGAGTCCCCCAGATGTCTCAGTCCATTCCAGAGGAACCTCTTTTCCCTTCACCGGCTCGTCTTTCACGCCGAGGATCGACTCACACCAAGGTGGCACGTGGCACCGCCCTGTGGGAAAGCCTCGTGGGAAAGCCTCGAGGGACAGCCTCGAGGGAAAGCCACAGATCCTTTGATCCATGTGACAGGAAGCGTGACACTACTGCTGCAGCTCGGGAGGAAAGCGCACGTGCATGCCACCACTCGAGACGAGGCCTGACTCCCCTGGGGAGACTCAGAAGCACCCCAAGGTCCATGGCAACACTGGAGAGGAATCCTCAGGTTCCGGCCCCGACTCCACACAAGGACTGAGGCCCCGGCATGGACGGGAGAGGAATCCCGAGAGGTTCCCTAGCAACTCGCATGGGGACTGACCTTTCCTGAGGCGACCAGAGCGGGTCCCTGAGGTCCCTGTCGTAACTCGAGAAGACGTGCCGCAACTCGAGAAAATCCAGGAGGTTCTCCCCTCCAGGCGAGATGAGGCCCATTTCCGCTGAGGCGTCTCGAGGCTGATCACACCTCACCTCTGGAACTTCGAAAGGGTCCCTCACACCCGTGGTGCAAATACAGAAGTTCCCCGACATACCCGTCTCCACTCGAGAGGAATCACGAGGGTCCCGCCCACATCCAGAGGAGCCCCGCTTCCGCCTCGTAGCTCGAGATGAGGGATCCTTTCCCTGCTTCGTCGGGAAAGAGTTCCCGGCGTTCCCGTCGCATCTCAAGAGGAAGCCCTCTGAACAGGAACGGCGAGAGGAACTCCAGGGTCGTGCCCCCATTCCAAGAGTCCCCCAGATGTCTCAGTCCATTCCAGAGGAACCTCTTTTCCCTTCACCGGCTCGTCTTTCACGCCGAGGATCGACTCACACCAAGGTGGCACGTGGCACAGCCCTGTGGGAAAGCCTCGTGGGAAAGCCTCGAGGGACAGCCTCGAGGGAAAGCCACAGATCCCTTGATCCACGTGACAGGAAGCGTGACACTACTGCTGCAGCTCGGGAGGAAAGCGCACGTGCATGCCCCCACTCGAGACGAGGCCTGACTCCCCTGGGGAGACTCAGAAGCACCCCAAGATCCATGGCAACACTGGAGAGGAATCCTCAGGTTCCGGCCCCGACTCCACACAAGGACTGAGGCCCCGGCATGGACGGGAGAGGAATCCCGAGAGGTCCCCTAGCAACTCGCATGGGGACTGGCCTTTCCTGAGGCCACCAGAGCGGGTCCCTGAGGTCCCCGTCGTAACTCGAGAAGACCTGCCGCAACTCGAGAAAATCCAGGAGGTTCTCCCCTCCAGGCGAGATGAGGCCCATTTCTGCTGAGGTGTCACGATGCGGATCACACCTCACCTCTGGAACTTCGAAAGGGTCCTTCACACCCTTGGTGCAAATCAAGAAGTTCCCCGACCTAGCCGTCTCCACTCGAGAGGAATCACGAGGGTCCTGCCTATATCCAGAGGAGCCCCGTTTCCGCCTCGTAGCTCGAGATGAGGGATCCTTTCCCTGCTTCGTCGGGAAAGAGTTCCCGGCGTTCCCGTCGCATCTCAAGAGGAGGCCCTCTCAACAGGAACGGCGAGAGGAACTCCAGGGTCGTGCCACCATTCCAAGAGTCCCCCAAATATCTCAGTCCATTCCAGAGGAACCTCTTTTCCCTTCACCGGCTCGTCTTTCACGCCGAGGATCGACTCACACCAAGGTGGCACGTGGAACAGCCCTGTGGGAAAGCCTCGTGGGAAAGCCTCGAGGGACAGCCTCGAGGGAAAGCCACAGATCCCTTGATCCACGTGACAGGAAGCGTGACACTACTGCTGCAGCTCGGGAGGAAAGCGCACGTGCATGCCCCCACTCGAGACGAGGCCTGACTCCCCTGGGGAGACTCAGAAGCACCCCAAGATCCATGGCAACACTGGAGAGGAATCCTCAGGTTCCGGCCCCGACTCCACACAAGGACTGAGGCCCCGGCATGGACGGGAGAGGAATCCCGAGAGGTCCCCTAGCAACTCGCATGGGGACTGGCCTTTCCTGAGGCCACCAGAGCGGGTCCCTGAGGTCCCCGTCGTAACTCGAGAAGACCTGCCGCAACTCGAGAAAATCCAGGAGGTTCTCCCCTCCAGGCGAGATGAGGCCCATTTCCGCTGAGGCGTCTCGAGGCTGATCACACCTCACCTCTGGAACTTCGAAAGGGTCCTTCACACCCTTGGTGCAAATCAAGAAGTTCCCCGACCTAGCCGTCTCCACTCGAGAGGAATCACGAGGGTCCTGCCCACATCCAGAGGAGCCCTGTTTCCGCCTCGTAGCTCGAGATGAGGGATCCTTTCCCTGCTTCGTCGGGAAACAGTTCCCGGCGTTCCAGTCGCATTTCAAGAGGAGGCCCTCTCAACAGGAACGGCGAGAGGAACTCCAGGGTCGTGCCACCATTCCAAGAGTCCCCCAGATGTCTCAGTCCATTCCAGAGGAACCTCTTTTCCCTTCACCGGCTCGTCTTTCACGCCGAGGATCGACTCACACGAAGGTGGCACGTGGCACCGCCCTGTGGGAAAGCCTCGTGGGAAAGCCTCGAGGGACAGCCTCGAGGGAAAGCCACAGATCCTTTGATCCAAGTGACAGGAAGCGTGACACTACTGCTGCAGCTCGGGAGGAAAGCGCACGTGCATGCCACCACTCGAGACGAGGCCTGACTCCCCTGGGGAGACTCAGAAGCACCCCAAGATCCATGGCAACACTGGAGAGGAATCCTCAGGTTCCGGCCCCGACTCCACACAAGGACTGAGGCCCCGGCATGGACGGGAGAGGAATCCCGAGAGGTCCCCTAGCAACTCGCATCGGGACTGACCTTTCCTGAGGCGACCAGAGCGGGTCCCTGAGGTCCCTGTCGTAACTCGAGAAGACGTGCCGCAACTCGAGAAAATCCAGGAGGTTCTCCCCTCCAGGCGAGATGAGGCCCATTTCCGCTGAGGCGTCTCGAGGCTGATCACACCTCACCTCTGGAACTTCGAAAGGGTCCTTCACACCCTTGGTGCAAATACAGAAGTTCCCCGACATACCCGTCTCCACTCGAGAGGAATCACGAGGGTCCCGCCCACATCCAGAGGAGCCCCGCTTCCGCCTCGTAGCTCGAGATGAGGGATCCTTTCCCTGCTTCGTCGGGAAAGAGTTCCCGGCGTTCCCGTCGCATCTCAAGAGGAAGCCCTCTGAACAGGAACGGCGAGAGGAACTCCAGGGTCGTGCCCCCATTCCAAGAGTCCCCCAGATGTCTCAGTCCATTCCAGAGGAACCTCTTTTCCCTTCACCGGCTCGTCTTTCACGCCGAGGATCGACTCACACCAAGGTGGCACGTGGCACAGCCCTGTGGGAAAGCCTCGTGGGAAAGCCTCGAGGGACAGCCTCGAGGGAAAGCCACAGATCCCTTGATCCACGTGACAGGAAGCGTGACACTACTGCTGCAGCTCGGGAGGAAAGCGCACGTGCATGCCCCCACTCGAGACGAGGCCTGACTCCCCTGGGGAGACTCAGAAGCACCCCAAGATCCATGGCAACACTGGAGAGGAATCCTCAGGTTCCGGCCCCGACTCCACACAAGGACTGAGGCCCCGGCATGGACGGGAGAGGAATCCCGAGAGGTCCCCTAGCAACTCGCATGGGGACTGGCCTTTCCTGAGGCCACCAGAGCGGGTCCCTGAGGTCCCCGTCGTAACTCGAGAAGACCTGCCGCAACTCGAGAAAATCCAGGAGGTTCTCCCCTCCAGGCGAGATGAGGCCCATTTCCCCTGAGGCGTCTCGAGGCTGATCACACCTCACCTCTGGAACTTCGAAAGGGTCCTTCACACCCTTGGTGCAAATTAAGAAGATCCCCGACATACCCGTCTCCACACGAGAGGAAGCACGAGGGTCCCGCCCACATCCAGAGGAGCCCCGTTTCCGCCTCGTAGCTCGAGATGAGGGATCCTTTCCCTGCTTCGTCGGGAAAGAGTTCCCGGCGTTCCCGTCGCATCTCAAGAGGAGGCCCTCTCAACAGGAACGGCGAGAAGAACTCCAGGGTCGTGCCACCATTCCAAGAGTCCCCCAGATGTCTCAGTCCATTCCAGAGGAACCTCTTTTCCCTTCACCGGCTCGTCTTTCACGCCGAGGATCGACTCACACCAAGGTGGCACGTGGCACAGCCCTGTGGGAAAGCCTCGTGGGAAAGCCTCGAGGGACAGCCTCGAGGGAAAGCCACAGATCCCTTGATCCACGTGACAGGAAGCGTGACACTACTGCTGCAGCTCGGGAGGAAAGCGCACGTGCATGCCCCCACTCGAGACGAGGCCTGACTCCCCTGGGGAGACTCAGAAGCACCCCAAGATCCATGGCAACACTGGAGAGGAATCCTCAGGTTCCGGCCCCGACTCCACACAAGGACTGAGGCCCCGGCATGGACGGGAGAGGAATCCCGAGAGGTCCCCTATCAACTCGCATGGGGACTGGCCTTTCCTGAGGCCACCAGAGCGGGTCCCTGTGGTCCCCGTCGTAACTCGAGAAGACCTGCCGCAACTCGAGAAAATCCAGGAGGTTCTCCCCTCCAGGCGAGATGAGGCCCATTTCTGCTGAGGTGTCACGATGCGGATCACACCTCACCTCTGGAACTTCGAAAGGGTCCTTCACACCCTTGGTGCAAATCAAGAAGTTCCCCGACCTAGCCGTCTCCACTCGAGAGGAATCACGAGGGTCCTGCCCATATCCAGAGGAGCCCCGTTTCCGCCTCGTAGCTCGAGATGAGGGATCCTTTCCCTGCTTCGTCGGGAAAGAGTTCCCGGCGTTCCCGTCGCATCTCAAGAGGAGGCCCTCTCAACAGGAACGGCGAGAGGAACTCCAGGGTCGTGCCACCATTCCAAGAGTCCCCCAGATGTCTCAGTCCATTCCAGAGGAACCTCTTTTCCCTTCACCGGCTCGTCTTTCACGCCGAGGATCGACTCACACCAAGGTGGCACGTGGAACAGCCCTGTGGGAAAGCCTCGTGGGAAAGCCTCGAGGGACAGCCTCGAGGGAAAGCCACAGATCCCTTGATCCACGTGACAGGAAGCGTGACACTACTGCTGCAGCTCGGGAGGAAAGCGCACGTGCATGCCCCCACTCGAGACGAGGCCTGACTCCCCTGGGGAGACTCAGAAGCACCCCAAGATCCATGGCAACACTGGAGAGGAATCCTCAGGTTCCGGCCCCGACTCCACACAAGGACTGAGGCCCCGGCATGGACGGGAGAGGAATCCCGAGAGGTCCCCTAGCAACTCGCATGGGGACTGGCCTTTCCTGAGGCCACCAGAGCGGGTCCCTGAGGTCCCCGTCGTAACTCGAGAAGACCTGCCGCAACTCGAGAAAATCCAGGAGGTTCTCCCCTCCAGGCGAGATGAGGCCCATTTCCGCTGAGGCGTCTCGAGGCTGATCACACCTCACCTCTGGAACTTCGAAAGGGTCCTTCACACCCTTGGTGCAAATCAAGAAGTTCCCCGACCTAGCCGTCTCCACTCGAGAGGAATCACGAGGGTCCTGCCCACATCCAGAGGAGCCCCGTTTCCGCCTCGTAGCTCGAGATGAGGGATCCTTTCCCTGCTTCGTCGGGAAACAGTTCCCGGTGTTCCCGTCGCATCTCAAGAGGAGGCCCTCTCAACAGGAACGGCGAGAGAAACTCCAGGGTCGTGCCACCATTCCAAGAGTCCCCCAGATGTCTCAGTCCATTCCAGAGGAACCTCTTTTCCCTTCACCGGCTCGTCTTTCACGCCGAGGATCGACTCACACCAAGGTGGCACGTGGCACAGCCCTGTGGGAAAGCCTCGTGGGAAAGCCTCGAGGGACAGCCTCGAGGGAAAGCCACAGATCCCTTGATCCACGTGACAGGAAGCGTGACACTACTGCTGCAGCTCGGGAGGAAAGCGCACGTGCATGCCCCCACTCGAGACGAGGCCTGACTCCCCTGGGGAGACTCAGAAGCACCCCAAGATCCATGGCAACACTGGAGAGGAATCCTCAGGTTCCGGCCCCGACTCCACACAAGGACTGAGGCCCCGGCATGGACGGGAGAGGAATCCCGAGAGGTCCCCTAGCAACTCGCATGGGGACTGGCCTTTCCTGAGGCCACCAGAGCGGGTCCCTGAGGTCCCCGTCGTAACTCGAGAAGACCTGCCGCAACTCGAGAAAATCCAGGAGGTTCTCCCCTCCAGGCGAGATGAGGCACATTTCTGCTGAGGTGTCACGAGGCGGATCACACCTCACCTCTGGAACTTCGAAAGGGTCCTTCACACCCTTGGTGCAAATCAAGAAGTTCCCCGACCTAGCCGTCTCCACTCGAGAGGAATCACGAGGGTCCCGCCCACATCCAGAGGAGCCCCGTTTCCGCCTCGTAGCTCGAGATGAGGGATCCTTTCCCTGCTTCGTCGGGAAAGAGTTCCCGGCGTTCCCGTCGCATCTCAAGAGGAGGCCCTCTCAACAGGAATGGCGAGAGGAACTCCAGGGTCGTGCCACCATTCCAAGAGTCCCCCAGATGTCTCAGTCCATTCCAGAGGATCTTCCTTTCCCTTCACCGGCTCGTCTTTCACGCCTAGGTTCGACTCACACCAAGGTGGCACGTGGCACAGCCCTGTGGGAAAGCCAGGTGGGAAAGCCTCGAGGGACTGCCTCGAGGGAAAGCCACAGATCCTTTGATCCACGTGACAGGAAGCGTGACCCTACTGCTGCAGCTCGGGAGGAAAGCGCACGTGCATGCCCCCACTCGAGACGAGGCCTGACTCCCCTGGGGAGACTCAGAAGCACCCCAAGATCCATGGCAACACTGGAGAGGAATCCTCAGGTTCCGGCCCCGACTCCACACAAGGACTGAGGCCCCGGCATGGACGGGAGAGGAATCCCGAGAGGTCCCCTAGCAACTCGCATGGGGACTGGCCTTTCCTGAGGCAACCAGAGCGGGTCCCTGAGGTTCCCGTCGTAACTCGAGAAGACCTGCCGCAACTCGAGAAAATCCAGGAGGTTCTCCCCTCCAGGCGAGATGAGGCCCATTTCCGCTGAGGCGTCTCGAGGCTGATCACACCTCACCTCTGGAACTTCGAAAGGGTCCTTCACACCCTTGCTGCAAATCAAGAAGTTCCCTGACATACCCGTCTCCACTCGAGAGGAATCACGAGGGTCCCGCCCACATCCAGAGGAGCCCCGTTTCCGCCTCGTAGCTCGAGATGAGGGATCCTTTCCCTGCTTCGTCGGGAAAGAGTTCCCGGCGTTCCCGTCGCATCTCAAGAGGAGGCCCTCTCAACAGGAACGGCGAGAAGAACTCCAGGGTCGTGCCACCAATCCAAGAGTCCCCCAGATGTCTCAGTCCATTCCAGAGGAACCTCTTTTCCCTTCACCGGCTCGTCTTTCACGCCGAGGATCGACTCACACCAAGGTGGCACGTGGCACAGCCCTGTGGGAAAGCCTCGTGGGAAAGCCTCGAGGGACAGCCTCGAGGGAAAGCCACAGATCCCTTGATCCACGTGACAGGAAGCGTGACACTACTGCTGCAGCTCGGGAGGAAAGCGCACGTGCATGCCCCCACTCGAGACGAGGCCTGACTCCCCTGGGGAGACTCAGAAGCACCCCAAGATCCATGGCAACACTGGAGAGGAATCCTCAGGTTCCGGCCCCGACTCCACACAAGGACTGAGGCCCCGGCATGGACGGGAGAGGAATCCCGAGAGGTCCCCTAGCAACTCGCATGGGGACTGGCCTTTCCTGAGGCCACCAGAGCGGGTCCCTGAGGTCCCCGTCGTAACTCGAGAAGACCTGCCGCAACTCGAGAAAATCCAGGAGGTTCTCCCCTCCAGGCGAGATGAGGCACATTTCTGCTGAGGTGTCACGAGGCGGATCACACCTCACCTCTGGAACCTCGAAAGGGTCCTTCACACCCTTGGTGCAAATCAAGAAGTTCCCCGACCTAGCCGTCTCCATTCGAGAGGAATCACGAGGGTCCCGCCCACATCCAGAGGAGCCCCGTTTCCGCCTCGTAGCTCGAGATGAGGGATCCTTTCCCTGCTTCGTCGGGAAAGAGTTCCCGGCGTTCCCGTCGCATCTCAAGAGGAGGCCCTCTCAACAGGAACGGCGAGAGGAACTCCAGGGTCGTGCCACCATTCCAAGAGTCCCCCAGATGTCTCAGTCCATTCCAGAGGAACCTCTTTTCCCTTCACCGGCTCGTCTTTCACGCCGAGGATCGACTCACACCAAGGTGGCACGTGGCACAGCCCTGTGGGAAAGCCTCGTGGGAAAGCCTCGAGGGACAGCCTCGAGGGAAAGCCACAGATCCCTTGATCCACGTGACAGGAAGCGTGACACTACTGCTGCAGCTCGGGAGGAAAGCGCACGTGCATGCCCCCACTCGAGACGAGGCCTGACTCCCCTGGGGAGACTCAGAAGCACCCCAAGATCCATGGCAACACTGGAGAGGAATCCTCAGGTTCCGGCCCCGACTCCACACAAGGACTGAGGCCCCGGCATGGACGGGAGAGGAATCCCGAGAGGTCCCCTGGCAACTCGCATGGGGACTGGCCTTTCCTGAGGCCACCAGAGCGGGTCCCTGAGGTCCCCGTCGTAACTCGAGAAGACCTGCCGCAACTCGACAAAATCCAGGAGGTTCTCCCCTCCAGGCGAGATGAGGCCCATTTCCGCTGAGGCGTCTCGAGGCTGATCACACCTCACCTCTGGAACTTCGAAAGGGTCCTTCACACCCTTGGTGCAAATCAAGAAGTTCCCCGACATACCCGTCTCCACTCGAGAGGAATCACGAGGGTCCCGCCCACATCCAGAGGAGCCCCGTTTCCGCCTCGTAGCTCGAGATGAGGGATCCTTTCCCTGCTTCGTCGGCAAAGAGTTCCCGGCGTTCCCGTCGCATCTCAAGAGGAGGCCCTCTCAACAGGAACGGCGAGAGGAACTCCAGGGTCGTGCCACCATTCCAAGAGTCCCCCAGATGTCTCAGTCCATTCCAGAGGAACCTCTTTTCCCTTCACCGGCTCGTCTTTCACGCCGAGGATCGACTCACACCAAGGTGGCACGTGGCACAGCCCTGTGGGAAAGCCTCGTGGGAAAGCCTCGAGGGACAGCCTCGAGGGAAAGCCACAGATCCCTTGATCCACGTGACAGGAAGCGTGACACTACTGCTGCAGCTCGGGAGGAAAGCGCACGTGCATGCCCCCACTCGAGACGAGGCCTGACTCCCCTGGGGAGACTCAGAAGCACCCCAAGATCCATGGCAACACTGGAGAGGAATCCTCAGGTTCCGGCCCCGACTCCACACAAGGACTGAGGCCCCGGCATGGACGGGAGAGGAATCCCGAGAGGTCCCCTATCAACTCGCATGGGGACTGGCCTTTCCTGAGGCCACCAGAGCGGGTCCCTGTGGTCCCCGTCGTAACTCGAGAAGACCTGCCGCAACTCGAGAAAATCCAGGAGGTTCTCCCCTCCAGGCGAGATGAGGCCCATTTCTGCTGAGGTGTCACGATGCGGATCACACCTCACCTCTGGAACTTCGAAAGGGTCCTTCACACCCTTGGTGCAAATCAAGAAGTTCCCCGACCTAGCCGTCTCCACTCGAGAGGAATCACGAGGGTCCTGCCCATATCCAGAGGAGCCCCGTTTCCGCCTCGTAGCTCGAGATGAGGGATCCTTTCCCTGCTTCGTCGGGAAAGAGTTCCCAGCGTTCCCGTCGCATCTCAAGAGGAGGCCCTCTCAACAGGAACGGCGAGAGGAACTCCAGGGTCGTGCCACCATTCCAAGAGTCCCCCAGATGTCTCAGTCCATTCCAGAGGAACCTCTTTTCCCTTCACCGGCTCGTCTTTCACGCCGAGGATCGACTCACACCAAGGTGGCACGTGGCACAGCCCTGTGGGAAAGCCTCGTGGGAAAGCCTCGAGGGACAGCCTCGAGGGAAAGCCACAGATCCCTTGATCCACGTGACAGGAAGCGTGACACTACTGCTGCAGCTCGGGAGGAAAGCGCACGTGCATGCCCCCACTCGAGACGAGGCCTGACTCCCCTGGGGAGACTCAGAAGCACCCCAAGATCCATGGCAACACTGGAGAGGAATCCTCAGGTTCCGGCCCCGACTCCACACAAGGACTGAGGCCCCGGCATGGACGGGAGAGGAATCCCGAGAGGTCCCCTAGCAACTCGCATGGGGACTGGCCTTTCCTGAGGCCACCAGAGCGGGTCCCTGAGGTCCCCGTCGTAACTCGAGAAGACCTGGCGCAACTCGAGAAAATCCAGGAGGTTCTCCCCTCCAGGCGAGATGAGGCCCATTTCCGCTGAGGCGTCTCGAGGCTGATCACACCTCACCTCTGGAACTTCGAAAGGGTCCTTCACACCCTTGGTGCAAATCAAGAAGTTCCCCGACCTAGCCGTCTCCACTCGAGAGGAATCACGAGGGTCCTGCCCACATCCAGAGGAGCCCCGTTTCCGCCTCGTAGCTCGAGATGAGGGATCCTTTCCCTGCTTCGTCGGGAAACAGTTCCCGGTGTTCCCGTCGCATCTCAAGAGGAGGCCCTCTCAACAGGAACGGCGAGAGAAACTCCAGGGTCGTGCCACCATTCCAAGAGTCCCCCAGATGTCTCAGTCCATTCCAGAGGAACCTCTTTTCCCTTCACCGGCTCGTCTTTCACGCCGAGGATCGACTCACACCAAGGTGGCACGTGGCACAGCCCTGTGGGAAAGCCTCGTGGGAAAGCCTCGAGGGACAGCCTCGAGGGAAAGCCACAGATCCCTTGATCCACGTGACAGGAAGCGTGACACTACTGCTGCAGCTCGGGAGGAAAGCGCACGTGCATGCCCCCACTCGAGACGAGGCCTGACTCCCCTGGGGAGACTCAGAAGCACCCCAAGATCCATGGCAACACTGGAGAGGAATCCTCAGGTTCCGGCCCCGACTCCACACAAGGACTGAGGCCCCGGCATGGACGGGAGAGGAATCCCGAGAGGTCCCCTAGCAACTCGCATGGGGACTGGCCTTTCCTGAGGCCACCAGAGCGGGTCCCTGAGGTCCCCGTCGTAACTCGAGAAGACCTGCCGCAACTCGAGAAAATCCAGGAGGTTCTCCCCTCCAGGCGAGATGAGGCACATTTCTGCTGAGGTGTCACGAGGCGGATCACACCTCACCTCTGGAACTTCGAAAGGGTCCTTCACACCCTTGGTGCAAATCAAGAAGTTCCCCGACCTAGCCGTCTCCACTCGAGAGGAATCACGAGGGTCCCGCCCACATCCAGAGGAGCCCCGTTTCCGCCTCGTAGCTCGAGATGAGGGATCCTTTCCCTGCTTCGTCGGGAAAGAGTTCCCGGCGTTCCCGTCGCATCTCAAGAGGAGGCCCTCTCAACAGGAATGGCGAGAGGAACTCCAGGGTCGTGCCACCATTCCAAGAGTCCCCCAGATGTCTCAGTCCATTCCAGAGGATCTTCCTTTCCCTTCACCGGCTCGTCTTTCACGCCTAGGTTCGACTCACACCAAGGTGGCACGTGGCACAGCCCTGTGGGAAAGCCAGGTGGGAAAGCCTCGAGGGACTGCCTCGAGGGAAAGCCACAGATCCTTTGATCCACGTGACAGGAAGCGTGACCCTACTGCTGCAGCTCGGGAGGAAAGCGCACGTGCATGCCCCCACTCGAGACGAGGCCTGACTCCCCTGGGGAGACTCAGAAGCACCCCAAGATCCATGGCAACACTGGAGAGGAATCCTCAGGTTCCGGCCCCGACTCCACACAAGGACTGAGGCCCCGGCATGGACGGGAGAGGAATCCCGAGAGGTCCCCTAGCAACTCGCATGGGGACTGGCCTTTCCTGAGGCAACCAGAGCGGGTCCCTGAGGTTCCCGTCGTAACTCGAGAAGACCTGCCGCAACTCGAGAAAATCCAGGAGGTTCTCCCCTCCAGGCGAGATGAGGCCCATTTCCGCTGAGGCGTCTCGAGGCTGATCACACCTCACCTCTGGAACTTCTAAAGGGTCCTTCACACCCTTGCTGCAAATCAAGAAGTTCCCTGACATACCCGTCTCCACTCGAGAGGAATCACGAGGGTCCCGCCCACATCCAGAGGAGCCCCGTTTCCGCCTCGTAGCTCGAGATGAGGGATCCTTTCCCTGCTTCGTCGGGAAAGAGTTCCCGGCGTTCCCGTCGCATCTCAAGAGGAGGCCCTCTCAACAGGAACGGCGAGAAGAACTCCAGGGTCGTGCCACCAATCCAAGAGTCCCCCAGATGTCTCAGTCCATTCCAGAGGAACCTCTTTTCCCTTCACCGGCTCGTCTTTCACGCCGAGGATCGACTCACACCAAGGTGGCACGTGGCACAGCCCTGTGGGAAAGCCTCGTGGGAAAGCCTCGAGGGACAGCCTCGAGGGAAAGCCACAGATCCCTTGATCCACGTGACAGGAAGCGTGACACTACTGCTGCAGCTCGGGAGGAAAGCGCACGTGCATGCCCCCACTCGAGACGAGGCCTGACTCCCCTGGGGAGACTCAGAAGCACCCCAAGATCCATGGCAACACTGGAGAGGAATCCTCAGGTTCCGGCCCCGACTCCACACAAGGACTGAGGCCCCGGCATGGACGGGAGAGGAATCCCGAGAGGTCCCCTAGCAACTCGCATGGGGACTGGCCTTTCCTGAGGCCACCAGAGCGGGTCCCTGAGGTCCCCGTCGTAACTCGAGAAGACCTGCCGCAACTCGAGAAAATCCAGGAGGTTCTCCCCTCCAGGCGAGATGAGGCACATTTCTGCTGAGGTGTCACGAGGCGGATCACACCTCACCTCTGGAACCTCGAAAGGGTCCTTCACACCCTTGGTGCAAATCAAGAAGTTCCCCGACCTAGCCGTCTCCATTCGAGAGGAATCACGAGGGTCCCGCCCACATCCAGAGGAGCCCCGTTTCCGCCTCGTAGCTCGAGATGAGGGATCCTTTCCCTGCTTCGTCGGGAAAGAGTTCCCGGCGTTCCCGTCGCATCTCAAGAGGAGGCCCTCTCAACAGGAACGGCGAGAGGAACTCCAGGGTCGTGCCACCATTCCAAGAGTCCCCCAGATGTCTCAGTCCATTCCAGAGGAACCTCTTTTCCCTTCACCGGCTCGTCTTTCACGCCGAGGATCGACTCACACCAAGGTGGCACGTGGCACAGCCCTGTGGGAAAGCCTCGTGGGAAAGCCTCGAGGGACAGCCTCGAGGGAAAGCCACAGATCCCTTGATCCACGTGACAGGAAGCGTGACACTACTGCTGCAGCTCGGGAGGAAAGCGCACGTGCATGCCCCCACTCGAGACGAGGCCTGACTCCCCTGGGGAGACTCAGAAGCACCCCAAGATCCATGGCAACACTGGAGAGGAATCCTCAGGTTCCGGCCCCGACTCCACACAAGGACTGAGGCCCCGGCATGGACGGGAGAGGAATCCCGAGAGGTCCCCTGGCAACTCGCATGGGGACTGGCCTTTCCTGAGGCCACCAGAGCGGGTCCCTGAGGTCCCCGTCGTAACTCGAGAAGACCTGCCGCAACTCGACAAAATCCAGGAGGTTCTCCCCTCCAGGCGAGATGAGGCCCATTTCCGCTGAGGCGTCTCGAGGCTGATCACACCTCACCTCTGGAACTTCGAAAGGGTCCTTCACACCCTTGGTGCAAATCAAGAAGTTCCCCGACATACCCGTCTCCACTCGAGAGGAATCACGAGGGTCCCGCCCACATCCAGAGGAGCCCCGTTTCCGCCTCGTAGCTCGAGATGAGGGATCCTTTCCCTGCTTCGTCGGCAAAGAGTTCCCGGCGTTCCCGTCGCATCTCAAGAGGAGGCCCTCTCAACAGGAACGGCGAGAGGAACTCCAGGGTCGTGCCACCATTCCAAGAGTCCCCCAGATGTCTCAGTCCATTCCAGAGGAACCTCTTTTCCCTTCACCGGCTCGTCTTTCACGCCGAGGATCGACTCACACCAAGGTGGCACGTGGCACAGCCCTGTGGGAAAGCCTCGTGGGAAAGCCTCGAGGGACAGCCTCGAGGGAAAGCCACAGATCCCTTGATCCACGTGACAGGAAGCGTGACACTACTGCTGCAGCTCGGGAGGAAAGCGCACGTGCATGCCCCCACTCGAGACGAGGCCTGACTCCCCTGGGGAGACTCAGAAGCACCCCAAGATCCATGGCAACACTGGAGAGGAATCCTCAGGTTCCAGCCCCGACTCCACACAAGGACTGAGGCCCCGGCATGGACGGGAGAGGATCCTGAGAGGTCCCCTAGGAACTCGCATGGGGACTGGCCTTTCCTGAGGCCACCAGAGCGGGTCCCTGTGGTCCCCGTCGTAACTCGAGAAGACCTGCCGCAACTCGAGAAAATCCAGGAGGTTCTCCCCTCCAGGCGAGATGAGGCCCATTTCTGCTGAGGTGTCACGAGGCGGGTCACACCTCACCTCTGGAACTTCGAAAGGGTCCTTCACACCCTTGGTGCAAATCAAGAAGTTCCCCGACATACCCGTCTCCACTCGAGAGGAATCACGAGGGTCCCGCCCACATCCAGAGGAGCCCCGTTTCCGCCTCGTAGCTCGAGATGAGGGATCCTTTCCCTGCTTCGTCGGGAAAGAGTTCCCGGCTTTCCCGTCGCATCTCAAGAGGAGGCCCTCTCAACAGGAACGGCGAGAGGAACTCCAGGGTCGTGCCACCATTCCAAGAGTCCCCCAGATGTCTCAGTCCATTCCAGAGGAACCTCTTTTCCCTTCACCGGCTCGTCTTTCACGCCGAGGATCGACTCACACCAAGGTGGCACGTGGCACAGCCCTGTGGCAAAGCCTCGTGGGAAAGCCTCGAGGGACAGCCTCGAGGGAAAGCCACAGATCCCTTGATCCACGTGACAGGAAGCGTGACACTACTGCTGCAGCTCGGGAGGAAAGCGCATGTGCATGCCCCCACTCGAGACGAGGCCTGACTCCCCTGGGGAGACTCAGAAGCACCCCAAGATCCACGGCAACACTGGAGAGGAATCCTCAGGATCCGGCCCCGACTCCACACAAGGACTGAGGCCCCGGCATGGACGGGAGAGGAATCCCGAGAGGTCCCCTAGCAACTCGCATGGGGACTGGCCTTTCCTGAGGTCACCAGAGCGGGTCCCTGAGGTCCCCGTCGTAACTCGAGAAGACCTGCCGCAACTCGAGAAAATCCAGGAGGTTCTCCCCTCCAGGCGAGATGAGGCCCATTTCCGCTGAGGCGTCTCGAGGCTGATCACACCTCACCTCTGGAACTTTGAAAGGGTCCTTCACACCCTTGGTGCAAATCAAGAAGTTCCCCGACATACCCGTCTCCACTCGAGAGGAATCACGAGGGTCCCGCCCACATCCAGAGGAGCCCCGTTTCCGCCTCGTAGCTCGAGATGAGGGATCCTTTCCCTGCTTCGTCGGGAAAGAGTTCCCGGCGTTCCCGTCGTATCTCAAGAGGAGGCCCTCTCAACAGGAACGACGAGAGGAACTCCAGGGTCGTGCCACCATTCCAAGAGTCCCCCAGATGTCTCAGTCCATTCCAGAGGAACCTCTTTTCCCTTCACCGGCTCGTCTTTCACGCCGAGGATCGACTCACACCAAGGTGGCACGTGGCACAGCCCTGTGGGAAAGCCTCGTGGGAAAGCCTCGAGGGACAGCCTCGAGGGAAAGCCACAGATCCCTTGATCCACGTGACAGGAAGCGTGACACTACTGCTGCAGCTCGGGAGGAAAGCGCACGTGCATGCCCCCACTCGAGACGAGGCCTGACTCCCCTGGGGAGACTCAGAAGCACCCCAAGATCCATGGCAACACTGGAGAGGAATCCTCAGGTTCCGGCCCCGACTCCACACAAGGACTGAGGCCCCGGCATGGACGGGAGAGGAATCCCGAGAGGTCCCCTAGCAACTCGCATGGGGACTGGCCTTTCCTGAGGCCACCAGAGCGGGTCCCTGAGGTCCCCGTCGTAACTCGAGAAGACCTGCCGCAACTCGAGAAAATCCAGGAGGTTCTCCCCTCCAGGCGAGATGAGGCCCATTTCCGCTGAGGCATCTCGAGGCTGATCACACCTCACCTCTGGAACTTCGAAAGGGTCCTTCACACCCTTGGTGCAAATACAGAAGTTCCCCGACATACCCGTCTCCACTCGAGAGGAATCACGAGGGTCACGCCCACATCCAGAGGAGCCCGGTTTCCGCCTCGTAGCTCGAGATGAGGGATCCTTTCCCTGCTTCGTCGGGAAACAGTTCCCGGCGTTCCCGTCGCATCTCAAGAGGAGGCCCTCTCAACAGGAACGGCGAGAGGAACTCCAGGATCGTGCCACCATTCCAAGAGTCCCCCAGATGTCTCAGTCCATTCCAGAGGAACCTCTTTTCCCTTCACCGGCTCGTCTTTCACTCCGAGGATCGACTCACACCAAGGTGGCACGTGGCACAGCCCTGTGGGAAAGCCTCGTGGGAAAGCCTCGAGGGACAGCCTCGAGGGAAAGCCACAGATCCCTTGATCCACGTGACAGGAAGCATGACACTACTGCTGCAGCTCGGGAGTAAAGCGCACGTGCATGCCCCCACTCGAGACGAGGCCTGACTCCCCTGGGGAGACTCAGAAGCACCCCAAGATCCACGGCAACACTGGAGAGGAATCCTCAGGTTCCGGCCCCGACTCCACACAAGGAGTGAGGCCCCGGCATGGACGGGAGAGGAATCCCGAGAGGTCCCCTAGCAACTCGCATGGGGACTGGCCTTTCCTGAGGCCACCAGAGCGGGTCCCTGTGGTCCCCGTCGTAACTCGAGAAGACCTGCCGGAACTCGAGAAAATCCAGGAGGTTCTCCCCTCGAGGCGAGATGAGGCCCATTTCCGCTGAGGCGTCTCCAGGCTGATCACACCTCACCTCTGGAACTTCGAAAGGGTCCTTCACACCCTTGCTGCAAATCAAGAAGTTCCCCGACATACCCGTCTCCACTCGAGAGGAATCACGAGGGTCCCGCCCACATCCAGAGGAGCCCCGTTTCCGCCTCGTAGCTCGAGATGAGGGATCCTTTCCCTGCTTCTTCGGGAAAGAGTTCCCGGCGTTAACGTCGCATCTCAAGAGGAGGCCCTCTCAACAGGAACGGCGAGAGGAACTCCAGGGTCGTGCCACCATTCCAAGAGTCCCCCAGATGTCTCAGTCCATTCCAGAGGAACCTCTTTTCCCTTCACCGGCTCGTCTTTCACGCCGAGGATCGACTCACACCAAGGTGGCACGTGGCACAGCCCTGTGGGAAAGCCTCGTGGGAAAGCCTCGAGGGACAGCCTCGAGGGAAAGCCACAGATCCCTTGATCCACGTGACAGGAAGCGTGACACTACTGCTGTAGCTCGGGAGGAAAGCGCACGTGCATGCCCCACCTCGAGACGAGGCCTGACTCCCCTGGGGAGACTCAGAAGCACCCCAAGATCCATGGCAACACTGGAGAAGAACACTCAGGTTCCGGCCCCGACTCCACACAAGGACTGAGGCCCCGGCATGGACGGGAGAGGAATCCCGAGAGGTCCTCTAGCAACTCGCATGGGGACTGGCCTTTCCTGAGGCCACCAGAGCGGGTCCCTGAGGTCCCCGTCGTAACTCGAGAAGACCTGCCGCAACTCGAGAAAATCCAGGAGGTTCTCCCCTCCAGGCGAGATGAGGCCCATTTCCGCTGAGGCGTCTCGAGGCTGATCACACCTCACCTCTGGAACTTCGAAAGGGTCCTTCACACCCTTGCTGCAAATCAAGAAGTTCCCTGACATACCCGTCTCCACTCGAGAGGAATCACGAGGGTCCCGCCCACATCCAGAGGAGCCCCGTTTCCGCCTCGTAGCTCGAGATGAGGGATCCTTTCCCTGCTTCGTCGGGAAAGAGTTCCCGGCGTTCCCGTCGCATCTCAAGAGGAGGCCCTCTCAACAGGAACGGCGAGAAGAACTCCAGGGTCGTGCCACCAATCCAAGAGTCCCCCAGATGTCTCAGTCCATTCCAGAGGAACCTCTTTTCCCTTCACCGGCTCGTCTTTCACGCCGAGGATCGACTCACACCAAGGTGGCACGTGGCACAGCCCTGTGGGAAAGCCTCGTGGGAAAGCCTCGAGGGACAGCCTCGAGGGAAAGCCACAGATCCCTTGATCCACGTGACAGGAAGCGTGACACTACTGCTGCAGCTCGGGAGGAAAGCGCACGTGCATGCCCCCACTCGAGACGAGGCCTGACTCCCCTGGGGAGACTCAGAAGCACCCCAAGATCCATGGCAACACTGGAGAGGAATCCTCAGGTTCCGGCCCCGACTCCACACAAGGACTGAGGCCCCGGCATGGACGGGAGAGGAATCCCGAGAGGTCCCCTAGCAACTCGCATGGGGACTGGCCTTTCCTGAGGCCACCAGAGCGGGTCCCTGAGGTCCCCGTCGTAACTCGAGAAGACCTGCCGCAACTCGAGAAAATCCAGGAGGTTCTCCCCTCCAGGCGAGATGAGGCACATTTCTGCTGAGGTGTCACGAGGCGGATCACACCTCACCTCTGGAACCTCGAAAGGGTCCTTCACACCCTTGGTGCAAATCAAGAAGTTCCCCGACCTAGCCGTCTCCATTCGAGAGGAATCACGAGGGTCCCGCCCACATCCAGAGGAGCCCCGTTTCCGCCTCGTAGCTCGAGATGAGGGATCCTTTCCCTGCTTCGTCGGGAAAGAGTTCCCGGCGTTCCCGTCGCATCTCAAGAGGAGGCCCTCTCAACAGGAACGGCGAGAGGAACTCCAGGGTCGTGCCACCATTCCAAGAGTCCCCCAGATGTCTCAGTCCATTCCAGAGGAACCTCTTTTCCCTTCACCGGCTCGTCTTTCACGCCGAGGATCGACTCACACCAAGGTGGCACGTGGCACAGCCCTGTGGGAAAGCCTCGTGGGAAAGCCTCGAGGGACAGCCTCGAGGGAAAGCCACAGATCCCTTGATCCACGTGACAGGAAGCGTGACACTACTGCTGCAGCTCGGGAGGAAAGCGCACGTGCATGCCCCCACTCGAGACGAGGCCTGACTCCCCTGGGGAGACTCAGAAGCACCCCAAGATCCATGGCAACACTGGAGAGGAATCCTCAGGTTCCGGCCCCGACTCCACACAAGGACTGAGGCCCCGGCATGGACGGGAGAGGAATCCCGAGAGGTCCCCTGGCAACTCGCATGGGGACTGGCCTTTCCTGAGGCCACCAGAGCGGGTCCCTGAGGTCCCCGTCGTAACTCGAGAAGACCTGCCGCAACTCGAGAAAATCCAGGAGGTTCTCCCCTCCAGGCGAGATGAGGCCCATTTCCGCTGAGGCGTCTCGAGGCTGATCACACCTCACCTCTGGAACTTCGAAAGGGTCCTTCACACCCTTGGTGCAAATCAAGAAGTTCCCCGACATACCCGTCTCCACTCGAGAGGAATCACGAGGGTCCCGCCCACATCCAGAGGAGCCCCGTTTCCGCCTCGTAGCTCGAGATGAGGGATCCTTTCCCTGCTTCGTCGGCAAAGAGTTCCCGGCGTTCCCGTCGCATCTCAAGAGGAGGCCCTCTCAACAGGAACGGCGAGAGGAACTCCAGGGTCGTGCCACCATTCCAAGAGTCCCCCAGATGTCTCAGTCCATTCCAGAGGAACCTCTTTTCCCTTCACCGGCTCGTCTTTCACGCCGAGGATCGACTCACACCAAGGTGGCACGTGGCACAGCCCTGTGGGAAAGCCTCGTGGGAAAGCCTCGAGGGACAGCCTCGAGGGAAAGCCACAGATCCCTTGATCCACGTGACAGGAAGCGTGACACTACTGCTGCAGCTCGGGAGGAAAGCGCACGTGCATGCCCCCACTCGAGACGAGGCCTGACTCCCCTGGGGAGACTCAGAAGCACCCCAAGATCCATGGCAACACTGGAGAGGAATCCTCAGGTTCCAGCCCCGACTCCACACAAGGACTGAGGCCCCGGCATGGACGGGAGAGGATCCTGAGAGGTCCCCTAGGAACTCGCATGGGGACTGGCCTTTCCTGAGGCCACCAGAGCGGGTCCCTGTGGTCCCCGTCGTAACTCGAGAAGACCTGCCGCAACTCGAGAAAATCCAGGAGGTTCTCCCCTCCAGGCGAGATGAGGCCCATTTCTGCTGAGGTGTCACGAGGCGGGTCACACCTCACCTCTGGAACTTCGAAAGGGTCCTTCACACCCTTGGTGCAAATCAAGAAGTTCCCCGACATACCCGTCTCCACTCGAGAGGAATCACGAGGGTCCCGCCCACATCCAGAGGAGCCCCGTTTCCGCCTTGTAGCTCGAGATGAGGGATCCTTTCCCTGCTTCGTCGGGAAAGAGTTCCCGGCTTTCCCGTCGCATCTCAAGAGGAGGCCCTCTCAACAGGAACGACGAGAGGAACTCCAGGGTCGTGCCACCATTCCAAGAGTCCCCCAGATGTCTCAGTCCATTCCAGAGGAACCTCTTTTCCCTTCACCGGCTCGTCTTTCACGCCGAGGATCGACTCACACCAAGGTGGCACGTGGCACAGCCCTGTGGCAAAGCCTCGTGGGAAAGCCTCGAGGGACAGCCTCGAGGGAAAGCCACAGATCCCTTGATCCACGTGACAGGAAGCGTGACACTACTGCTGCAGCTCGGGAGGAAAGCGCATGTGCATGCCCCCACTCGAGACGAGGCCTGACTCCCCTGGGGAGACTCAGAAGCACCCCAAGATCCACGGCAACACTGGAGAGGAATCCTCAGGATCCGGCCCCGACTCCACACAAGGACTGAGGCCCCGGCATGGACGGGAGAGGAATCCCGAGAGGTCCCCTAGCAACTCGCATGGGGACTGGCCTTTCCTGAGGTCACCAGAGCGGGTCCCTGAGGTCCCCGTCGTAACTCGAGAAGACCTGCCGCAACTCGAGAAAATCCAGGAGGTTCTCCCCTCCAGGCGAGATGAGGCCCATTTCCGCTGAGGCGTCTCGAGGCTGATCACACCTCACCTCTGGAACTTTGAAAGGGTCCTTCACACCCTTGGTGCAAATCAAGAAGTTCCCCGACATACCCGTCTCCACTCGAGAGGAATCACGAGGGTCCCGCCCACATCCAGAGGAGCCCCGTTTCCGCCTCGTAGCTCGAGATGAGGGATCCTTTCCCTGCTTCGTCGGGAAAGAGTTCCCGGCGTTCCCGTCGTATCTCAAGAGGAGGCCCTCTCAACAGGAACGACGAGAGGAACTCCAGGGTCGTGCCACCATTCCAAGAGTCCCCCAGATGTCTCAGTCCATTCCAGAGGAACCTCTTTTCCCTTCACCGGCTCGTCTTTCACGCCGAGGATCGACTCACACCAAGGTGGCACGTGGCACAGCCCTGTGGGAAAGCCTCGTGGGAAAGCCTCGAGGGACAGCCTCGAGGGAAAGCCACAGATCCCTTGATCCACGTGACAGGAAGCGTGACACTACTGCTGCAGCTCGGGAGGAAAGCGCACGTGCATGCCCCCACTCGAGACGAGGCCTGACTCCCCTGGGGAGACTCAGAAGCACCCCAAGATCCATGGCAACACTGGAGAGGAATCCTCAGGTTCCGGCCCCGACTCCACACAAGGACTGAGGCCCCGGCATGGACGGGAGAGGAATCCCGAGAGGTCCCCTAGCAACTCGCATGGGGACTGGCCTTTCCTGAGGCCACCAGAGCGGGTCCCTGAGGTCCCCGTCGTAACTCGAGAAGACCTGCCGCAACTCGAGAAAATCCAGGAGGTTCTCCCCTCCAGGCGAGATGAGGCCCATTTCCGCTGAGGCATCTCGAGGCTGATCACACCTCACCTCTGGAACTTCGAAAGGGTCCTTCACACCCTTGGTGCAAATACAGAAGTTCCCCGACATACCCGTCTCCACTCGAGAGGAATCACGAGGGTCACGCCCACATCCAGAGGAGCCCGGTTTCCGCCTCGTAGCTCGAGATGAGGGATCCTTTCCCTGCTTCGTCGGGAAACAGTTCCCGGCGTTCCCGTCGCATCTCAAGAGGAGGCCCTCTCAACAGGAACGGCGAGAGGAACTCCAGGATCGTGCCACCATTCCAAGAGTCCCCCAGATGTCTCAGTCCATTCCAGAGGAAACTCTTTTCCCTTCACCGGCTCGTCTTTCACTCCGAGGATCGACTCACACCAAGGTGGCACGTGGCACAGCCCTGTGGGAAAGCCTCGTGGGAAAGCCTCGAGGGACAGCCTCGAGGGAAAGCCACAGATCCCTTGATCCTCGTGACAGGAAGCATGACACTACTGCTGCAGCTCGGGAGTAAAGCGCACGTGCATGCCCCCACTCGAGACGAGGCCTGACTCCCCTGGGGAGACTCAGAAGCACCCCAAGATCCACGGCAACACTGGAGAGGAATCCTCAGGTTCCGGCCCCGACTCCACACAAGGACTGAGGCCCCGGCATGGACGGGAGAGGAATCCCGAGAGGTCCCCTAGCAACTCGCATGGGGACTGGCCTTTCCTGAGGCCACCAGAGCGGGTCCCTGTGGTCCCCGTCGTAACTCGAGAAGACCTGCCGGAACTCGAGAAAATCCAGGAGGTTCTCCCCTCGAGGCGAGATGAGGCCCATTTCCGCTGAGGCGTCTCCAGGCTGATCACACCTCACCTCTGGAACTTCGAAAGGGTCCTTCACACCCTTGCTGCAAATCAAGAAGTTCCCCGACATACCCGTCTCCACTCGAGAGGAATCACGAGGGTCCCGCCCACATCCAGAGGAGCCCCGTTTCCGCCTCGTAGCTCGAGATGAGGGATCCTTTCCCTGCTTCTTCGGGAAAGAGTTCCCGGCGTTAACGTCGCATCTCAAGAGGAGGCCCTCTCAACAGGAACGGCGAGAGGAACTCCAGGGTCGTGCCACCATTCCAAGAGTCCCCCAGATGTCTCAGTCCATTCCAGAGGAACCTCTTTTCCCTTCACCGGCTCGTCTTTCACGCCGAGGATCGACTCACACCAAGGTGGCACGTGGCACAGCCCTGTGGGAAAGCCTCGTGGGAAAGCCTCGAGGGACAGCCTCGAGGGAAAGCCACAGATCCCTTGATCCACGTGACAGGAAGCGTGACACTACTGCTGTAGCTCGGGAGGAAAGCGCACGTGCATGCCCCACCTCGAGACGAGGCCTGACTCCCCTGGGGAGACTCAGAAGCACCCCAAGATCCATGGCAACACTGGAGAAGAACACTCAGGTTCCGGCCCCGACTCCACACAAGGACTGAGGCCCCGGCATGGACGGGAGAGGAATCCCGAGAGGTCCTCTAGCAACTCGCATGGGGACTGGCCTTTCCTGAGGCCACCAGAGCGGGTCCCTGAGGTCCCCGTCGTAACTCGAGAAGACCTGCCGCAACTCGAGAAAATCCAGGAGGTTCTCCCCTCCAGGCGAGATGAGGCCCATTTCCGCTGAGGCGTCTCGAGGCTGATCACACCTCACCTCTGGAACTTTGAAAGGGTCCTTCACACCCTTGGTGCAAATCAAGAAGTTCCCCGACATACCCGTCTCCACTCGAGAGGAATCACGAGGGTCCCGCCCACATCCAGAGGAGCCCCGTTTCCGCCTCGTAGCTCGAGATGAGGGATCCTTTCCCTGCTTCGTCGGGAAAGAGTTCCCGGCGTTCCCGTCGCATCTCAAGAGGAGGCCCTCTCAACAGGAACGGCGAGAGGAACTCCAGGATCGTGCCACCATTCCAAGAGTCCCCCAGATGTCTCAGTCCATTCCAGAGGAACCTCTTTTCCCTTCACCGGCTCGTCTTTCACTCCGAGGATCGACTCACACCAAGGTGGCACGTGGCACAGCCCTGTGGGAAAGCCTCGTGGGAAAGCCTTGAGGGACAGCCTCGAGGGAAAGCCACAGATCCCTTGATCCACGTGACAGGAAGCATGACACTACTGCTGCAGCTCGGGAGGAAAGCGCACGTGCATGCCCCCACTCGAGACGAGGCCTGACTCCCCTGGGGAGACTCAGAAGCACCCCAAGATCCACGGCAACACTGGAGAGGAATCCTCAGGTTCCGGCCCCGACTCCACACAAGGACTGAGGCCCCGGCATGGACGGGAGAGGAATACCGAGAGGTCCCCTAGCAACTCGCATGGGGACTGGCCTTTCCTGAGGCCACCAGAGCGGGTCCCTGTGGTCTCCCTCGTAACTCGAGAAGACCTGCCGGAACTCGAGAAAATCCAGGAGGTTCTCCCCTCGAGGCGAGATGAGGCCCATTTCCGCTGAGGCGTCTCCAGGCTGATCACACCTCACCTCTGGAACTTCGAAAGGGTCCTTCACACCCTTGGTGCAAATCAAGAAGTTCCCCGACATACCCGTCTCCACTCGAGAGGAATCACGAGGGTCCCGCCCACATCCAGAGGAGCCCCGTTTCCGCCTCGTAGCTCGAGATGAGGGATCCTTTCCCTGCTTCTTCGGGAAAGAGTTCCCGGCGTTCCCGTCGCATCTCAAGAGGAGGCCCTCTCAACAGGAACGACGAGAGGAACTCCAGGGTCGTGCCACCATTCCAAGAGTCCCCCAGATGTCTCAGTCCATTCCAGAGGAACCTCTTTTCCCTTCACCGGCTCGTCTTTCACGCCGAGGATCGACTCACACCAAGGTGGCACGTGGCACAGCCCTGTGGGAAAGCCTCGTGGGAAAGCCTCGAGGGACAGCCTCGAGGGAAAGCCACAGATCCCTTGATCCACGTGACAGGAAGCGTGACACTACTGCTGTAGCTCGGGAGGAAAGCGCACGTGCATGCCCCACCTCGAGACGAGGCCTGACTCCCCTGGGGAGACTCAGAAGCACCCCAAGATCCATGGCAACACTGGAGAAGAACCCTCAGGTTCCGGCCCCGACTCCACACAAGGACTGAGGCCCCGGCATGGACGGGAGAGGAATCCCGAGAAGTCCTCTAGCAACTCGCATGGGGACTGGCCTTTCCTGAGGCCACCAGAGCGGGTCCCTGAGGTCCCCGTCGTAACTCGAGAAGACCTGCCGCAACTCGAGAAAATCCAGGAGGTTCTCCCCTCCAGGCGAGATGAGGCCCATTTCCGCTGAGGCGTCTCGAGGCTGATCACACCTCACCTCTGGAACTTTGAAAGGGTCCTTCACACCCTTGGTGCAAATCAAGAAGTTCCCTGACATACCCGTCTCCACTCGAGAGGAATCACGAGGGTCCCGCCCACATCCAGAGGAGCCCCGTTTCCGCCTCGTAGCTCGAGATGAGGGATCCTTTCCCTGCTTCGTCGGGAAAGAGTTCCCGGCGTTCCCGTCGCATCTCAAGAGGAGGCCCTCTCAACAGGAACGGCGAGAGGAACTCCAGGGTCGTGCCACCATTCCAAGAGTCCCCCAGATGTCTCAGTCCATTCCAGAGGAAACTCTTTTCCCTTCACCAGCTCGTCTTTCACGCCGAGGATCGACTCACACCAAGGTGGCACGTGGCACAGCCCTGTGGGAAAGCCTCGTGGGAAAGCCTCGAGGGACAGCCTCGAGGGAAAGCCACAGATCCCTTGATCCACGTGACAGGAAGCGTGACACTACTGCTGCAGCTCGGGAGGAAAGCGCACGTGCATGCCCCCACTCGAGACGAGGCCTGACTCCCCTGGGGAGACTCAGAAGCACGCCAAGATCCATGGCAACACTGGAGAGGAATCCTCAGGTTCCGGCCCCGACTCCACACAAGGACTGAGGCCCCGGCATGGACGGGAGAGGAATCCCGAGAGGTCCCCTAGCAACTCGCATGGGGACTGGCCTTTCCTGAGGCCACCAGAGCGGGTCCCTGAGGTCCCCGTCGTAACTCGAGAAGACCTGCCGCAACTCGAGAAAATCCAGGAGGTTCTCCCCTCCAGGCGAGATGAGGCCCATTTCCGCTGAGGCGTCTCGAGGCTGATCACACCTCACCTCTGGAACTTCGAAAGGGTCCTTCACACCCTTGCTGCAAATCAAGAAGTTCCCCGACATACCCGTCTCCACTCGAGAGGAATCACGAGGGTCCCGCCCACATCCAGAGGAGCCCGGTTTCTGCCTTGTAGCTCGAGATGAGGGATCCTTTCCCTGCTTCGTCGGGAAAGAGTTCCCGGCGTTCCCGTCGCATCTCAAGAGGAGGCCCTCTCAACAGGAAGAGCGAGAGGGACTCCAGGGTCGTGCCACCATTCCAAGAGTCCCCCAGAAGTCTCAGTCCATTCCAGAGGAACCTCTTTTCCCTTCACCGGCTCGTCTTTCACGCCGAGGATCGACTCACACCAAGGTGGCACGTGGCACAGCCCTGTGGGAAAGCCTCGTGGGAAAGCCTCGAGGGACAGCCTCGATGGAAAGCCACAGACCCGTTGATCCACGTGACAGGAAGCGTGACACTACTGCTGCAGCTCGGGAGGAAAGCGCACGTGCATGCCCCCACTCGAGACGAGGCCTGACTCCCCTGGGGAGACTCAGAAGCACCCCAAGATCCATGGCAACACTGGAGAGGAATCCTCAGGTTCCGGCCCCGACTCCACACAAGGACTGAGGCCCCGGCATGGACGGGAGAGGAATCCCGAGAGGTCCCCTAGCAACTCGCATGGAGACTGGCCTTTCCTGAGGTCACCAGAGCGGGTCCCTGAGGTCCCCGTCGTAACTCGAGAAGACCTGCCGCAACTCGAGAAAATCCAGGAGGTTCTCCCCTCCAGGCGAGATGAGGCCCATTTCCGCTGAGGCGTCTCGAGTCTGATCACACCTCACCTCTGGAACTTCGAAAGGGTCCTTCACACCCTTGGTGCAAATCAAGAAGTTCCCCGACATACCCGTCTCCACTCGAGAGGAATCACGAGGGTCCCGCCCACATCCAGAGAAGCCCCGTTTCCGCCTCGTAGCTCGAGATGAGGAATCCTTTCCCTGCTTCGTCGGGAAAGAGTTCCCGGCGTTCCCGTCGCATCTCAAGAGGAGGCCCTCTCAACAGGAACGGCGAGAGGAACTCCAGGGTCGTCCCACCATTCCAAGAGTCCCCCAGATGTCTCAGTCCATTCCAGAGGAACCTCTTTTCCCTTCACCGGCTCGTCTTTCACGCCGAGGATCGACTCACACCAAGGTGGCACGTGGCACAGCCCTGTGGGAAAGCCTCGTGGGAAAGCCTCGAGGGACAGCCTCGAGGGAAAGCCACAGATCCCTTGATCCACGTGACAGGAAGCGTGACACTACTGCTGCAGCTCGGGAGGAAAGCGCACGTGCATGCCCCCACTCGAGACGAGGCCTGACTCCCCTGGGGAGACTCAGAAGCACCCCAAGATCCATGGCAACACTGGAGAGGAATCCTCAGGTTCCGGCCCCGACTCCACACAAGGACTGAGGCCCCGGCATGGACGGGAGAGGAATCCCGAGAGGTCCCCTAGCAACTCGCATGGGGACTGGCCTTTCCTGAGGCCACCAGAGCGGGTCCCTGAGGTCCCCGTCGTAACTCGAGAAGACCTGCTGCAACTCGAGAAAATCCAGGAGGTTCTCCCCTCCAGGCGAGATGAGGCCCATTTCCGCTGAGGCGTCTCGAGGCTGATCACACCTCACCTCTGGAACTTCGAAAGGGTCCTTCACACCCTTGCTGCAAATCAAGAAGTTCCCCGACATACCCGTCTCCACTCGAGAGGAATCACGAGGGTCCCGCCCACATCCAGAGGAGCCCGGTTTCTGCCTTGTAGCTCGAGATGAGGGATCCTTTCCCTGCTTCGTCGGGAAAGAGTTCCCGGCGTTCCCGTCGCATCTCAAGAGGAGGCCCTCTCAACAGGAAGAGCGAGAGGGACTCCAGCGTCGTGCCACCGTTCCAAGAGTCCCCCAGAAGTCTCAGTCCATTCCAGAGGAACCTCTTTTCCCTTCACTGGCTCGTCTTTCACGCCGAGGATCGACTCACACCAAGGTGGCACGTGGCACAGCCCTGTGGGAAAGCCTCGTGGGAAAGCCTCGAGGGACAGCCTCGATGGAAAGACACAGATCCCTTGATCCACGTGACAGGAAGCGTGACACTACTGCTGCAGCTCGGGAGGAAAGCGCACGTGCATGCCCCCACTCGAGACGAGGCCTGACTCCCCTGGGGAGACTCAGAAGCACCCCAAGATCCATGGCAACACTGGAGAGGAATCCTCAGGTTCCGGCCCCGACTCAACACAAGGACTGAGGCCCCGGCATGGACGGGAGAGGAATCCCGAGAGGTCACCTAGCAACTCGCATGGGGACTGGCCTTTCCTGAGGTCACCAGAGCGGGTCCCTGAGGTCCCCGTCGTAACTCGAGAAGACCTGCCGCAACTCGAGAAAATCCAGGAGGTTCTCCCCTCCAGGCGAGATGAGGCCCATTTCCGCTGAGGCGTCTCGAGGCTGATCACACCTCACCTCTGGAACTTCGAAAGGGTCCTTCACACCCTTGCTGCAAATCAAGAAGTTCCCCGACATACCCGTCTCCACTCGAGAGGAATCACGAGGGTCCCGCCCACATCCAGAGAAGCCCCGTTTCCGCCTCGTAGCTCGAGATGAGGAATCCTTTCCCTGCTTCGTCGGGAAAGAGTTCCCGGCGTTCCCGTCGCATCTCAAGAGGAGGCCCTCTCAACAGGAACGGCGAGAGGAA
Source organism: Budorcas taxicolor (assembly GCF_023091745.1). NCBI lineage: Eukaryota > Metazoa > Chordata > Mammalia > Artiodactyla > Bovidae > Budorcas > Budorcas taxicolor. The sequence continues at coordinate 184,643 of NW_026292662.1, read as the reverse complement.
CTCCAGGGTCGTGCCACCATTCCAAGAGTCCCCCAGATGTCTCAGTCCATTCCAGAGGAACCTCTTTTCCCTTCACCGGCTCGTCTTTCACTCCGAGGATCGACTCACACCAAGGTGGCACGTGGCACAGCCCTGTGGGAAAGCCTCGTGGGAAAGCCTCGAGGGACAGCCTCGAGGGAAAGCCACAGATCCCTTGATCCACGTGACAGGAAGCGTGACACTACTGCTGCAGCTCGGGAGGAAAGCGCACGTGCATGCCCCCACTCGAGACGAGGCCTGACTCCCCTGGGGAGACTCAGAAGCACCCCAAGATCCATGGCAACACTGGAGAGGATTCCTCAGGTTCCGGCCCCGACTCCACACAAGGACTGAGGCCCCGGCATGGACGGGAGAGGAATCCCGAGAGGTCCCCTAGCAACTCGCATGGGGACTGGCCTTTCCTGAGGCCACCAGAGCGGGTCCCTGTGGTCCCCGTCGTAACTCGAGAAGACCTGCCACAACTCGAGAAAATCCAGGAGGTTCTCCCCTCCAGGCGAGATGAGGCCCATTTCTGCTGAGGTGTCACGAGGCGGATCACACCTCACCTCTGGAACTTCAAAAGGGTCCTTCACACCCTTGCTGCAAATCAAGAAATTCCCTGACATACCCGTCTCCACTCGAGAGGAATCACGAGGGTCCCACCCACATCCAGAGGAGCCCCGTTTCCGCCTCGTAGCTCGAGATGAGGGATCCTTTCCCTGCTTCGTCGGGAAAGAGTTCCCGGCGTTCCCGTCGCATCTCAAGAGGAGGCCCTCTCAACAGGAACGGCGAGAGGAACTCCAGGGTCGTGCCACCATTCCAAGAGTCCCCCAGATGTCTCAGTCCATTCCAGAGGAACCTCTTTTCCCTTCACCGGCTCGTCTTTCACGCCGAGGATCGACTCACACCAAGGTGGCACGTGGCACAGCCCTGTGGGAAAGCCTCGTGGGAAAGCCTCGAGGGACAGCCTCGAGGGAAAGCCACAGATCCTTTGATCCACGTGAAAGGAAGCGTGACACTACTGCTGCAGCTCGGGAGGAAAGCGCACGTGCATGGCCCCACTCGAGACGAGGCCTGACTCCCCTGGGGAGACTCATAAGCACCCCAAGATCCATGGCAACACTGGAGAGGAATCCTCAGGTTCCGGCCCCGACTCCACACAAGGACTGAGGCCCCGGCATGGATGGGAGAGGAATCCCGAGAGGTCCCCTAGCAACTCGCATGGGGACTGGCCTTTCCTGAGGCCACCAGAGCGGGTCCCTGTGGTCCCCGTCGTAACTCGAGAAGACCTGCCGCAACTCGAGAAAATCCAGGAGGTTCTCCCCTCCAGGCGAGATGAGGCCCATTTCCGCTGAGGCGTCTCGAGGCTGATCACACCTCACCTCTGGAACTTTGAAAGGGTCCCTCACACCCTTGGTGCAAATCAAGAAGTTCCCCAACATACCCGTCTCCACTCGAGAGGAATCACGAGGGTCCCGCCCACATCCAGAGGAGCCCCGTTTCCGCCTCGTAGCTCGAGATGAGGGATCCTTTCCCTGCTTCGTCGGGAAAGAGTTCCCGGCGTTCCCGTCGCATCTCAAGAGGAGGCCCTCTCAACAGGAACGGCGAGAGGAACTCCAGGGTCGTGCCACCATTCCAAGAGTCCCCCAGATGTCTCAGTCCATTCCAGAGGAACCTCTTTTCCCTTCCCCGGCTCGTCTTTCACGCCGAGGATCGACTCACACCAAAGTGGCACGTGGCACAGCCCTGTGGGAAAGCCTCGAGGGACAGCCTCGAGGGAAAGCCACAGATCCCTTGATCCACGTGACAGGAAGCGTGACACTACTGCTGCAGCTCGGGAGGAAAGCGCACGTGCATGCCCCCACTCGAGACGAGGCCTGACTCCCCTGGGGAGACTCAGAAGCACCCCAAGATCCATGGCAACACTGGAGAGGAATCCTCAGGATCCGGCCCCGACTCCACACAAGGACTGAGGCCCCGGCATGGACGGGAGAGGATCCCGAGAGGTCCCCTAGCAACTCGCATGGGGACTGGCCTTTCCTGAGGCCACCAGAGCGGGTCCCTGTGGTCCCCGTCGTAACTCGAGAAGACCTGCCGCAACTCGAGAAAATCCAGGAGGTTCTCCCCTCCAGGCGAGATGAGGCCCATTTCCGCTGAGGCGTCTCGAGGCTGATCACACCTCACCTCTGGAACTTTGAAAGGGTCCCTCACACCCTTGGTGCAAATCAAGAAGTTTCCAGACATACCCGTCTCCACTCGAGAGGAATCACGAGGGTCCCGCCCACATCCAGAGGAGCCCCGTTTCCGCCTCGTAGCTCGAGATGAGGGATCCTTTCCCTGCTTCGTCGGCAAAGAGTTCCCGGCGTTCCCGTCGCATCTCAAGAGGAGGCCCTCTCAACAGGAACGGCGAGAGGAACTCCAGGGTCGTGCCACCATTCCAAGAGTCCCCCAGATGTCTCAGTCCATTCCAGAGGAACCTCTTTTCCCTTCACCGGCTCGTCTTTCACGCCGAGGATCGACTCACACCAAGGTGGCACGTGGCACAGCCCTGTGGGAAAGCCTCGTGGGAAAGCCTCGAGGGACAGCCTCGAGGGAAAGCCACAGATCCTTTGATCCACGTGACAGGAAGCGTGACACTACTGCTGCAGCTCGGGAGGAAAGCGCACGTGCATGCCCCCACTCGAGACGAGGCCTGACTCCCCTGGGGAGACTCAGGAGCACCCCAAGATCCATGGCAACACTGGAGAGGAATCCTCAGGTTCCGGCCCCGACTCCACACAAGGACTGAGGCCCCGGCATGGACGGGAGAGGAATCCCGAGAGGTCCCCTAGCAACTCGCATGGGGACTGGCCTTTCCTGAGGCCACCAGAGCGGGTCCCTGAGGTCCGCGTAGTAACTCGAGAAGACCTGCCGCAACTCGAGAAAATCCAGGAGGTTCTCCCCTCCAGGCGAGATGAGGCCCATTTCCGCTGAGGCGTCCCGAGGCTGATCACACCTCACCTCTGGAACTTCGAAAGGGTCCTTCACACCCTTGGTGCAAATCAAGAAGTTCCCCGACATACCCGTCTCCACTCGAGAGGAATCACGAGGGTCCCGCCCACATCCAGAGGAGCCCAGTTTCCACCTCGTAGCTCGAGATGAGGGATCCTTTCCCTGCTTCGTCGGGAAAGAGTTCCCGGCGTTCCCGTCGCATCTCAAGAGGAGGCCCTCTCAACAGGAACGGCGAGAGGAACTCCAAGGTCGTGCCACCATTCCAAGAGTCCCCCAGATGTCTCAGTCCATTCCAGAGGAACCTCTTTTCCGTTCACCGGCTCGTCTTTCACGCCGAGGATCGACTCACACCAAGGTGGCACGTGGCACAGCCCTGTGGGAACGCTTCGTGGGAAAGCCTCGAGGGACAGCCTCGAGGGAAAGCCACAGATCCCTTGACCCCCGTGACAGGAAGCGTGACACTACTGCTGCAGCTCGGGAGGAAAGCGCACGTGCATGCCCCCACTCGAGACGAGGCCTGACTCCCCTGGGGAGACTCAGAAGCACCCCAAGATCCATGGCAACACTGGAGAGGAATCCTCAGTTTCCGGCCCCGACTCCACACAAGGACTGAGGCCCCGGCATGGACGGGAGAGGAATCCCGAGAGGTCCCCTAGCAACTCGCATGGGGACTGGCCTTTCCTGAGGCCACCAGAGCGGGTCCCTGTGGTCCCCCGTCGTAACTCGAGAACACCTGCCGCAACTCGAGAAAATCCAGGAGGTTCTCTCCTGCAGGCGAGATGAGGCCCATTTCTGCTGAGGTGTCACGAGGCGGATCACACCTCACCTCTGGAACTTCGAAAGGGTCCTTCACACCCTTGCTGCAAATCAAGAAGTTCCCCGACATACCCGTCTCCACTCGAGAGGAATCACGAGGGTCCCGCCCACATCCAGAGGAGCCCCGTTTCCGCCTCGTAGCTCGAGATGAGGAATCCTTTCCCTGCTTCGTCGAGAAAGAGTTCCCGGCGTTCCCGTCGCATCTTAAGAGGAGGCCCTCTCAACAGGAACGGCGAGAGGAACTCCAGGGTCATGCCACCATTCCAAGAGTCCCCCAGATGTCTCAGTCCATTCCAGAGGAACCTCTTTTCCCTTCACCGGCTCGTCTTTCACGCCGAGGATCGACTCACACCAAGGTGGCACGTGGCACAGCCCTGTGGGAAAGCCTCGTGGGAAAGCCTCCAGGGACAGCCTCGAGGGAAAGCCACAGATCCTTTGATCCACGTGACAGGAAGCGTGACACTACTGCTGCAGCTCGGGAGGAAAGCGCACGTGCATGCCCCCACTCGAGACGAGGCCTGACTCCCCTGGGGAGACTCAGAAGCACCCCAAGATCCATGGCAACACTGGAGAGGAATCCTCAGGTTCCGGCCCCGACTCCACACAAGGACTGAGGCCCCGGCATGGACGGGAGAGGAATCCCGAGAGGTCCCCTAGCAACTCGCATGGGGACTGGCCTTTCCTGAGGCCACCAGAGCGGGTCCCTGAGGTCCCCGTCGTAACTCGAGAAGACCTGCCGCAACTCGAGAAAATCCAGGAGGTTCTCCCCTCCAGGCGAGATGAGGCCCATTTCCGCTGAGGCGTCTCCAGGCTGATCACACCTCACCTCTGGAACTTCGAAAGGGTCCTTCACACCCTTGCTGCAAATCAAGAAGTTCCCCGACATACCCGTCTCCACTCGAGAGGAATCACGAGGGTCCCGCCCACATCCAGAGGAGCCCCGTTTCCGCCTCGTAGCTCGAGATGAGGGATCCTTTCCCTGCTTCTTCGGGAAAGAGTTCCCGGCGTTAACGTCGCATCTCAAGAGGAGGCCCTCTCAACAGGAACGGCGAGAGGAACTCCAGGGTCGTGCCACCATTCCAAGAGTCCCCCAGATGTCTCAGTCCATTCCAGAGGAACCTCTTTTCCCTTCACCGGCTCGTCTTTCACGCCGAGGATCGACTCACACCAAGGTGGCACGTGGCACAGCCCTGTGGGAAAGCCTCGTGGGAAAGCCTCGAGGGACAGCCTCGAGGGAAAGCCACAGATCCCTTGATCCACGTGACAGGAAGCGTGACACTACTGCTGTAGCTCGGGAGGAAAGCGCACGTGCATGCCCCACCTCGAGACGAGGCCTGACTCCCCTGGGGAGACTCAGAAGCACCCCAAGATCCATGGCAACACTGGAGAAGAACACTCAGGTTCCGGCCCCGACTCCACACAAGGACTGAGGCCCCGGCATGGACGGGAGAGGAATCCCGAGAGGTCCTCTAGCAACTCGCATGGGGACTGGCCTTTCCTGAGGCCACCAGAGCGGGTCCCTGAGGTCCCCGTCGTAACTCGAGAAGACCTGCCGCAACTCGAGAAAATCCAGGAGGTTCTCCCCTCCAGGCGAGATGAGGCCCATTTCCGCTGAGGCGTCTCGAGGCTGATCACACCTCACCTCTGGAACTTTGAAAGGGTCCTTCACACCCTTGGTGCAAATCAAGAAGTTCCCCGACATACCCGTCTCCACTCGAGAGGAATCACGAGGGTCCCGCCCACATCCAGAGGAGCCCCGTTTCCGCCTCGTAGCTCGAGATGAGGGATCCTTTCCCTGCTTCGTCGGGAAAGAGTTCCCGGCGTTCCCGTCGCATCTCAAGAGGAGGCCCTCTCAACAGGAACGGCGAGAGGAACTCCAGGATCGTGCCACCATTCCAAGAGTCCCCCAGATGTCTCAGTCCATTCCAGAGGAACCTCTTTTCCCTTCACCGGCTCGTCTTTCACTCCGAGGATCGACTCACACCAAGGTGGCACGTGGCACAGCCCTGTGGGAAAGCCTCGTGGGAAAGCCTCGAGGGACAGCCTCGAGGGAAAGCCACAGATCCCTTGATCCACGTGACAGGAAGCATGACACTACTGCTGCAGCTCGGGAGGAAAGCGCACGTGCATGCCCCCACTCGAGACGAGGCCTGACTCCCCTGGGGAGACTCAGAAGCACCCCAAGATCCACGGCAACACTGGAGAGGAATCCTCAGGTTCCGGCCCCGACTCCACACAAGGACTGAGGCCCCGGCATGGATGGGAGAGGAATCCCGAGAGGTCCCCTAGCAACTCGCATGGGGACTGGCCTTTCCTGAGGCCACCAGAGCGGGTCCCTGTGGTCCCCGTCGTAACTCGAGAAGACCTGCCGCAACTCGAGAAAATCCAGGAGGTTCTCCCCTCCAGGCGAGATGAGGCCCATTTCCGCTGAGGCGTCTCGAGGCTGATCACACCTCACCTCTGGAACTTTGAAAGGGTCCCTCACACCCTTGGTGCAAATCAAGAAGTTCCCCAACATACCCGTCTCCACTCGAGAGGAATCACGAGGGTCCCCGCCCACATCCAGAGGAGCCCCGTTTCCGCCTCGTAGCTCGAGATGAGGGATCCTTTCCCTGCTTCGTCGGGAAAGAGTTCCCGGCGTTCCCGTCGCATCTCAAGAGGAGGCCCTCTCAACAGGAACGGCGAGAGGAACTCCAGGGTCGTGCCACCATTCCAAGAGTCCCCCAGATGTCTCAGTCCATTCCAGAGGAACCTCTTTTCCCTTCCCCGGCTCGTCTTTCACGCCGAGGATCGACTCACACCAAAGTGGCACGTGGCACAGCCCTGTGGGAAAGCCTCGAGGGACAGCCTCGAGGGAAAGCCACAGATCCCTTGATCCACGTGACAGGAAGCGTGACACTACTGCTGCAGCTCGGGAGGAAAGCGCACGTGCATGCCCCCACTCGAGACGAGGCCTGACTCCCCTGGGGAGACTCAGAAGCACCCCAAGATCCATGGCAACACTGGAGAGGAATCCTCAGGATCCGGCCCCGACTCCACACAAGGACTGAGGCCCCGGCATGGACGGGAGAGGATCCCGAGAGGTCCCCTAGCAACTCGCATGGGGACTGGCCTTTCCTGAGGCCACCAGAGCGGGTCCCTGTGGTCCCCGTCGTAACTCGAGAAGACCTGCCGCAACTCGAGAAAATCCAGGAGGTTCTCCCCTCCAGGCGAGATGAGGCCCATTTCCGCTGAGGCGTCTCGAGGCTGATCACACCTCACCTCTGGAACTTTGAAAGGGTCCCTCACACCCTTGGTGCAAATCAAGAAGTTTCCAGACATACCCGTCTCCACTCGAGAGGAATCACGAGGGTCCCGCCCACATCCAGAGGAGCCCCGTTTCGGCCTCGTAGCTCGAGATGAGGGATCCTTTCCCTGCTTCGTCGGCAAAGAGTTCCCGGCGTTCCCGTCGCATCTCAAGAGGAGGCCCTCTCAACAGGAACGGCGAGAGGAACTCCAGGGTCGTGCCACCATTCCAAGAGTCCCCCAGATGTCTCAGTCCATTCCAGAGGAACCTCTTTTCCCTTCACCGGCTCGTCTTTCACGCCGAGGATCGACTCACACCAAGGTGGCACGTGGCACAGCCCTGTGGGAAAGCCTCGTGGGAAAGCCTCGAGGGACAGCCTCGAGGGAAAGCCACAGATCCTTTGATCCACGTGACAGGAAGCGTGACACTACTGCTGCAGCTCGGGAGGAAAGCGCACGTGCATGCCCCCACTCGAGACGAGGCCTGACTCCCCTGGGGAGACTCAGGAGCACCCCAAGATCCATGGCAACACTGGAGAGGAATCCTCAGGTTCCGGCCCCGACTCCACACAAGGACTGAGGCCCCGGCATGGACGGGAGAGGAATCCCGAGAGGTCCCCTAGCAACTCGCATGGGGACTGGCCTTTCCTGAGGCCACCAGAGCGGGTCCCTGAGGTCCGCGTAGTAACTCGAGAAGACCTGCCGCAACTCGAGAAAATCCAGGAGGTTCTCCCCTCCAGGCGAGATGAGGCCCATTTCCGCTGAGGCGTCCCGAGGCTGATCACACCTCACCTCTGGAACTTCGAAAGGGTCCTTCACACCCTTGGTGCAAATCAAGAAGTTCCCCGACATACCCGTCTCCACTCGAGAGGAATCACGAGGGTCCCGCCCACATCCAGAGGAGCCCAGTTTCCACCTCGTAGCTCGAGATGAGGGATCCTTTCCCTGCTTCGTCGGGAAAGAGTTCCCGGCGTTCCCGTCGCATCTCAAGAGGAGGCCCTCTCAACAGGAACGGCGAGAGGAACTCCAAGGTCGTGCCACCATTCCAAGAGTCCCCCAGATGTCTCAGTCCATTCCAGAGGAACCTCTTTTCCGTTCACCGGCTCGTCTTTCACGCCGAGGATCGACTCACACCAAGGTGGCACGTGGCACAGCCCTGTGGGAACGCTTCGTGGGAAAGCCTCGAGGGACAGCCTCGAGGGAAAGCCACAGATCCCTTGACCCCCGTGACAGGAAGCGTGACACTACTGCTGCAGCTCGGGAGGAAAGCGCACGTGCATGCCCCCACTCGAGACGAGGCCTGACTCCCCTGGGGAGACTCAGAAGCACCCCAAGATCCATGGCAACACTGGAGAGGAATCCTCAGTTTCCGGCCCCGACTCCACACAAGGACTGAGGCCCCGGCATGGACGGGAGAGGAATCCCGAGAGGTCCCCTAGCAACTCGCATGGGGACTGGCCTTTCCTGAGGCCACCAGAGCGGGTCCCTGTGGTCCCCGTCGTAACTCGAGAACACCTGCCGCAACTCGAGAAAATCCAGGAGGTTCTCTCCTGCAGGCGAGATGAGGCCCATTTCTGCTGAGGTGTCACGAGGCGGATCACACCTCACCTCTGGAACTTCGAAAGGGTCCTTCACACCCTTGCTGCAAATCAAGAAGTTCCCCGACATACCCGTCTCCACTCGAGAGGAATCACGAGGGTCCCGCCCACATCCAGAGGAGCCCCGTTTCCGCCTCGTAGCTCGAGATGAGGAATCCTTTCCCTGCTTCGTCGAGAAAGAGTTCCCGGCGTTCCCGTCGCATCTTAAGAGGAGGCCCTCTCAACAGGAACGGCGAGAGGAACTCCAGGGTCATGCCACCATTCCAAGAGTCCCCCAGATGTCTCAGTCCATTCCAGAGGAACCTCTTTTCCCTTCACCGGCTCGTCTTTCACGCCGAGGATCGACTCACACCAAGGTGGCACGTGGCACAGCCCTGTGGGAAAGCCTCGTGGGAAAGCCTCCAGGGACAGCCTCGAGGGAAAGCCACAGATCCTTTGATCCACGTGACAGGAAGCGTGACACTACTGCTGCAGCTCGGGAGGAAAGCGCACGAGCATGCCCCCACTCGAGACGAGGCCTGACTCCCCTGGGGAGACTCAGAAGCACCCCAAGATCCATGGCAACACTGGAGAGGAATCCTCAGGTTCCGGCCCCGACTCCACACAAGGACTGAGGCCCCGGCATGGACGGGAGAGGAATCCCGAGAGGTCCCCTAGCAACTCGCATGGGGACTGGCCTTTCCTGAGGCCACCAGAGCGGGTCCCTGAGGTCCCCGTCGTAACTCGAGAAGACCTGCCGCAACTCGAGAAAATCCAGGAGGTTCTCCCCTCCAGGCGAGATGAGGCCCATTTCCGCTGAGGCGTCTCCAGGCTGATCACACCTCACCTCTGGAACTTCGAAAGGGTCCTTCACACCCTTGCTGCAAATCAAGAAGTTCCCCGACATACCCGTCTCCACTCGAGAGGAATCACGAGGGTCCCGCCCACATCCAGAGGAGCCCCGTTTCCGCCTCGTAGCTCGAGATGAGGGATCCTTTCCCTGCTTCTTCGGGAAAGAGTTCCCGGCGTTAACGTCGCATCTCAAGAGGAGGCCCTCTCAACAGGAACGGCGAGAGGAACTCCAGGGTCGTGCCACCATTCCAAGAGTCCCCCAGATGTCTCAGTCCATTCCAGAGGAACCTCTTTTCCCTTCACCGGCTCGTCTTTCACGCCGAGGATCGACTCACACCAAGGTGGCACGTGGCACAGCCCTGTGGGAAAGCCTCGTGGGAAAGCCTCGAGGGACAGCCTCGAGGGAAAGCCACAGATCCCTTGATCCACGTGACAGGAAGCGTGACACTACTGCTGTAGCTCGGGAGGAAAGCGCACGTGCATGCCCCACCTCGAGACGAGGCCTGACTCCCCTGGGGAGACTCAGAAGCACCCCAAGATCCATGGCAACACTGGAGAAGAACACTCAGGTTCCGGCCCCGACTCCACACAAGGACTGAGGCCCCGGCATGGACGGGAGAGGAATCCCGAGAGGTCCTCTAGCAACTCGCATGGGGACTGGCCTTTCCTGAGGCCACCAGAGCGGGTCCCTGAGGTCCCCGTCGTAACTCGAGAAGACCTGCCGCAACTCGAGAAAATCCAGGAGGTTCTCCCCTCCAGGCGAGATGAGGCCCATTTCCGCTGAGGCGTCTCGAGGCTGATCACACCTCACCTCTGGAACTTTGAAAGGGTCCTTCACACCCTTGGTGCAAATCAAGAAGTTCCCCGACATACCCGTCTCCACTCGAGAGGAATCACGAGGGTCCCGCCCACATCCAGAGGAGCCCCGTTTCCGCCTCGTAGCTCGAGATGAGGGATCCTTTCCCTGCTTCGTCGGGAAAGAGTTCCCGGCGTTCCCGTCGCATCTCAAGAGGAGGCCCTCTCAACAGGAACGGCGAGAGGAACTCCAGGATCGTGCCACCATTCCAAGAGTCCCCCAGATGTCTCAGTCCATTCCAGAGGAACCTCTTTTCCCTTCACCGGCTCGTCTTTCACTCCGAGGATCGACTCACACCAAGGTGGCACGTGGCACAGCCCTGTGGGAAAGCCTCGTGGGAAAGCCTCGAGGGACAGCCTCGAGGGAAAGCCACAGATCCCTTGATCCACGTGACAGGAAGCATGACACTACTGCTGCAGCTCGGGAGGAAAGCGCATGTGCATGCCCCCACTCGAGACGAGGCCTGACTCCCCTGGGGAGACTCAGAAGCACCCCAAGATCCACGGCAACACTGGAGAGGAATCCTCAGGTTCCGGCCCCGACTCCACACAAGGACTGAGGCCCCGGCATGGACGGGAGAGGAATCCCGAGAGGTCCCCTAGCAACTCGCATGGGGACTGGCCTTTCCTGAGGCCACCAGAGCGGGTCCCTGTGGTCTCCCTCGTAACTCGAGAAGACCTGCCGGAACTCGAGAAAATCCAGGAGGTTCTCCCCTCGAGGCGAGATGAGGCCCATTTCCGCTGAGGTGTCTCCAGGCTGATCACACCTCACCTCTGGAACTTCGAAAGGGTCCTTCACACCCTTGGTGCAAATCAAGAAGTTCCCCGACATACCCGTCTCCACTCGAGAGGAATCACGAGGGTCCCGCCCACATCCAGAGGAGCCCCGTTTCCGCCTCGTAGCTCGAGATGAGGGATCCTTTCCCTGCTTCTTCGGGAAAGAGTTCCCGGCGTTCCCGTCGCATCTCAAGAGGAGGCCCTCTCAACAGGAACGGCGAGAGGAACTCCAGGGTCGTGCCACCATTCCAAGAGTCCCCCAGATGTCTCAGTCCATTCCAGAGGAACCTCTTTTCCCTTCACCGGCTCGTCTTTCACGCCGAGGATCGACTCACACCAAGGTGGCACGTGGCACAGCCCTGTGGGAAAGCCTCGTGGGAAAGCCTCGAGGGACAGCCTCGAGGGAAAGCCACAGATCCCTTGATCCACGTGACAGGAAGCGTGACACTACTGCTGTAGCTCGGGAGGAAAGCGCACGTGCATGCCCCACCTCGAGACGAGGCCTGACTCCCCTGGGGAGACTCAGAAGCACCCCAAGATCCATGGCAACACTGGAGAAGAACCCTCAGGTTCCGGCCCCGACTCCACACAAGGACTGAGGCCCCGGCATGGACGGGAGAGGAATCCCGAGAAGTCCTCTAGCAACTCGCATGGGGACTGGCCTTTCCTGAGGCCACCAGAGCGGGTCCCTGAGGTCCCCGTCGTAACTCGAGAAGACCTGCCGCAACTCGAGAAAATCCAGGAGGTTCTCCCCTCCAGGCGAGATGAGGCCCATTTCCGCTGAGGCGTCTCGAGGCTGATCACACCTCACCTCTGGAACTTTGAAAGGGTCCTTCACACCCTTGGTGCAAATCAAGAAGTTCCCCGACATACCCGTCTCCACTCGAGAGGAATCACGAGGGTCCCGCCCACATCCAGAGGAGCCCGGTTTCTGCCTTGTAGCTCGAGATGAGGGATCCTTTCCCTGCTTCGTCGGGAAAGAGTTCCCGGCGTTCCCGTCGCATCTCAAGAGGAGGCCCTCTCAACAGGAAGAGCGAGAGGGACTCCAGGGTCGTGCCACCATTCCAAGAGTCCCCCAGAAGTCTCAGTCCATTCCAGAGGAACCTCTTTTCCCTTCACCGGCTCGTCTTTCACGCCGAGGATCGACTCACACCAAGGTGGCACGTGGCACAGCCCTGTGGGAAAGCCTCGTGGGAAAGCCTCGAGGGACAGCCTCGATGGAAAGCCACAGACCCCTTGATCCACGTGACAGGAAGCGTGACACTACTGCTGCAGCTCGGGAGGAAAGCGCACGTGCATGCCCCCACTCGAGACGAGGCCTGACTCCCCTGGGGAGACTCAGAAGCACCCCAGGATCCATGGCAACACTGGAGAGGAATCCTCAGGTTCCGGCCCCGACTCCACACAAGGACTGAGGCCCCGGCATGGACGGGAGAGGAATCCCGAGAGGTCCCCTAGCAACTCGCATGGGGACTGGCCTTTCCTGAGGCCACCAGAGCGGGTCCCTGTGGTCCCCGTCGTAACTCGAGAAGACCTGCCGCAACTCGAGAAAATCCAGGAGGTTCTCCCCTCCAGGCGAGATGAGGCCCATTTCCGCTGAGGCGTCTCGAGGCTGATCACACCTCACCTCTGGAACTTTGAAAGGGTCCCTCACACCCTTGGTGCAAATCAAGAAGTTCCCCAACATACCCGTCTCCACTCGAGAGGAATCACGAGGGTCCCGCCCACATCCAGAGGAGCCCCGTTTCCGCCTCGTAGCTCGAGATGAGGGATCCTTTCCCTGCTTCGTCGGGAAAGAGTTCCCGGCGTTCCCGTCGCATCTCAAGAGGAGGCCCTCTCAACAGGAACGGCGAGAGGAACTCCAGGGTCGTGCCACCATTCCAAGAGTCCCCCAGATGTCTCAGTCCATTCCAGAGGAACCTCTTTTCCCTTCCCCGGCTCGTCTTTCACGCCGAGGATCGACTCACACCAAAGTGGCACGTGGCACAGCCCTGTGGGAAAGCCTCGAGGGACAGCCTCGAGGGAAAGCCACAGATCCCTTGATCCACGTGACAGGAAGCGTGACACTACTGCTGCAGCTCGGGAGGAAAGCGCACGTGCATGCCCCCACTCGAGACGAGGCCTGACTCCCCTGGGGAGACTCAGAAGCACCCCAAGATCCATGGCAACACTGGAGAGGAATCCTCAGGATCCGGCCCCGACTCCACACAAGGACTGAGGCCCCGGCATGGACGGGAGAGGATCCCGAGAGGTCCCCTAGCAACTCGCATGGGGACTGGCCTTTCCTGAGGCCACCAGAGCAGGTCCCTGTGGTCCCCGTCGTAACTCGAGAAGACCTGCCGCAACTCGAGAAAATCCAGGAGGTTCTCCCCTCCAGGCGAGATGAGGCCCATTTCCGCTGAGGCGTCTCGAGGCTGATCACACCTCACCTCTGGAACTTCGAAAGGGTCCTTCACACCCTTGCTGCAAATCAAGAAGTTCCCCGACATACCCGTCTCCACTCGAGAGGAATCACGAGGGTCCCGCCCACATCCAGAGGAGCCCCGTTTCCACCTCGTAGCTCGAGATGAGGGATCCTTTCCCTGCTTCGTCGGGAAAGCGTTCCCGGCGTTCCCGTCGCATCTCAAGAGGAAGCCCTCTCAACAGGAACGGCGAGAGGAACTCCAGGGTCGTGCCACCATTCCAAGAGTCCCCCAGATGTCTCAGTCCATTCCAGAGGAACCTCTTTTCCCTTCACCGGCTCGTCTTTCACGCCGAGGATCGACTCACACCAAGGTGGCACGTGGCACAGCCCTGTGGGAAAGCCTCGTGGGAAAGCCTCGACGGACAGCCTCGAGGGAAAGCCACAGATCCCTTGATCCACGTGACAGGAAGCGTGACACTACTGCTGCAGCTCGGGAGGAAAGTGCACGTGCATGCCCCCACTCGAGACGAGGCCTGACTCCCCTGGGGAGACTCAGAAGCACCCCAAGATCCATGGCAACACTGGAGAGGCATCCTCAGGTTCCGGCCCCGACTCCACACAAGGACTGAGGCCCCGGCATGGACGGGAGAGGAATCCCGAGAGGTCCCCTAGCAACTCGCATGGGGACTGGCCTTTCCTGAGGCCACCAGAGCGGGTCCCTGAGGTCCCCGTCGTAACTCGAGAAGACCTGCCGCAACTCGAGAAAATCCAGGAGGTTCTCCCCTCCAGGCGAGATGAGGCCCATTTCCGCTGAGGCGTCTCGAGGCTGATCACACCTCACCTCTGGAACTTCGAAAGGGTCCTTCACACCCTTGGTGCAAATCAAGAAGTTCCCCGACATAGCCGTCTCCACTCGAGAGGAATCACGAGGGTCCCGCCCACATCCAGAGGAGCCCCGTTTCCACCTCGTAGCTCGAGATGAGGGATCCTTTCCCTGCTTGGTCGGGAAAGAGTTCCCGGCGTTCCCGTCGCATATCAAGAGGAGGCCCTCTCAACAGGAACGGCGAGAGGAACTCCAGGGTCGTGCCACCATTCCAAGAGTCCCCCAGATGTCTCAGTCCATTCCAGAGGAACCTCTTTTCCCTTCACCGGCTCGTCTTTCACGCCGAGGATCGACTCACACCAAGGTGGCACGTGGCACAGCCCTGTGGGAAAGCCTCGTGGGAAAGCCTCGAGGGACAGCCTCGAGGGAAAGCCACAGATCCTTTGATCCACGTGACAGGAAGCGTGACACTACTGCTGCAGCTCGGGAGGAAAGCGCACGTGCATGCCCCCACTCGAGACGAGGCCTGACTCCCCTGGGGAGACTCAGAAGCACCCCAAGATCCATGGCAACACTGGAGAGGAATCCTCAGGTTCCGGCCCCGATGCCACACAAGGACTGAGGCCCCGGCATGGACGGGAGAGGAATCCCGAGAGGTCCCCTAGCAACTCGCATGGGGACTGGCATTTCCTGAGGCCACCAGAGCGGGTCCCTGAGGTCCCCGTCGTAACACTAGAAGACCTGCCGAAACTCGAGAAAATCCAGGAGGTTCTCCCCTCCAGGCGAGATGAGGCCCATTTCTGCTGAGGTGTCACGAGGCGGATCACACCTCACCTCTGGAACTTCGAAAGGGTCCTTCACACCCTTGGTGCAAATCAAGAAGTTCCCCGACATACCCGTCTCCACTCGAGAGGAATCACGAGGGTCCCGCCCACATCCAGAGGAGCCCCGTTTCCGCCTCGTAGCTCGAGATGAGGGATCCTTTCCCTGCTTCGTCGGCAAAGAGTTCCCTGCGTTCCCGTCGCATCTCAAGAGGAGGCCCTCTCAACAGGAATGGCGAGAGGAACTCCAGGGTCGTGCCACCATTCCAAGAGTCCCCCAGATATCTCAGTCCATTCCAGAGGAACCTCTTTTACCTTCACCGGCTCGTCTTTCACGCCGAGGATCGACTCACACCAAGGTGGCACGTGGCACAGCCCTGTGGGAAAGCCTCTAGGGAAACCCTCGAGGGACAGCCTCGAGGGAAAGCCACAGATCCTTTGATCCACGTGACAGGAAGCGTGACACTACTGCTGCAGCTCAGGAGGAAAGCGCACGTGCATGCCCCCACTCGAGACGAGGCCTGACTCCCCTGGGGAGACTCAGAAGCACCCCAAGATCCATGGCAACACTGGAGAGGAATCCTCAGGTTCCGGCCCCGACTCCACACAAGGACTGAGGCCCCGGCATGGACGGGAGAGGAATCCCGAGAGGTCCCCTAGCAACTCGCATGGGGACTGGCCTTTCCTGAGGCCACCAGAGCGGGTCCCTGAGGTCCCCGTCGTAACTCGAGAAGACCTGCCGCAACTCGAGAAAATCCAGGAGGTTCTCCCCTCCAGGCGAGATGAGGCCCATTTCCGCTGAGGCGTCTCGAGGCTGATCACACCTCACCTCTGGAACTTCGAAAGGGTCCTTCACACCCTTGCTGCAAATCAAGAAGTTCCCCGACATACCCGTCTCCACTCGAGAGGAATCACGAGGGTCCCGCCCACATCCAGAGGAGCCCCATTTCCACCTCGTAGCTCGAGATGAGGGATCCTTTCCCTGCTTCGTCGGGAAAGAGTTCCCGGCGTTCCCGTCGCATCTCAAGAGGAGGCCCTCTCAACAGGAACGGCGAGAGGAACTCCAGGGTCGTGCCACCATTCCAAGAGTCCCCCAGATGTCTCAGTCCATTCCAGAGGAACCTCTTTTCCCTTCACCGGCTCGTCTTTCACGCCGAGGATCGACTCACACCAAGGTGGCACTTGGCACAGCCCTGTGGGAAAGCCTCGTGGGAAAGCCTCGAGGGACAGTCTCGAGGGAAAGCCACAGATCCCTTGATCCACGTGAGAGGAAGCGTGACACTACTGCTGCAGCTTGGGAGGAAATCGCACGTGCATGCCCCCACTCGAGACGAGGCCTGACTCCCCTGGGGAGACTCAGAAGCACCCCAAGATCCATGGCAACACTGGAGAGGAATCCTCAGGTTTCGGCCCCGACTCCACACAAGGACGGAGTCCCCGGCATGGACGGGACAGGAATCCCGAGAGGTCCCCTAGAAACTCGCATGGGGACTGGCCTTTCCTGAGGCCACCAGAGCGGGTCCCTGTGGTCCCTGTCGTAACTCGAGAAGACCTGCCGCAACTCGAGAAAATCCAGGAGGTTCTCCCCTCCAGGCGAGATGAGGCCCATTTCTGCTGAGGTGTCACGAGGCGGATCACACCTCACCTCTGGAACTTCGAAAGGGTCCTTCACACCCTTGGTGCAAATCAAGAAGTTCCCCGACATACCCGTCTCCACTCGAGAGGAATCACGAGGGTCCCGTCCACATCCAGAGGAGCCCCGTTTCCGCCTCGTAGCTCGAGATGAGGGATCCTTTCCCGCTTCGTCGGGAAAGAGTTCCCGGCGTTCCCGTCGCATCTCAAGAGGAGACCCTCTCAACAGGAACGGCGAGAGGAACTCCAGGGTCGTGCCACCATTCCAAGAGTCCCCCAGATGTCTCAGTCCATTCCAGAGGAACCTCTTTTCCCTTCACCGGCTCGTCTTTCACGCCGAGGATCGACTCACACCAAGGTGGCACGTGGCACAGCCCTGTGGGAAAGCCTCGTGGGAAAGCCTCGAGGACATCCTGGAGGGAAAGCCACAGATCCCTTGATCCACGTGACAGGAAGCGTGACACTACTGCTGCAGCTCGGGAGGAAAGCGCACGTGCATGCCCCCACTCGAGACGAGGCCTGACTCCCCTGGGGAGACTCAGAAGCACCCCAAGATCCATGGCAACACTGGAGAGGAATCCTCAGGTTCCGGCCCTGACTCCACACAAGGACTGAGGCCCCGGCATGGACGGGAGAGGAATCCCGATAGGTCCCCTAGCAACTCGCATGGGGACTGGCCTTTCCTGAGGCCACCAGAGCGGGTCCCTGAGGTCCCCGTCGTAACTCGAGAAGACCTGCCGCAACTCGAGAAAATCCAGGAGGTTCTCCCCTCCAGGCGAGATGAGGCCCATTTCCGCTGAGTCGTCTCGAGGCTGATCACACCTCACCTCTGGAACTTCGAAAGGGTCCTTCACACCCTTGGTGCAAATCAAGAAGTTCCCCGACCTAGCCGTCTCCACTCGAGAGGAATCACGAGGGTCCCGCCCACATCCAGAGGAGCCCCGTTTCCGCCTCGTAGCTCGAGATGAGGGATCCTTTCCCTGCTTCGTCGGGAAAGATTTCCCGGCGTTCCCGTCGCATCTCAAGAGGAGGCCCTCTCAACAGGAACGGCGAGAGGAACTCCAGGGTCGTGCCACCATTCCAAGAGTCCCCCAGATGTCTCAGTCCATTCCAGAGGAACCTCTTTTCCCTTCACCGGCTCGTCTTTCACGCCGAGGATCGACTCACACCAAGGTGGCACGTGGCACAGCCCTGTGGGAAAGCCTCGTGGGAAAGCCTCGAGGGACAGCCTGGAGGGAAAGCCACAGATCCCTTGATCCACGTGACAGGAAGCGTGACACTACTGCTGCAGCTCGGGAGGAAAGCGCACGTGCATGCCCCACCTCGAGACGAGGCCTGACTCCCCTGGGGAAACTCAGAAGCACCCCAAGATCCATGGCAACACTGGAGAGGAATCCTCAGGTTCCGGCCCCGACTCCACACAAGGACTGAGGCCCCGGCATGGACGGGAGAGGAATCCCGAGAGGGCCCCTAGCAACTCGCATGGGGACTGGCCTTTCCTGAGGCCACCAGAGCGGGTCCCTGTGGTCCCCGTCGTAACTCGAGAAGACGTGCCGCAACTCGAGAAAATCCAGGAGGTTCTCCCCTCCAGGCGAGATGAGGCCCATTTCTGCTGAGGTGTCACGAGGCGGATCACACCTCACCTCTGGAACTTCGAAAGGGTCCTTCACACCCTTGCTGCAAATCAAGAAGTTCCCCGACATACCCGTCTCCACTCGAGAGGAATCACGAGGGTTCCGCCCACATCCAGAGGAGCCCCGTTTCCGCCTCGTAGCTCGAGATGAGGGATCCTTTCCCTGCTTCGTCGGGAAAGAGTTCCCGGCGTTCCCGTCGCATCTCAAGAGGAGGCCCTCTCAACAGGAACGGCGAGAGGAACTCCAGGGTCGTGCCACCATTCCAAGAGTCCCCCAGATGTCTCAGTCCATTCCAGAGGAACCTCTTTTCCCTTCACCAGGTCGTCTTTCACGACGAGGATCGACTCACACCAAGGTGGCACGTGGCACAGCCCTGTGGGAAAGCCTCGTGGGAAAGCCTCGAGGGACAGCCTCGAGGGAAAGCCACAGATCCCTTGATCCACGTGACAGGAAGCGTGACACTACTGCTGCAGCTCGGGAGGAAAGCGCACGTGCATGCCCCCACTGGAGACGAGGCCTGACTCCCCTGGGGAGACTCAGAAGCACACCAAGATCCATGGCAACACTGGAGAGGAATCCTCAGGTTCCGGCCCCGACTCCACACAAGGACTGAGGCCCCGGCATGGACGGGAGAGGAATCCCGAGAGGTCCCCTAGCAACTCGCATGGGGACTGGCCTTTCCTGAGGCCACCAGAGCGGGTCCCTGAGGTCCCCGTCGTAACTCGAGAAGACCTGCCGCAACTCGAGAAAATCCAGGAGGTTCTCCCCTCCAGGCGAGATGAGGCCCATTTCCGCTGAGGCGTCACGAGGCGGATCACACCTCACCTCTGGAACTTCGAAAGGGTCCTTCACACCCTTGGTGCAAATCAAGAAGTTCCCCGACCTAGCCGTCTCCACTTGAGAGGAATCACGAGGGTCCCGCCCACATCCAGAGGAGCCCCGTTTCCGCCTCGTAGCTCGAGATGAGGGATCCTTTCCCTGCTTCGTCGGGAAAGAGTTCCCGGCGTTCCCGTCGCATCTCAAGAGGAGGCCCTCTCAACAGGAACGGCGAGAGGAACTCCAGGGTCGTGCCACCATTCCAAGAGTCCCCCAGATGTCTCAGTCCATTCCAGAGGAACCTCTTTTCCCTTCACCGGCTCGTCTTTCACGCCGAGGATCGACTCCCACCCAGGTGGCACGTGGCAGAGCCCTGTGGGAAAGCCTCGTGGGAAAGCCTCGAGGGACAGCCTCGAGGGAAAGCCACAGATCCCTTGATCCACGTGACAGGAAGCGTGACACTACTGCTGCAGCTCGGGAGGAAAGCGTACGTGCATGCCCCCACTCGAGACGAGGCCTGACTCCCCTGGGGAGACTCAGAAGCACCCCAAGATCCATGGCAACACTGGAGAGGAATCCTCAGGTTCCGGCCCCGACTCCACACAAGGACTGAGGCCCCGGCATGGATGGGAGAGGAATCCCGAGAGGTCCCCTAGCAACTCGCATGGGGACTGGCCTTTCCTGAGGCGACCAGAGCGGGTCCCTGAGGTCCCCGTCGTAACTCGAGAAGACCTGCCGCAACTCGAGAAAATCCAGGAGGTTCTCCCCTCCAGGCGAGATGAGGCCCATTTCCGCTGAGGCGTCACGAGGCGGATCACACCTCACCTCTGGAACTTCGAAAGGGTCCTTCACACCCTTGGTGCAAATCAAGAAGTTCCCCGACCTAGCCGTCTCCACTCGAGAGGAATCACGAGGGTCCCGCCCACATCCAGAGGAGCCCCGTTTCCGCCTCATAGCTCGAGATGAGGGATCCTTTCCCTGCTTCGTTGGGAAAGAGTTCCCGGCGTTCCCGTCGCATCTCAAGAGGAGGCCCTCTCAACAGGAACGGCGAGAGGAACTCCAGGGTCGTGCCACCATTCCAAGAGTCCCCCAGATGTCTCAGTCCATTCCAGAGGAACCTCTTTTCCCTTCACCGGCTCGTCTTTCACCCCGAGGATCGACTCTCACTAAGGTGGCACGTGGCACAGCCCTGTGGGAAAGCCTCGTGGGAAAGCCTCGAGGGACAGCCTCGAGGAAAAGCCACAGATCCCTTGATCCACGTGACAGGAAGCGTGACACTACTGCTGCAGCTCGGGAGGAAAGCGCACGTGCATGCCCCCACTCGAGACGAGGCCTGACTCCCCTGGGGAGACTCAGAAGCACCCCAAGATCCATGGCAACACTGGAGAGGAATCATCAGGTTCCGGCCCCGACTCCACACAAGGACTGAGGCCCCGGCATGGACGGGAGAGGAATCCCGAGAGGTCCCCTAGCAACTCGCATGGGGACTGGCCTTTCCTGAGGCGACCAGAGCGGGTCCCTGAGGTCCCCGTCGTAACTCGAGAAGACCTGCCGCCACTCGAGAAAATCCAGTAGGTTCTCCCCTCCAGGCGAGATGAGGCCCATTTCCGCTGAGGCGTCTCGAGGCTGATCACACCTCACCTCTGGAACTTCGAAAGGGTCCTTCACACCCTTGGTGCAAATCAAGAAGTTCCCCGACATACCCGTCTCCACTCGAGAGGAATCACGAGGGTCCCGCCCACATCCAGAGGAGCCCCGTTTCCGCCTCGTAGCTCGAGATGAGGGATCCTTTCCCTGCTTCGTCGGGAAAGAGTTCCCGGCATTCCCGTCGCATCTCAAGAGAAGGCCCTCTCAACAGGAACGGCGAGAGGAACTCCAGGGTCGTGCCACCATTCCAAGAGTCCCCCAGATGTCTCAGTCCATTCCAGAGGAACCTCTTTTCCCTTCACCGGCTCGTCTTTCACGCCGAGGATCGACTCACACCAAGGTGGCACGTGGTACAGCCCTGTGGGAAAGCCTCGTGGGAAAGCCTCGAGGGACAGCCTGGAGGGAAAGCCACAGATCCCTTGATCCACGTGACAGGAAGCGTGACACTACTGCTGCAGCTCGGGAGGAAAGTGCACGTGCATGACCCAACTCGAGACGAGGCCTGACTCCCCTGGGGAGACTCAGAAGCACCCCAAGATCCATGGCAACAGTGGAGAGGAATCCTCAGGTTCCGGCCCCGACTCCACACAAGGACTGAGGCCCCGGCATGGACGGGAGAGGAATCCCGAGAGGTCCCCTAGCAACTCGCATGGGGACTGGCCTTTCCTGAGGCCACCAGAGCGGGTCCCTGAGGTCCCCGTCGTAACTCGAGAAGACCTGCCGCAACTCGAGAAAATCCAGGAGGTTCTCCCCTCCAGGCGAGATTAGGCCCATTTCCGCTGAGGCGTCTCGAGGCTGATCACACCTCACCTCTGGAACTTCGAAAGGGTCCTTCACACCCTTGCTGCAAATCAAGAAGTTCCCCGACATACCCGTCTCCACTCGAGAGGAATCACGAGGGTCCCGCCCACATCCAGAGGAGCCCCGTTTCCACCTCGTAGCTCGAGATGAGGGATCCTTTCCCTGCTTCGTCGGGAAAGAGTTCCCGGCGTTCCCGTCGCATCTCAAGAGGAGGCCCTCTCAACAGGAACGGCGAGAGGAACTCCAGGGTCGTGCCACCATTCCAAGAGTCCCCCAGATGTCTCAGTCCATTCCAGAGGAACCTCTTTTCCCTTCACCGGCTCGTCTTTCACGCCGAGGATCGACTCACACCAAGGTGGCACGTGGCACAGCCCTGTGGGAAAGCCTCGTGGGAAAGCCTCGAGGGACAGCCTCGAGGGAAAGCCACAGATCCCTTGATCCACGTGACAGGAAGCGTGACACTACTGCTGCAGCTCGGGAGGAAAGTGCACGTGCATGCCCCCACTCGAGACGAGGCCTGACTCCCCTGGGGAGACTCAGAAGCACCCCAAGATCCATGGCAACACTGGAGAGGCATCCTCAGGTTCCGGCCCCGACTCCACACAAGGACTGAGGCCCCGGCATGGACGGGAGAGGAATACCGAAAGGTCCCCTAGCAACTCGCATGGGGACTGGCCTTTCCTGAGGCCACCAGAGCGGGTCCCTGAGGTCCCCGTCGTAACTCGAGAAGACCTGCCGCAACTCGAGAAAATCCAGGAGGTTCTCCCCTCCAGGCGAGATGAGGCCCATTTCCGCTGCGGCGTCTCGAGGCTGATCACACCTCACCTCTGGAACTTCGAAAGGGTCCTTCACACCCTTGGTGCAAATCAAGAAGTTCCCCGACATAGCCGTCTCCACTCGAGAGGAATCACGAGGGTCCCGCCCACATCCAGAGGAGCCCCGTTTCCACCTCGTAGCTCGAGATGAGGGATCCTTTCCCTGCTTGTTCGGGAAAGAGTTCCCGGCGTTCCCGTCGCATCTCAAGAGGAGGCCCTCTCAACAGGAACGGCGAGAGGAACTCCAGGGTCGTGCCACCATTCCAAGAGTCCCCCAGATGTCTCAGTCCATTCCAGAGGAACCTCTTTTCCCTTCACCGGCTCGTCTTTCACGCCGAGGATCGACTCACACCAAGGTGGCACGTGGCACAGCCCTGTGGGAAAGCCTCGTGGGAAAGCCTCGAGGGACAGCCTCGAGGGAAAGCCACAGATCCCTTGATCCACGTGACAGGAAGCGTGACACTACTGCTGCAGCTCGGGAGGAAAGCGCACGTGCATGCCCCCACTCGAGACGAGGCCTGACTCCCCTGGGGAGACTCAGAAGCACCCCAAGATCCATGGTAACACTGGAGAGGAATCCTCAGGTTCCGGCCCCGACTCCACACAAGGACTGAGGCCCCGGCATGGACGGGAGAGGAATCCCGAGAGGTCCCCTAGCAACTCGCATGGGGACTGGCCTTTCCTGAGGCCACCAGAGCGGGTCCCTGAGGTCCCCGTCGTAACTCTAGAAGACCTGCCGAAACTCGAGAATATCCAGGAGGTTCTCCCCTCCAGGCCAGATGAGGCCCATTTCTGCTGAGGTGTCACGAGGCGGATCACACCTCACCTCTGGAACTTCGAAAGGGTCCTTCACACCCTTGGTGCAAATCAAGAAGTTCCCCGACATACCCGTCTCCACTCGAGAGGAATCACGAGGGTCCCGCCCACATCCAGAGGAGCCCCGTTTCCGCCTCGTAGCTCGAGATGAGGGATCCTTTCCCTGCTTCGTCGGCAAAGAGTTCCCGGCGTTCCCGTCGCATCTCAAGAGGAGGCCCTCTCAACAGGAACGGCGAGAGGAACTCCAGGGTCGTGCCACCATTCCAAGAGTCCCCCAGATGTCTCAGTCCATTCCAGAGGAACCTCTTTTCCCTTCACTGGCTCGTCTTTCACGCCGAGGATCGACTCACACCAACGTGCCACGTGGCACAGCCCTGTGGGAAAGCCTCCTGGGAAAGCCTCGAGGGACAGCCTCGAGGGAAAGCCACAGATCCCTTGATCCACGTGACAGGAAGCGTGACACTACTGCTGCAGCTCGGGAGGAAAGCGCATGTGCATGCCCCCACTCGAGACGAGGCCTGACTCCCCTGGGGAGACTCAGAAGCACCCCAAGATCCATGGCAACACTGGAGAGGAAACCTCAGGTTCCGGCCCCGACTCCACACAAGGACTGAGGCCCCGGCATGGACGGGAAAAGAATCCCGAGAGGTCCCCTAGCAACTCGCATGGGGACTGGCCTTTTCCTGAGGCCACCAGAGCGGGTCCCTGAGGTCCCCGTCGTAACTCGAGAAGACCTGCCGCAACTCGAGAAAATCCAGGAGGTTCTCCCCTCCAGGCGAGATGAGGCCCATTTCTGCTGAGGTGTCACGAGGCGGGTCACACCTCACCTCTGGAACTTCGAAAGGGTCCTTCACACCCTTGGTGCAAATCAAGAAGTTCCCGGACATACCCGTCTCCACTCGAGAGGAATCACGAGGGTCCCGCCCACATCCAGAGGAGCCCCGTTTCCGCCTCGTAGCTCGAGATGAGGGATCCTTTCCCTGCTTCGTCGGGAAAGAGTTCCCGGCGTTCCCGTCGCATCTCAAGAGGAGGCCCTCTCAACAGGAACGGCGAGAGGAACTCCAGGGTCGTGCCACCATTCCAAGAGTCCCCCAGATGTCTCAGTCCATTCCAGAGGAACCTCTTTTCCCATCACCCGGCTCGTCTTTCACGCCGAGGATCGACTCACACCAAGGTGGCACGTGGCACAGCCCTGTGGGAAAGCCTCGTGGGAAAGCCTCGAGGGACAGCCTCAAGGGAAAGCCACAGATCCCTTGATCCACGTGACAGGAAGCGTGACACTACTGCTGCAGCTCAGGAGGAAAGCGCACGTGCATGCCCCCACTCGAGACGAGGCCTGACTCCCCTGGGGAGACTCAGAAGCACCCCAAGATCCATTGCAACACTGGAGAGGAATCCTCAGGTTCCGGCCCCGACTCCACACAAGGACTGAGGCCCCGGCATGGACGGGAGAGGAATCCCGAGAGGTCCCCTAGCAACTCGCATGGGGACTGGCCTTTCCTGAGGCCACCAGAGCGGGTCCCTGAGGTCCCCGTCGTAACTCGAGAAGACCTACCGCAACTCGAGATAATCCAGGAGGTACTCCCCTCCAGGCGAGATGAGGCCCATTTCTGCTGAGGTGTCACGAGGCGGATCACACCTCACCTCTGGAACTTCGAAAGGGTCCTTCACACCCTTGGTGCAAATCAAGAAGTTCCCCGACATACCCGTCTCCACTCGAGAGGAATCACGAGGGTCCCGCCCACATCCAGAGGAGCCCCGTTTCCGCCTCGTAGCTCGAGATGAGGGATCCTTTCCCTGCTTCGTCGGGAAAGAGTTCCCGGCGTTCCCGTCGCATCTCAAGAGGAGGCCCTCTCAACAGGAACGGCGAGAGGAACTCCAGGGTCGTGCCACCATTCCAAGAGTCCCCCAGATGTCTCAGTCCATTCCAGAGGAACCTCTTTTCCCTTCACCGGCTCGTCTTTCACGCCGAGGATCGACTCACACCAAGGTGGCACGTGGCACAGCCCTGTGGGAAAGCCTCGTGGGAAAGCCTCGAGGGACAGCCTCGAGGGAAAGCCACAGATCCCTTGATCCACGTGACAGGAAGCGTGACACTACTGCTGCAGCTCGGGAGGAAAGCGCACGTGCATGCCCCCACTCGAGACGAGGCCTGACTCCCCTGGGGAGACTCAGAAGCACCCCAAGATCCATGGCAACACTGGAGAGGAATCCTCAGGTTCCGGCCCCGACTCCACACAAGGACTGAGGCCCCGGCATGGACGGGAGAGGAATCCCGAGAGGCCACCTAGCAACTCGCATGGGGACTGGCCTTTCCTGAGGCCACCAGAGCGGGTCCCTGAGGTCCCCGTCGTAACTCGAGAAGACCTGTCGCAGCTCAAGAAAATCCAGGAGGTTCTCCCCTCCAGGCGAGATGAGGCCCATTTCCGCTGAGGCGTCTCGAGGCTGATCACATCTCACCTCTGGAAATTCGAAAGGCTCCTTCACACCCTTGGTGCAAATCAACAAGTTCCCCGACATACCCGTCTCCACTCGAGAGGAATCACGAGGGTCCCGCCCACATCCAGAGGAGCCCCGTTTCCGCCTCGTAGCTCGAGATGAGGGATCCTTTCCCTGCTTCGTCGGGAAAGAGTTCCCGGCATTCCCGTCGCATCTCAAGAGGAGGCCCTCTCAACAGGAACGGCGAGAGGAACTCCAGGGTCGTGCCACCATTCCAAGTGTCCCCCACATGTCTCAGTCCATTCCAGAGGAACCTCTTTTCCCTTCACCGGCTCGACTTTCACGCCGAGGATCGACTCACACCAAGGTGGCACGTGGCACAGCCCTGTGGGAAAGCCTCGTGGGAAAGCCTCGAGGGACAGCCTCGAGGGAAAGCCACAGATCCCTTGATCCACGTGACAGGAAGCGTGACACTACCGCTGCAGCTCGGGAGGAAAGCGCACGTGCATGCCCCCACTCGAGACGAGGCCTGACTCCCCTGGGGAGACTCAGAAGCACCCCAAGATCCATGGCAACACTGGAGAGGAATCCTCAGGTTCCGGCCCCGACTCCACACAAGGACTGAGGCCCCGGCATGGACGGGAGAGGAATCCCGAGAGGTCCCCTAGCAACTCGCATGGAGACTGGCCTTTCCTGAGGCCACCAGAGCGGGTCCCTGAGGTCCCCGTCGTAACTCGAGTAGACCTGCCGCAACTCGAGAAAATCTAGGAGGTTCTCCCTCCAGGCGAAATGAGGCCCATTTCCGCTGAGGCGTCTCGAGGCTGATCACACCTCACCTATGGAACTTCGAAAGGGTCCTTCACACCCTTGGTGCAAATCAAGAAGTTCCCCGACATACCCGTCTCCACTCGAGAGGAATCACGAGGGTCCCGCCCACATCCAGAGGAGCGCCGTTTCCGACTCGTCCCTCGATATGAGGGATCCTTTCCCTGCTTCGTCGGGAAAGAGTTCCCGGCGTTCCCGTCGCATCTCAAGAGGAGGCCCTCTCAACAGGAACGGCGAGAGGAACTCCAGGGTCGTGCCACCATTCCAAGAGTCCCCCAGATGTCTCAGTCCATTCCAGAGGAACCTCTTTTCCCTTCACCGGCTCGTCTTTCACGCCGAGGATCGACTCACACCAAGGTGGCACGTGGCACAGCCCTGTGGGAAAGCCTCGTGGGAAAGCCTCGAGGGACAGCCTCGAGGGAAAGCCACAGATCCCTTGATCCACGTGACAGGAAGCGTGACACTACTGCTGCAGCTCGGGAGGAAAGCGCACGTGCATGCCCCCACTCGAGACGAGGCCTGACTCCCCTGGGGAGACTCAGAAGCACCCCAAGATCCATGGCAACACTGGAGAGGAATCCTCAGGTTCCGGCCCCGACTCCACACATGGACTGAGGCCCCGGCATGGACGGGAGAGGAATCCCGAGAGGTCCCCTAGCAACTCGCATGGGGACTGGCCTTTCCTGAGGCCACCAGAGCGGGTCCCTGAGGTCCCCGTTGTAACTCGAGAAGACCTGCCGCAACTAGAGAAAATCCAGAAGGTTCTCCCCTCCAGGCGAGATGAGGCCCATTTCCGCTGAGGCGTCTCGAGGCTGATCACACCTCACCTCTGGAACTTCGAAAGGGTCCTTCACACCCTTGGTGCAAATCAAGAAGTTCCCCGACATAGCCGTCTCCACTCGAGAGGAATCACGAGGGTCCCGCCCACATCCAGAGGAGCCCCGTTTCCGCCTCGAAGCTCGAGATGAGGGATCCTTTCCTTGCTTCGTCGGGAAACAGTTCCCGGCGTTCCCGTCGCATCTCAAGAGGAGGCCCTCTCAACAGGAATGGCGAGAGGAACTCCAGGGTCGTGCCACCATTCCAAGCGTCCCCCAGATGTCTCAGTCCATTCCAGAGGATCTTATTTTCCCATCACCGGCTCGTCTTTCACGCCGAGGATCGACTCACACCAAGGTGGCACGTGGCACAGCCCTGTCGGAAAGCCTCGTGGGAAAGCCTCGAGGGACAGCCTCGAGGGAAAGCCACAGATCCCTTGATCCACGTGACAGGAAGCGTGACACTACTGCTGCAGCTCGGGAGGAAAGCGCACGTGCAGGCCCCCACTTGAGACGAGGCCTGACTCCCCTGGGGAGACTCAGAAGCACCCCAAGATCCATGGCAACACTGGAGAGGAATCCTCAGGTTCCGGCCCCGAATCCACACAAGGACTGAGGCCCCGGCATGGACGGGAGAGGAATCCCGAGAGGTCCCCTGGCAACTCGCATGGGGACTGGCCTTTCCTGAGGCCACCAGAGCGGGTCCCTGAGGTCCCCGTCGTAACTCGAGAAGACGTGCCGCAACTCGAGAAAATCCAGGAGGTTCTCCCCTCCAGGCGAGATGAGGCCCATTTCCGCTGAGGGGTCTCGAGGCTGATCACACCTCACCTCTGGAACTTCGAAAGGGTCCTTCACACCCTTGGTGCAAATCAAGAAGTTCCCCGACATACCCGTCTCCACTCGAGAGGAATCACGAGGGTCCCGCCCACATCCAGAGGAGCCCCGTTTCCGCCTCGTAGCTCGAGATGAGGGATCCTTTCCCTGCTTCGTCGGGAAAGAGTTCCCGGCGTTCCCGTCGCATCTCAAGAGGAGGCCCTCTCAACAGGAACGGCGAGAGGAACTGCAGGGTCGTGCCACCATTCCAAGAGTCCCCCAGATGTCTCAGTCCATTCCAGAGGAACCTCTTTTCCCTTCACCGGCTCGTCTTTCACGCCGAGGATCGACTCACACCAAGGTGGCACGTGGCACAGCCCTGTGGGAAAGCCTCGTGGGAAAGCCTCGAGGGACAGCCTCGAGGGAAAGCCACAGATCCCTTGATCCACGTGACAGGAAGCGTGACACTACTGCTGCAGCTCGGGAGGAAAGCGCACGTGCATGCCCCCACTCGAGACGAGGCCTGACTCCCCTGGGGAGACTCAGAAGCACCCCAAGATCCATGGCAACACTGGAGAGGAATCCTCAGGTTCCGGCCCCGACTCCACACATGGACTGAGGCCCCGGCATGGACGGGAGAGGAATCCCGAGAGGTCCCCTAGCAACTCGCATGGGGACTGGCCTTTCCTGAGGCCACCAGAGCGGGTCCCTGAGGTCCCCGTTGTAACTCGAGAAGACCTGCCGCAACTAGAGAAAATCCAGGAGGTTCTCCCCTCCAGGCGAGATGAGGCCCATTTCCGCTGAGGCGTCTCGAGGCTGATCACACCTCACCTCTGGAACTTCGAAAGGGTCCTTCACACCCTTGGTGCAAATCAAGAAGTTCCCCGACATAGCCGTCTCCACTCGAGAGGAATCACGAGGGTCCCGCCCACATCCAGAGGAGCCCCGTTTCCGCCTCGAAGCTCGAGATGAGGGATCCTTTCCTTGCTTCGTCGGGAAACAGTTCCCAGCGTTCCCGTCGCATCTCAAGAGGAGGCCCTCTCAACAGGAATGGCGAGAGGAACTCCAGGGTCGTGCCACCATTCCAAGCGTCCCCCAGATGTCTCAGTCCATTCCAGAGGATCTTATTTTCCCATCACCGGCTCGTCTTTCACGCCGAGGATCGACTCACACCAAGGTGGCACGTGGCACAGCCCTGTCGGAAAGCCTCGTGGGAAAGCCTCGAGGGACAGCCTCGAGGGAAAGCCACAGATCCCTTGATCCACGTGAGAGGAAGCGTGACACTACTGCTGCAGCTCGGGAGGAAAGCGCACGTGAAGGCCCCCACTCGAGACGAGGCCTGACTCCCCTGGGGAGACTCAGAAGCACCCAAGATACATGGCAACACTGGAGAGGAATCCTCAGGTTCCGGCCCCGACTCCACACAAGGACTGAGGCCCCGGCATGGACGGGAGAGGAATCCCGAGAGGTCCCCTGGCAACTCGCATGGGGACTGGCCTTTCCTGAGGCCACCAGAGCGGGTCCCTGAGGTCCCCGTCGTAACTCGAGAAGACCTGCCGCAACTCGAGAAAATCCAGGAGGTTCTCCCCTCCAGGCGAGATGAGGCCCATTTCTGCTGAGGCGTCTCGAGGCTGATCACACCTCACCTCTGGAACTTCGAAAGGGTCCTTCACACCCTTGGTGAAAATCAAGAAGTTCCCCGACATACCCGTCTCCACTCGAGAGGAATCACGAGGGTCCCGCCCACATCCAGAGGAGCCCCGTTTCCGCGTAGCTCGAGATGAGGGATCCTTTCCCTGCTTGGTCGGGAAAGAGTTCCCGGCGTTCCCGTCGCATCTCAAGAGGAGGCCCTCTCAACAGGAACGGCGAGAGGAACTCCAGGGTCGTGCCACCATTCCAAGTGTCCTCCACATGTCTCAGTCCATAACAGAGGAAACTCTTTTCCCTTCACCGGCTCGTCTTTCACGCCGAGGATCGACTCCCACCAAGGTGGCACGTGGCACAGCCCTGTGGGAAAGCCTCGTGGGAAAGCCTCGAGGGACAGCCTCGAGGGAAAGCCACAGATCCCTTGATCCACGTGACAGGAAGCGTGACACTACCGCTGCAGCTCGGGAGGAAAGCGCACGTGCATGCCCCCACTCGAGACGAGGCCTGACTCCCCTGGGGAGACTCAGAAGCACCCCAAGATCCATGGCAACACTGGAGAGGAATCCTCAGGTTCCGGCCCCGACTCCACACAAGGACTGAGGCCCCGGCATGGACGGGAGAGGAATCCCGAGAGGTCCCCTAGCAACTCGCATGGAGACTGGCCTTTCCTGAGGCCACCAGAGCGGGTCCCTGAGGTCCCCGTCGTAACTCGAGTAGACCTGCCGCAACTCGAGAAAATCTAGGAGGTTCTCCCCTCCAGGCGAAATGAGGCCCATTTCCGCTGAGGCGTCTCGAGGCTGATCACACCTCACCTATGGAACTTCGAAAGGGTCCTTCACACCCTTGGTGCAAATCAAGAAGTTCCCCGACATACCCGTCTCCACTCGAGAGGAATCACGAGGGTCCCGCCCACATCCAGAGGAGCGCCGTTTCCGACTCGTCCCTCGATATGAGGGATCCTTTCCCTGCTTCGTCGGGAAAGAGTTCCCGGCGTTCCCGTCGCATCTCAAGAGGAGGCCCTCTCAACAGGAACGGCGAGAGGAACTCCAGGGTCGTGCCACCATTCCAAGAGACCCCAAGATGTCTCAGTCCATTCCAGAGGAACCTCTTTTCCCTTCACCGGCTCGTCTTTCACGCCGAGGATCGACTCACACCAAGGTGGCACGTGGCACAGCCCTGTGGGAAAGCCTCGTGGGAAAGCCTCGAGGGACAGCATCGAGGGAAAGCCACAGATCCCTTGATCCACGTGACAGGAAGCGTGACACTACTGCTGCAGCTCGGGAGGAAAGCGAACGTGCATGCCCCCACTTGAGACGAGGCCTGACTCCCCTGGGGAGACTCAGAAGCACCCCAAGATCCATGGCAACACTGGAGAGGAATCCTCAGGTTCCGGCCCCGAATCCACACAAGGACTGAGGCCCCGGCATGGACGGGAGAGGAATCCCGAGAGGTCCCCTGGCAACTCGCATGGGGACTGGCCTTTCCTGAGGCCACCAGAGCGGGTCCCTGAGGTCCCCGTCGTAACTCGAGAAGACGTGCCGCAACTCGAGAAAATCCAGGAGGTTCTCCCCTCCAGGCGAGATGAGGCCCATTTCCGCTGAGGGGTCTCGAGGCTGATCACACCTCACCTCTGGAACTTCGAAAGGGTCCTTCACACCCTTGGTGCAAATCAAGAAGTTCCCCGACATACCCGTCTCCACTCGAGAGGAATCACGAGGGTCCCGCCCACATCCAGAGGAGCCCCGTTTCCGCCTCGTAGCTCGAGATGAGGGATCCTTTCCCTGCTTCGTCGGGAAAGAGTTCCCGGCGTTCCCGTCGCATCTCAAGAGGAGGCCCTCTCAACAGGAACGGCGAGAGGAACTGCAGGGTCGTGCCACCATTCCAAGAGTCCCCCAGATGTCTCAGTCCATTCCAGAGGAACCTCTTTTCCCTTCACCGGCTCGTCTTTCACGCCGAGGATCGACTCACACCAAGGTGGCACGTGGCACAGCCCTGTGGGACAGCCTCGAGGGAAAGCCACAGATCCCTTGATCCACGTGACAGGAAGCGTGACACTACTGCTGCAGCTCGGGAGGAAAGCGCACGTGCATGCCCCCACTCGAGACGAGGCCTGACTCCCCTGGGGAGACTCAGAAGCACCCCAAGATCCATGGCAACACTGGAGAGGAATCCTCAGGTTCCGGCCCCGACTCCACACATGGACTGAGGCCCCGGCATGGACGGGAGAGGAATCCCGAGAGGTCCCCTAGCAACTCGCATGGCGACTGGCCTTTCCTGAGGCCACCAGAGCGGGTCCCTGAGGTCCCCGTTGTAACTCGAGAAGACCTGCCGCAACTAGAGAAAATCCAGGAGGTTCTCCCCTCCAGGCGAGATGAGGCCCATTTCTGCTGAGGCGTCTCGAGGCTGATCACACCTCACCTCTGGAACTTCGAAAGGGTCCTTCACACCCTTGGTGCAAATCAAGAAGTTCCCCGACATACCCGTCTCCACTCGAGAGGAATCACGAGGGTCCCGCCCACATCCAGAGGAGCCCCGTTTCCGCGTAGCTCGAGATGAGGGATCCTTTCCCTGCTTGGTCGGGAAAGAGTTCCCGGCGTTCCCGTCGCATCTCAAGAGGAGGCCCTCTCAACAGGAACGGCGAGAGGAACTCCAGGG
The DNA here is from genome assembly GCF_023091745.1 of Budorcas taxicolor. Classification (NCBI taxonomy): domain Eukaryota; kingdom Metazoa; phylum Chordata; class Mammalia; order Artiodactyla; family Bovidae; genus Budorcas; species Budorcas taxicolor. The sequence goes on along the minus strand of NW_026292662.1, from coordinate 152,069 downwards.
TCGTGCCACCATTCCAAGTGTCCTCCACATGTCTCAGTCCATAACAGAGGAAACTCTTTTCCCTTCACCGGCTAGTCTTTCACGCCGAGGATCGACTCCCACCAAGGTGGCACGTGGCACAGCCCTGTGGGAAAGCCTCGTGGGAAAGCCTCGAGGGACAGCCTCGAGGGAAAGCCACAGATCCCTTGATCCACGTGACAGGAAGCGTGACACTACTGCTGCAGCTCGGGAGGAAAGCGCACGTGCATGCCCCCACTCGAGACGAGGCCTGACTCCCCTGGGGAGACTCAGAAGCACCCCAAGATCCATGGCAACACTGGAGAGGAATCCTCAGGTTCCGGCCCCGACCCCACACAAGGACTGAGGCCCGGGCATGGACGGGAGAGGAATCCCGAGAGGTCCCCTAGCAACTCGCATGGGGACTGGCCTTTCCTGAGGCCACCAGAGCGGGTCCCTGTGGTCCCCGTCGTAACTCGAGAAGACCTGCCGCAACTCGAGAAAATCCAGGAGGTTCTCCCCTCCAGGCGAGATGAGGCCCATTTCCGCTGAGGCGTCTCGAGGCTGATCACACCTCACCTCTGGAACTTCGAAAGGGTCCTTCACACCCTTGGTGCAAGTCAAGAAGTTCCCCGACCTAGCCGTCTCCACTCGAGAGGAATCACGAGGGTCCCGCCCACATCCAGAGGAGCCCCGTTTCCGCCTCGTAGCTCGAGATGAGGGATCCTTTCCCTGCTTCGTCGGGAAAGAGTTCCCGGCGTTCCCGTCGCATCTCAAGAGGAGGCCCTCTCAACAGGAACGGCGAGAGGAACTGCAGGGTCGTGCCACCATTCCAAGAGTCCCCCAGATGTCTCAGTCCATTCCAGAGGAACCTCTTTTCCCTTCACCGGCTCGTCTTTCACGCCGAGGATCGACTCACACCAAGGTCGCCCCTGGCACAGCCCTGTGGGAAAGCCTCGTGGAAAAGCCTCGAGGGACAGCCTCGAGGGAAAGCCACAGATCCCTTGATCCACGTGACAGGAAGCGTGACACTACTGCTGCAGCTCGGGAGGAAAGCGCACGTGCATGCCCCCACTCGAGACGAGGCCTGACTCCCCTGGGGAGACTCAGAAGCTCCCCAAGATCCATGGCAACACTGGAGAGGCATCCTCAGGTTCCGGCCCCGACTCCACACAAGGACTGAGGCCCCGGCATGGACGGGAGAGGAATCCCGAGAGGTCCCCTAGCAACTCGCATGGGGACTGGCCTTTCCTGAGGCCACCAGAGCGGGTCCCTGACGTCCCAGTCGTAACTCGAGAAGACCTGCCGCAACTCGAGAAAATCCAGGAGGTTCTCCCCTCCAGGCGAGATGAGGCCCATTTCCGCTGAGGCGTCTCGAGGCTGATCACACTTCACCTCTGGAACTTCGAAAGGCTCCATCACACCCTTGGTGCAAATCAAGAAGTTCCCCGACCTAGCCGTCTCCACTCGAGAGGAATCACGAGGGTCCCGCCCACATCCAGAGGAGCCCCGTTTCCGCCTCGTAGCTCGAGATGAGGGATCCTTTCCCTGCTTCGTCGGGAAAGAGTTCCCGGCGTTCCCGTCGCATCTCAAGAGGAGGCCCTCTCAACAGGAACGGCGAGAGGAACTCGAGGGTCGTGCCACCATTCCAAGAGACCCCCAGATGTCTCAGTCCATTCCAGAGGAACCTCTTTTCCCTTCACAGGCTCGTCTTTCACGCCGAGGATCGACTCACACCAAGGTGGCACTTGGCACAGCCCTGTGGGAAAGCCTCGTGGGAAAGCCTCGAGGGACAGCCTCGAGGGAAAGCCACAGATCCCTTGATCCACGTGAGAGGAAGCGTGACACTACTGCTGCAGCTCGGGAGGAAATCGCACGTGCATGCCCCCACTCGAGACGAGGCCTGACTCCCCTGGGGAGACTCAGAAGCACCCCAAGATCCATGGCAACACTGGAGAGGAATCCTCAGGTTTCGGCCCCGACTCCACACAAGGACTGAGTCCCCGGCATGGACGGGACAGGAATCCCGAGAGGTCCCCTAGAAACTCGCATGGGGACTGGCCTTTCCTGAGGCCACCAGAGCGGGTCCCTGTGGTCCCTGTCGTAACTCGAGAAGACCTGCCGCAACTCGAGAAAATCCAGGAGGTTCTCCCCTCCAGGCGAGATGAGGCCCATTTCTGCTGAGGTGTCACCAGGCGGATCACACCTCACCTCTGGAACTTCGAAAGGTTCCTTCACACCCTTGGTGCAAATCAAGAAGTTCCCCGACATACCCGTCTCCACTCGAGAGGAATCACGCGGGTCCCGTCCACATCCAGAGGAGCCCCGTTTCCGCCTCGTAGCTCGAGATGAGGGATCCTTTCCCTGCTTCGTCGGGAAAGAGTTCCCGGCGTTCCCGTCGCATCTCAAGAGGAGACCCTCTCAACAGGAACGGCGAGAGGAACTCCAGGGTCGTGCCACCATTCCAAGAGTCCCCCAGATGTCTCAGTCCATTCCAGAGGAACCTCTTTTCCCTTCACCGGCTCGTCTTTCACGCCGAGGATCGACTCACACCAAGGTGGCACGTGGCACAGCCCTGTGGGAAAGCCTCGTGGGAAAGCCTCGAGGGACAGCCTGGAGGGAAAGCCACAGATCCCTTGATCCACGTGACAGGAAGCGTGACACTACTGCTGCAGCTCGGGAGGAAAACGCACGTGCATGCCCCAACTCGAGACGAGGCCTGACTCCCCTGGGTAGACTCAGAAGCACCCCAAGATCCATGGCAACACTGGAGAGGAATCCTCAGGTTCCGGCCCTGACTCCACACAAGGACTGAGGCCCCGGCATGGACGGGAGAGGAATCCCGAGAGGTCCCCTAGCAACTCGCATGGGGACTGGCCTTTCCTGAGGCCACCAGAGCGGGTCCCTGAGGTCCCCGTCGTAACTCGAGAAGACCTGCCGCAACTCGAAAAAATCCAGGAGGTTCTCCCCTCCAGGCGAGATGAGGCCCATTTCCGCTGAGTCGTCTCAAGGCTGATCACACCTCACCTCTGGAACTTCGAAAGGGTCCTTCACACCCTTGGTGCAAATCAAGAAGTTCCCCGACCTAGCCGTCTCCACTCGAGAGGAATCACTAGGGTCCCGCCCACATCCAGAGGAGCCACGTTTCCGCCTCGTAGCTCGAGATGAGTGATCCTTTCCCTGCTTCGTCGGGAAAGAGTTCCCGGCGTTCCCGTCGCATCTCAAGAGGAGGCCCTCTCAACAGGAACGGCGAGAGGAACTCCAGGGTCGTGCCACCATTCCAAGAGTCCCCCAGATGTCTCAGTCCATTCCAGAGGAACCTCTTTTCCCTTCATCGGCTCGTCTTTCACGCCGAGGATCGACTCACACCAAGGTGGCACGTGGCACAGCCCTGTGGGAAAGCCTCGTGGGAAAGCCTCGAGGGACAGCCTCGAGGGAAAGCCACAGATCCCTTGATCCACGTGACAGGAAGCGTGACACTACTGCTGCAGCTCGGGAGGAAAGCGCACGTGCATTCCCCACTCGAGACGAGGCCTGACTCCCCTGGGGAGACTCAGAAGCACCCCAAGATCCATGGCAACACTGGAGAGTAATCCTCAGGTTCCGGTCCCGACTCCACACAAGGACTGAGGCCCCGGCATGGACGGGAGAGGAATCCCGAGAGGTCCCCTAGCAACTCGCATGGGGACTGGCCTTTCCTGAGGCCACCAGAGCGGGTCCCTGAGGTCCCCGTCGTAACTCGAGAAGACCTGCCGCAACTCGAGAAAATCCAGGAGGTTCTCCCCTCCAGGCGAGATGAGGCCCATTTTCGCTGAGGCGTCTCGAGGCTGATCACACCTCCCCTCTGGAACTTCGAAAGGGTCCTTCACACCCTTGCTGCAAATCAAGAAGTTCCCCGACATACCCGTCTCCACTCGAGAGGAATCACGAGGGTCCCGCCCACATCCAGAGGAGCCCCGTTTCCGCCTCGTAGCTCGAGATGAGGGATCCTTTCCCTGCTTCGTCGGGAAAGAGTTCCCGGCGTTCCCGTCGCATCTCAAGAGGAGGCCCTCTCAACAGGAACGGCGAGAGGAACTCCAGGGTCTTGCCACCATTCCAAGAGTCCCCCAGATGTATCAGTCCATTCCAGAGGAACCTCTTTTCCCTTCACCGGCTCGACTTTCACGCCGAGGATCGACTCACACCAAGGTGGCACGTGGCACAGCCCTGTGGGAAAGCCTCGTGGGAAAGCCTCGAGGGACAGCCTCGAGGGAAAGCCACAGATCCCTTGATCCACGTGACAGGAAACGTGACACTACTGCTGCAGATCGGGAGGAAATGCACGTGCATGCGCCACCTCGAGACGAGGCCTGACTCCCCTGGGGAGACTCAGAAGCACCCCAAGATCCATGGCAACAGTGGAGAGGAATCCTCAGGTTCCGGCCCCGACTCCACACAAGGACTGAGGCCCCGGCATGGACGGGAGAGGAATCCCGAGAGGTCCCCTAGCAACTCGCATGGGGACTGGCCTTTCCTGAGGCCACCAGAGCGGGTCCCTGTGGTCCCCGTCGGAACTCGAGAAGACCTGCCGCAACTCGAGAAAATCCAGGAGGTTCTCCCCTCCAGGCGAGATGAGGCCCATTTCCGCTGAGGCGTCTCGAGGCTGATCACACCTCACTTCTGGAACTTCGAAAGGGTCCTTCACACCCTTGGTGCAAATCAAGAAGTTCCCCGACATACCCGTCTCCACTCGAGAGGAATCACGAGGGTCCCGCCCACATCCAGAGGAGCCCCGTTTCCGCCTCGTAGCTCGAGATGAGGGATCCTTTCCCTGCTTCGTCGGGAAAGAGTTCCCGGCGTTCCCGTCGCATCTCAAGAGGAGGCCCTCTCAACAGGAACGGCGAGAGGAACTCCAGGGTCGTGCCACCATTCCAAGAGTCCCACAGATGTCTCAGTCCATTCCAGAGGAACCTCTTTTCCCTTCACCGGCTCATCTTTCACGCCGAGGATCGACTCACACCAAGGTGGCACGTGGCACAGCCCTGTGGGAAGGCCTCGTGGGAAAGCCTCGAGGGACAGCCTGGAGGGAAAGCCACAGATCCCTTGATCCACGTGACAGGAAGCGTGACACTACTGCTGCAGCTCGGGAGGAAAGCGCACGTGCATGCCCCACCTCGAGACGAGGCCTGACTCCCCTGGGGAAACTCAGAAGCACCCCAAGATCCATGGCAACACTGGAGAGGAATCCTCAGGTTCAGGCCCCGACTCCACACAAGGACTGAGGCCCCGGCATGGACGGGAGAGGAATCCCGAGAGGGCCCCTAGCAACTCTCATGGGGACTGGCCTTTCCTGAGGCCACCAGAGCGGGTCCCTGTGGTCCCCGTCGTAACTCGAGAAGACGTGCCACAACTCGAGAAAATCCAGGAGGTTCTCCCCTCCAGGCGAGATGAGGCCCATTTCTGCTGAGGTGTCACGAGGCGGATCACACCTCACCTCTGGAACTTCGAAAGGGTCCTTCACACCCTTGCTGCAAATCAAGAAGTTCCCCGACATACCCGTCTCCACTCGAGAGGAATCACGAGGGTTCCGCCCACATCCAGAGGAGCCCCGTTTCCGCCTCGTAGCTCGAGATGAGGGATCCTTTCCCTGCTTCGTCGGGAAAGAGTTCCCGGCGTTCCCGTCGCATCTCAAGAGGAGGCCCTCTCAACAGGAACGGCGAGAGGAACTGCAGGGTCGTGCCACCATTCCAAGAGTCCCACAGATGTCTCAGTCCATTCCAGAGGAACCTCTTTTCCCTTCACCGGCTCGTCTTTCACGACGAGGATCGACTCACACCAAGGTGGCACGTGGCACAGCCCTGTGGGAAAGCCTCGTGGGAAAGCCTCGAGGGACAGCCTCGAGGGAAAGCCACAGATCCCTTGATCCACGTGACAGGAAGCGTGACACTACTGCTGCAGCTCGGGAGGAAAGCGTACGTGCATGCCCCCACTCGAGACGAGGCCTGACTCCCCTGGGGAGACTCAGAAGCACCCCAAGATCCATGGCAACACTGGAGAGGAATCCTCAGGTTCCGGCCCCGACTCCACACAAGGACTGAGGCCCCGGCATGGACGGGAGAGGAATCCCGAGAGGTCCCCTAGCAACTCGCATGGGGACTGGCCTTTCCTGAGGCGACCAGAGCGGGTCCCTGAGGTCCCCGTCGTAACTCGAGAAGACCTGCCGCAACTCGAGAAAATCCAGGAGGTTCTCCCCTCCAGGCGAGATGAGGCCCATTTCCGCTGAGGCGTCACGAGGCGTATCACACCTCACCTCTGGAACTTCGAAAGGGTCCTTCACACCCTTGGTGCAAATCAAGAAGTTCCCCGACATACCCGTCTCCACTCGAGAGGAATCACGAGGGTCCCGCCCACATCCAGAGGAGCCCCGTTTCCGCCTCGTAGCTCGAGATGAGGGATCCTTTCCCTGCTTCATCAGCAAAGAGTTCCCGGCGTTCCCGTCGCATCTCAAGAGGAGGCCCTCTCAACAGGAACGGCGAGAGGAACTCCAGGGTCGTGCCACCATTCCAAGAGTCCCCCAGATGTCTCAGTCCATTCCAGAGGAACCTCTTTTCCCTTCACCGGCTCGTCTTTCACGCCGAGGATCGACTCACACCAAGGTGGCACGTGGCACAGCCCTGTGGGAAAGCCTCGTGGGAAAGCCTCGAGGGACAGCCTCGAGGGAAAGCCACAGATCCCTTGATCCACGTGACAGGAAGCGTGACACTACTGCTGCAGCTCGGGAGGAAAGCGCACGTGCATGCCCCCACTCGAGACGAGGCCTGACTCCCCTGGGGAGACTCAGAAGCACCCCAAGATCCATGGCAACACTGGAGAGGAATCCTCAGGTTCCAGCCCCGACTCCACACAAGGACTGAGGCCCCAGCATGGACGGGAGAGGAATCCCGAGAGGTCCCCTAGCAACTCGCATGGGGACTGGCCTTTCCTGAGGCCACCAGAGCGGGTCCCTGAGGTCCCCGTCGTAACTCGAGAAGACCTGCCGCAACTCGAGAAAATCCAGGAGGTTCTCCCCTCCAGGCGAGATGAGGCCCATTTCCGCTGAGGCGTCTCGAGGCTGATTACACCTCACCTCTGGAACTTCGAAAGGGTATTTCACACCCTTGGTGCAAATCAAGAAGTTCCCCGACATACCCGTCTCCACTCGAGAGGAATCACGAGGGTCCCGCCCACATCCAGAGGAGCCCCGTTTCCGCCTCGTAGCTCGAGATGAGGGATCCTTTCCCTGCTTCGTCGGGAAAGAGTTCCCGGCGTTCCCGTCGCATCTCAAGAGGAGGCCCTCTCAACAGGAACGGCGAGAGGAACTCCAGGGTCGTGCCACCATTCCAAGAGTCCCCCAGATGTCTCAGTCCATTCCAGAGGAACCTCTTTTCCCTTCACCGGCTCGTCTTTCACGCCGAGGATCGACTCACACCAAGGTGGCACGTGGCACAGCCCTGTGGGAAAGCCTCGTGGGAAAGCCTCGAGGGACAGCCTCGAGGGAAAGCCACAGATCCCTTGATCCTCGTGACAGGAAGAGTGACACTACTGCTGCAGCTCGGGAGGAAAGCGCACGTGCATGCCCCCACTCGAGACGAGGCCTGACTCCCCTGGGGAGACTCAGAAGCACCCCAAGATCCATGGCAACACTGGAGAGGAATCCTCAGGTTCCGGCCCCGACTCCACACAAGGACTGAGGCCCCGGCATGGACGGGAGAGGAATCCCGAGAGGTCCCCTAGCAACTCGCATGGGGAGTGGCCTTTCCTGAGGCCACCAGAGCGGGTCCCTGAGGTCCCCGTCGTAACTCGAGAAGACCTGCCGCAACTCGAGAAAATCCAGGAGGTTCTCCCCTCCAGGCGAGATGAGGCCCATTTCCGCTGAGGCGTCTCGAGGCTGATCACACCTCACCTCTGGAACTTCGAAAGGGTCCTTCACACCCTTGGTGCAAATACAGAAGTTCCCCGACATACCCGTCTCCACTCGAGAGGAATCACGAGGGTCCCGCCCACATCCAGAGTAGCCCCGTTTCCGCCTCGTAGCTCGAGATGAGGGATCCTTTCCCTGCTTCGTCGGGAATGAGTTCCCGGCGTTTCCGTCGCATCTCAAGAGGAGGCCCTCTCAACAGGAACGGCGAGAGGAACTCCAGGGTCGTGCCACCATTCCAAGAGTCCCCCAGATGTCTCAGTCCATTCCAGAGGAACCTCTTTTCCCTTCACCGGCTCGTCTTTCACGCCGAGGATCGACTCACACCAAGGTGGCACGTGGCACAGCCCTGTGGGAAAGCCTCGTGGGAAAGCCTCGAGGGACAGCCTCGAGGGAAAGCCCCAGATCCCTTGATCCACGTGACAGGAAGCGTGACACTACTGCTGCAGCTCGGGAGGAAAGCGCACGTGCATGCCCCCACTCGAGACGAGGCCTGACTCCCCTGGGGAGACTCAGAAGCACCCCAAGATCCATGGCAACACTGGAGAGGAATCCTCAGGTTCCGGCCCCGACTCCACACAAGGACTGAGGCCCCGGCATGGACGGGAGAGGAATCCCGAGAGGTCACCTAGCAACTCGCAAGGGGATTGGCCTTTCCTGAGGCCACCAGAGCGGGTCCCTGAGGTCCCCGTCGTAACTCGAGAAGACCTGCCGCAACTCGAGAAAATCCAGGAGGTTCTCCCCACCAGGCGAGATGAGGCCCATTTCCGCTGAGGCGTCTCGAGGCTGATCACACCTCACCTCTGGAACTTCGAAAGGGTCCTTCACACTCTTGGTGCAAATCAAGAAGTTCCCCGACCTAGCCGTCTCCACTCGAGAGGAATCACGAGGGTCCCGCCCACATCCAGAGGAGCCCCGTTTCCGCCTCGTAGCTCGAGATGAGGGATCCTTTCCCTGCTTCGTCGGGAAAGAGTTCCCGGCGTTCCCGTCGCATCTCAAGAGGAGGCCCTCTCAACAGGAACGGCGAGAGGAACTGCAGGGTCGTGCCACCATTCCAAGAGTCCCCCAGATGTCTCAGTCCATTCCAGAGGAACCTCTTTTCCCTTCACCGGCTCGTCTTTCACGTCGAGGATCGACTCACACCAAGGTGGCACGTGGCACAGCCCTGTGGGAAAGCCTCGTGGGAAAGCCTCGAGGGACAGCCTCGAAGGAAAGCCACAGATCCCTTGATCCACGTGACAGGAAGCGTGACACTACTGCTGCAGCTCGGGAGGAAAGCGCACGTGCATGCCCCCACTCGAGACGAGGCCTGACTCCCCTGGGGAGACTCAGAAGCACCCCAAGATCCATGGCAACACTGGAGAGGAATCCTCAGGTTCCGGCCCCGACTCCACACAAGGACTGAGGCCCCGGCATGGACGGGAGAGGAATCCCGAGAGGTCCCCTAGCAACTCGCATGGGGACTGGCCTTTCTTGAGGCCACCAGAGCGGGTCCCTGAGGTCCCCGTCGTAACTCGAGAAGACCTGCCGCAACTCGAGAAAATCCAGGAGGTTCTCCCCTCCAGGCGAGATGAGGCCCATTTCTGCTGAGGTGTCACGAGGCGGATCACACCTCACCTCTGCAACTTCGAAAGGGTCCTTCAAACCCTTGGTGCAAATCAAGAAGTTCCCCGACATAGCCGTCTCCACTCGAGAGGAATCACGAGGGTCCCGCCCACATCCAGAGGAGCCCCGTTTCCGCCTCGTAGCTCGAGATGAGGGATCCTTTCCCTGCTTCGTCGGGAAAGAGTTCCCGGCGTTCCAGTCGCATCTCAAGAGGAGGCCCTCTCAACAGGAACGGCGAGAGGAACTCCAGGGTCGTGCCACCATTCCAAGAGTCCCCCAGATGTCTCAGTCCATTCCAGAGGAACCTCTTTTCCCTTCACCGGCTCGTCTTTCACGCCGAGGATCGACTCACACCAAGGTGGCACGTGGCACAGCCCTGTGGGAAAGCCTCGTGGGAAAGCCTCGAGGGACAGCCTGGAGGGAAAGCCACAGATCCCTTGATCCACGTGACAGGAAGCGTGACACTACTGCTGCAGCTCGGGAGGAAAGCGCACGTGCATGCCCCCACTCGAGACGAGGCCTGACTCCCCTGGGGAGACTCAGAAGCACCCCAAGATCCATGGCAACACTGGAGAGGAATCCTCAGGTTCCGGCCCCGACTCCACACAAGGACTGAGGCCCCGGCATGGACGGGAGAGGAATCCCGAGAGGTCCCCTAGCAACTCGCATGGGGACTGGCCTTTCCTGAGGCCACCAGAGCGGGTCCCTGAGGTCCCCGTCGTAACTCGAGAAGACCTGCCGCAACTCGAGAAAATCCAGGAGGTTCTCCCCTCCAGGCGAGATGAGGCCCATTTCCGCTGAGGCGTATCGAGGCTGATCACACCTCACCTCTGGAACTTCGAAAGGGTCCTTCACACCCTTGGTGCAAATACAGAAGTTCCCCGACATACCCGTCTCCACTCGAGAGGAATCACGAGGGTCCCGCCCACATCCAGAGTAGCCCCGTTTCCGCCTCGTAGCTCGAGATGAGGGATCCTTTCCCTGCTTCGTCGGGAAAGAGTTCCCGGCGTTCCCGTCGCATCTCAAGAGGAGGCCCTCTCAACAGGAACGGCGAGAGGAACTCGAGGGTCGTGCCACCATTCCAAGAGTCCCCCAGATGTCTCAGTCCATTCCAGAGGAAACTCTTTTCCCTTCACCGGCTCGTCTTTCACGCCGAGGATCGACTCACACCAAGGTGGCACGTGGCACAGCCCTGTGGGAAAGCCTCGTGGGAAAGCCTCGAGGGACAGCCTCGAGGGAAAGCCACAGATCCCTTGATCCACGTGACAGGAAGCGTGACACTACTGCTGCAGCTCGGGAGGAAAGCGCACGTGCATGCCCCCACTCGAGACGAGGCCTGACTCCCCTGGGGAAACTCAGAAGCACCCCAAGATCCATGGCAACACTGGAGAGGAATCCTCAGGTTCCGGCCCCGACTCCACACAAGGACTGAGGCCCCGGCATGGACGGGGGAGGAATCCCGAGAGGTCCCCTAGCAACTCGCATGGGGACTGGCCTTTCCTGAGGCCACCAGAGCGGGTCCCTGAGGTCCCCGTCGTAACTCGAGAAGACCTGCCGCAACTCGAGAAAATCCAGGAGGTTCTCCCCTCCAGGCGAGATGAGGCCCATTTCTGCTGAGGTGTCAGGAGGCGGGTCACACCTCACCTCTGGAACTTCGAAAGGGTCCTTCACACCCTTGCTGCAAATCAAGAAGTTCCCCGACATACCCGTCTCCACTCGAGAGGAATCACGAGGGTCCCGCCCACATCCAGAGGAGCCCCGTTTCCGCCTCGTAGCTCGAGATGAGGGATCCTTTCCCTGCTTCGTCGGGAAAGAGTTCCCGGCGTTCCCGTCGCATCTCAAGAGGAGGCCCTCTCAACAGGAACGGCGAGAGGAACTGCAGGGTCGTGCCACCATTCCAAGAGTCCCCCAGATGTCTCAGTCCATTCCAGAGGAACCTCTTTTCCCTTCACCGGCTCGTCTTTCACGCCGAGGATCGACTCACACCAAGGTGGCACGTGGCACAGCCCTGTGGGAAAGCCTCGTGGGAAAGCCTCGAGGGACAGCCTCGAGGGAAAGCCACAGATCCTTTGATCCACGTGACAGGAAGCGTGACACTACTGCTGCAGCTCGGGAGGAAAGCGCACGTGCATGCCCCCACTCGAGACGAGGCCTGACTCCCCTGGGGAGACTCAGAAGCACCCCAAGATCCATGGCAACACTGGAGAGGAATCCTCAGGTTCCGGCCCCGACTCCACACAAGGACTGAGGCCCCGGCATGGACGGGAGAGGAATCCCGAGAGGTCCCCTAGCAACTCGCATGGGGTCTGGCCTTTCCTGAGGCCACCAGAGCGGGTCCCTGAGGTCCCCGTCGTAACTCGAGAAGACCTGCCGCAACTCGAGAAAATCCAGGAGGTTCTCCTCTCCAGGCGAGATGAGGCCCATTTCCGCTGAGGCGTCTCGAGGCTGATCACACCTCACCTCTGGAACTTCGAAAGGGTCCTTCACACCCTTGCTGCAAATCAAGAAGTTCCCCGACATACCCGTCTCCACTCGAGAGGAATCACGAGGGTCCCGCCCACATCCAGAGGAGCCCCGTTTCCGCCTCGTAGCTCGAGATGAGGGATCCTTTCCCTGCTTCGTCGGGAAAGAGTTCACGGCGTTCCCGTCGCATCTCAAGAGGAGGCCCTCTCAACAGGAACGGCGAGAGGAACTCCAGGGTCGTGCCACCATTCCAAGAGTCCCCCAGATGTCTCAGTCCATTCCAGAGGAACCTCTTTTCCCTTCACCGGCTCGTCTTTCACGCCGAGGATCGACTCACACCAAGGTGGCACGTGGCACAGCCCTGTGGGAAAGCCTCGTGGGAAAGCCTCGAGGGACAGCCTCGAGGGAAAGCCACAGATCCCTTGATCCACGTGACAGGAAGCGTGACACTACTGCTGCAGCTCGGGAGGAAAGCGCACGTGCATGCCCCCACTCGAGACGAGGCCTGACTCCCCTGGGGAGACTCAGAAGCACCCCAAGATCCATGGCAACAGTGGAGAGGAATCCTCAGGTTCCGGCCCCGACTCCACACAAGGACTGAGGCCCCGGCATGGACGGGAGAGGAATCCCGAGAGGTCCCCTAGCAACTCGCATGGGGACTGGCCTTTCCTGAGGCCACCAGAGCGGGTCCCTGAGGTCCCCGTCGTAACTCGAGAAGACCTGCCGCAACTCGAGAAAATCCAGGAGGTTCTCCCCTCCAGGCGAGATGAGGCCCATTTCCGCTGAGGCGTCTCGAGGCTGATCACACCTCACCTCTGGAACTTCGAAAGGGTCCTTCACACCCTTGGTGCAAATACAGAAGTTCCCCGACATAGCCGTCTCCACTCGAGAGGAATCACGAGGGTCCCGCCCACATCCAGAGGAGCCCCGTTTCCACCTCGTAGCTCGAGATGAGGGATCCTTTCCCTGCTTCGTCGGGAAAGAGTTCCCGGCGTTCCCGTCGCATCTCAAGAGGAGGCCCTCTCAACAGGAACGGCGAGAGGAACTGCAGGGTCGTGCCACCATTCCAAGAGTCCCCCAGATGTCTCAGTCCATTCCAGAGGAACCTCTTTTCCCTTCACCGGCTCGTCTTTCACGCCGAGGATCGACTCACACCAAGGTGGCACGTGGCACAGCCCTGTGGGAAAGCCTCGTGGGAAAGCCTCGAGGGACAGCCTCGAGGGAAAGCCACAGATCCTTTGATCCACGTGACAGGAAGCGTGACACTACTGCTGCAGCTCGGGAGGAAAGCGCACGTGCATGCCCGCACACGAGACGAGGCCTGACTCCCCTGGGGAGACTCAGAAGCACCCCAAGATCCATGGCAACACTGGAGAGGAATCCTCAGGTTCCGGCCCCGACTCCACACAAGGACTGAGGCCCCGGCATGGACGGGAGAGGAATCCCGAGAGGTCCCCTAGCAACTCGCATGGTGACTGGCCTTTCCTGAGGCGACCAGAGCGGGTCCCTGAGGTCCCCGTCGTAACTCGAGAAGACCTGCCGCAACTCGAGAAAATCCAGGAGGTTCTCCCCTCCAGGCGAGATGAGGCCCATTTCCGCTGAGGCGTCTCGAGGCTGATCACACCTCACCTCTGGAACTTCGAAAGGGTCCTTCACACCCTTGGTGCAAATACAGAAGTTCCCCGACATACCCGTCTCCACTCGAGAGGAATCACGAGGGTCCCGCCCACATCCAGAGGAGCCCCGTTTCCGCCTCGTAGCTCGAGATGAGGGATCCTTTCCCTGCTTCGTCGGGAAAGAGTTCCTGGCGTTCCCGTCGCATCTCAAGAGGAGGCCCTCTCAACAGGAACGGCGAGAGGAACTCCAGGGTCGTGCCACCATTCCAAGAGTCCCCCAGATGTCTCAGTCCATTCCAGAGGAACCTCTTTTCCCTTCACCGGCTCGTCTTTCACGCCGAGGATCGACTCACACCAAGGTGGCACGTGGCACAGCCCTGTGGGAAAGCCTCGTGGGAAAGCCTCGAGGGACAGCCTCGAGGGAAAGCCACAGATCCCTTGATCCACGTGACAGGAAGCGTGACACTACTGCTGCAGCTCGGGAGGAAAGCGCACGTGCATGCCCCCACTCGAGACGAGGCCTGACTCCCCTGGGGAGACTCAGAAGCACCCCAAGATCCATGGCAACACTGGAGAGGAATCCTCAGGTTCCGGCCCCGACTCCACACAAGGACTGAGGCCCCGGCATGGACGGGAGAGGAATCCCGAGAGGTCCCCTAGCAACTCGCATGGGGACTGGCCTTTCTTGAGGCCACCAGAGCGGGTCCCTGAGGTCCCCGTCGTAACTCGAGAAGACCTGCCGCAACTCGAGAAAATCCAGGAGGTTCTCCCCTCCAGGCGAGATGAGGCCCATTTCTGCTGAGGTGTCACGAGGCGGATCACACCTCACCTCTGCAACTTCGAAAGGGTCCTTCAAACCCTTGGTGCAAATCAAGAAGTTCCCCGACATAGCCGTCTCCACTCGAGAGGAATCACGAGGGTCCCGCCCACATCCAGAGGAGCCCCGTTTCCGCCTCGTAGCTCGAGATGAGGGATCCTTTCCCTGCTTCGTCGGGAAAGAGTTCCCGGCGTTCCCGTCGCATCTCAAGAGGAGGCCCTCTCAACAGGAACGGCGAGAGGAACTCCAGGGTCGTGCCACCATTCCAAGAGTCCCCCAGATGTCTCAGTCCATTCCAGAGGAACCTCTTTTCCCTTCACCGGCTCGTCTTTCACGCCGAGGATCGACTCACACCAAGGTGGCACGTGGCACAGCCCTGTGGGAAAGCCTCGTGGGAAAGCCTCGAGGGACAGCCTGGAGGGAAAGCCACAGATCCCTTGATCCACGTGACAGGAAGCGTGACACTACTGCTGCAGCTCGGGAGGAAAGCGCACGTGCATGCCCCCACTCGAGACGAGGCCTGACTCCCCTGGGGAGACTCAGGAGCACCCCAAGATCCATGGCAACACTGGAGAGGAATCCTCAGGTTCCGGCCCCGACTCCACACAAGGACTGAGGCCCCGGCATGGACGGGAGAGGAATCCCGAGAGGTCCCCTAGCAACTCGCATGGGGACTGGCCTTTCCTGAGGCCACCAGAGCGGGTCCCTGAGGTCCCCGTCGTAACTCGAGAAGACCTGCCGCAACTCGAGAAAATCCAGGAGGTTCTCCCCTCCAGGCGAGATGAGGCCCATTTCCGCTGAGGCGTATCGAGGCTGATCACACCTCACCTCTGGAACTTCGAAAGGGTCCTTCACACCCTTGGTGCAAATACAGAAGTTCCCCGACATACCCGTCTCCACTCGAGAGGAATCACGAGGGTCCCGCCCACATCCAGAGTAGCCCCGTTTCCGCCTCGTAGCTCGAGATGAGGGATCCTTTCCCTGCTTCGTCGGGAAAGAGTTCCCGGCGTTCCCGTCGCATCTCAAGAGGAGGCCCTCTCAACAGGAACGGCGAGAGGAACTCCAGGGTCGTGCCACCATTCCAAGAGTCCCCCAGATGTCTCAGTCCATTCCAGAGGAACCTCTTTTCCCTTCACCGGCTCGTCTTTCACGCCGAGGATCGACTCACACCAAGGTGGCACGTGGCACAGCCCTGTGGGAAAGCCTCATGGGAAAGCCTCGAGGGACAGCCTCGAGGGAAAGTCACAGATCCCTTGATCCACGTGACAGGAAGCGTGACACTACTGCTGCAGCTCGGGAGGAAAGCGCACGTGCATGCCCCCACTCGAGACGAGGCCTGACTCCCCTGGGGAAACTCAGAAGCACCCCAAGATCCATGGCATCACTGGAGAGGAATCCTCAGGTTCCGGCCCCGACTCCACACAAGGACTGAGGCCCCGGCATGGACGGGGGAGGAATCCCGAGAGGTCCCCTAGCAACTCGCATGGGGACTGGCCTTTCCTGAGGCCACCAGAGCGGGTCCCTGAGGTCCCCGTCGTAACTCGAGAAGACCTGCCGCAACTCGAGAAAATCCAGGAGGTTCTCCCCTCCAGGCGAGATGAGGCCCATTTCTGCTGAGGTGTCACGAGGCGGGTCACACCTCACCTCTGGAACTTCGAAAGGGTCCTTCACACCCTTGCTGCAAATCAAGAAGTTCCCCGACATACCCGTCTCCACTCGAGAGGAATCACGAGGGTCCCGCCCACATCCAGAGGAGCCCCGTTTCCGCCTCGTAGCTCGAGATGAGGGATCCTTTCCCTGCTTCGTCGGCAAAGAGTTCCCGGCGTTCCCGTCGCATCTCAAGAGGAGGCCCTCTCAACAGGAATGGCGAGAGGAACTCCAGGGTCGTGCCACCATTCCAAGAGTCCCCCAGATGTCTCAGTCCATTCCAGAGGAACCTCTTTTCCCTTCACCGGCTCGTCTTTCACGCCGAGGATCGACTCCCACCAAGGTGGCACGTGGCACAGCCCTGTGGGAAAGCCTCGTGGGAAAGCCTCGAGGGACAGCCTCGAGGGAAAGCCACAGATCCCTTGATCCACGTGACAGGAAGCGTGACACTACTTCTGCAGCTCGGGAGGAAAGTGCACGTGCATGCCCCCACTCGAGACGAGGCCTGACTCCCCTGGGGAGACTCAGAAGCACCCCAAGATCCATGGCAACACTGGAGAGGAATCCTCAGGTTCCGGCCCCGACTCCACACAAGGACTGAGGCCCCGGCATGGACGGGAGAGGAATCCCGAGAGGTCCCCTAGCAACTCGCATGGGGACTGGCCTTTCCTGAGGCCACCAGAGCGGGTCCCTGAGGTCCCCGTCGTAACTCGAGAAGACCTGCCGCAACTCGAGAAAATCCAGGAGGTTCTCCCCTGCAGGCGAGATGAGGCCCATTTCCGCTGAGGCGTCTCGAGGCTGATCACACCTCACGTCTGGAACTTCGAAAGGGTCCTTCACACCCTTGCTGCAAATCAAGAAGTTCCCCGACATACCCGTCTCCACTCGAGAGGAATCACGAGGGTCCCGCCCACATCCAGAGGAGCCCCGTTTCCGCCTCGTAGCTCGAGATGAGGGATCCTTTCCCTGCTTCGTCGGCAAAGAGTTCCCGGCGTTCCCGTCGCATCTCAAGAGGAGGCCCTCTCAACAGGAATGGCGAGAGGAACTCCAGGGTCGTGCCACCATTCCAAGAGTCCCCCAGATGTCTCAGTCCATTCCAGAGGAACCTCTTTTCCCTTCACCGGCTCGTCTTTCACGCCGAGGATCGACTCCCACCAAGGTGGCACGTGGCACAGCCCTGTGGGAAAGCCTCGTGGGAAAGCCTCGAGGGACAGCCTCGAGGGAAAGCCACAGATCCCTTGATCCACGTGACAGGAAGCGTG
Organism: Budorcas taxicolor; assembly: GCF_023091745.1. Taxonomy (NCBI): domain Eukaryota; kingdom Metazoa; phylum Chordata; class Mammalia; order Artiodactyla; family Bovidae; genus Budorcas; species Budorcas taxicolor. The sequence continues at coordinate 134,726 of NW_026292662.1, read as the reverse complement.
ACACTACTGCTGCAGCTCGGGAGGAAAGCGCACGTGCATGCCCCCACTCGAGACGAGGCCTGACTCCCCTGGGGAGACTCAGAAGCACCCCAAGATCCATGGCAACACTGGAGAGGAATCCTCAGGTTCCGGCCCCGACTCCACACAAGGACTGAGGCCCCGGCATGGACGGGAGAGGAATCCCGAGAGGTCCCCTAGCAACTCGCATGGGGACTGGCCTTTCCTGAGGCCACCAGAGCGGGTCCCTGAGGTCCCCGTCGTAACTCGAGAAGACCTGCCGCAACTCGAGAAAATCCAGGAGGTTCTCCCCTCCAGGCGAGATGAGGCCCATTTCCGCTGAGGCGTCTCGAGGCTGATCACACCTCACCTCTGGAACTTCGAAAGGGTCCTTCACACCCTTGGTGCAAATCAAGAAGTTCCCCGACATAGCCGTCTCCACTCGAGAGGAATCACGAGGGTCCCGCCCACATCCAGAGGAGCCCCGTTTCCACCTCGTAGCTCGAGATGAGGGATCCTTTCCCTGCTTCGTCGGGAAAGAGTTCCCGGCGTTCCCGTCGCATCTCAAGAGGAGGCCCTCTCAACAGGAACGGCGAGAGGAACTGCAGGGTCGTGCCACCATTCCAAGAGTCCCCCAGATGTCTCAGTCCATTCCAGAGGAACCTCTTTTCCCTTCACCGGCTCGTCTTTCACGCCGAGGATCGACTCACACCAAGGTGGCACGTGGCACAGCCCTGTGGGAAAGCCTCGTGGGAAAGCCTCGAGGGACAGCCTCGAGGGAAAGCCACAGATCCCTTGATCCACGTGACAGGAAGCGTGACACTACTGCTGCAGCTCGGGAGGAAAGCGCACGTGCATGCCCCCACTCGAGACGAGGCCTGACTCCCCTGGGGAAACTCAGAAGCACCCCAAGATCCATGGCATCACTGGAGAGGAATCCTCAGGTTCCGGCCCCGACTCCACACAAGGACTGAGGCCCCGGCATGGACGGGGGAGGAATCCCGAGAGGTCCCCTAGCAACTCGCATGGGGACTGGCCTTTCCTGAGGCCACCAGAGCGGGTCCCTGAGGTCCCCGTCGTAACTCGAGAAGACCTGCCGCAACTCGAGAAAATCCAGGAGGTTCTCCCCTCCAGGCGAGATGAGGCCCATTTCTGCTGAGGTGTCACGAGGCGGGTCACACCTCACCTCTGGAACTTCGAAAGGGTCCTTCACACCCTTGCTGCAAATCAAGAAGTTCCCCGACATACCCGTCTCCACTCGAGAGGAATCACGAGGGTCCCGCCCACATCCAGAGGAGCCCCGTTTCCGCCTCGTAGCTCGAGATGAGGGATCCTTTCCCTGCTTCGTCGGCAAAGAGTTCCCGGCGTTCCCGTCGCATCTCAAGAGGAGGCCCTCTCAACAGGAATGGCGAGAGGAACTCCAGGGTCGTGCCACCATTCCAAGAGTCCCCCAGATGTCTCAGTCCATTCCAGAGGAACCTCTTTTCCCTTCACCGGCTCGTCTTTCACGCCGAGGATCGACTCCCACCAAGGTGGCACGTGGCACAGCCCTGTGGGAAAGCCTCGTGGGAAAGCCTCGAGGGACAGCCTCGAGGGAAAGCCACAGATCCCTTGATCCACGTGACAGGAAGCGTGACACTACTTCTGCAGCTCGGGAGGAAAGTGCACGTGCATGCCCCCACTCGAGACGAGGCCTGACTCCCCTGGGGAGACTCAGAAGCACCCCAAGATCCATGGCAACACTGGAGAGGAATCCTCAGGTTCCGGCCCCGACTCCACACAAGGACTGAGGCCCCGGCATGGACGGGAGAGGAATCCCGAGAGGTCCCCTAGCAACTCGCATGGGGACTGGCCTTTCCTGAGGCCACCAGAGCGGGTCCCTGAGGTCCCCGTCGTAACTCGAGAAGACCTGCCGCAACTCGAGAAAATCCAGGAGGTTCTCCCCTGCAGGCGAGATGAGGCCCATTTCCGCTGAGGCGTCTCGAGGCTGATCACACCTCACCTCTGGAACTTCGAAAGGGTCCTTCACACCCTTGGTGCAAATCAAGAAGTTCCCCGACATACCCGTCTCCACTCGAGAGGAATCACGAGGGTCCCGCCCACATCCACAGGAGCCCCGTTTCCGCCTCGTAGCTCGAGATGAGGGATCCTTTCCCTGCTTCGTCGGGAAAGAGTTCCCGGCGTTCCCGTCGCATCTCAAGAGGAGGCCCTCTCAACAGGAACGGCGAGAGGAACTCCAGGGTCGTGCCACCATTCCAAGAGTCCCCCAGATGTCTCAGTCCATTCCAGAGGAACCTCTTTTCCCTTCACCGGCTCGTCTTTCACGCCGAGGATCGACTCACACCAAGGTGGCACGTCGCACAGACCTGTGGGAAAGCCTCGTGGGAAAGCCTCGAGGGACAGCCTCGAGGGAAAGCCACAGATCCCTTGATCCACGTGACAGGAAGCGTGACACTAGTGCTTCAGCTCGGGAGGAAAGCGCACGTGCATGCCCCCACTCGAGACGAGGCCTGACTCCCCTGGGGAGACTCAGAAGCACCCCAAGATCCATGGCAACACTGGAGAGGAATCCTCAGGTTCCGGCCCCGACTCCACACAAGGACTGAGGCCCCGGCATGGACGGGAGAGGAATCCCGAGAGGTCCCCTAGCAACTCGCATGGTGACTGGCCTTTCCTGAGGCGACCAGAGCGGGTCCCTGAGGTCCCCGTCGTAACTCGAGAAGACCTGCCGCAACTCGAGAAAATCCAGGAGGTTCTCCCCTCCAGGCGAGATGAGGCCCATTTCCGCTGAGGCGTCTCGAGGCTGATCACACCTCACCTCTGGAACTTCGAAAGGTTCCTTCACACCCTTGGTGCAAATACAGAAGTTCCCCGACATACCCGTCTCCACTCGAGAGGAATCACGAGGGTCCCGCCCACATCCAGAGGAGCCCCGTTTCCGCCTCGTAGCTCGAGATGAGGGATCCTTTCCCTGCTTCGTCGGGAAAGAGTTCCCGGCGTTCCCGTCGCATCTCAAGAGGAGGCCCTCTCAACAGGAACGGCGAGAGGAACTCCAGGGTCGTGCCACCATTCCAAGAGTCCCCCAGATGTCTCAGTCCATTCCAGAGGAACCTCTTTTCCCTTCACCGGCTCGTCTTTCACGCCGAGGATCGACTCACACCAAGGTGGCACGTGGCACAGCCCTGTGGGAAAGCCTCGTGGGAAAGCCTCGAGGGACAGCCTCGAGGGAAAGCCACAGATCCCTTGATCCACGTGACAGGAAGCGTGACACTACTGCTGCAGCTCGGGAGGAAAGCGCACGTGCATGCCCCCACTCGAGACAAGGCCTGACTCCCCTGGGGAGACTCAGAAGCACCCCAAGATCCATGGCAACACTGGAGAGGAATCCTCAGGTTCCGGCCCCGACTCCACACAAGGACTGAGGCCCCGGCATGGACGGGAGAGGAATCCCGAGAGGTCCCCTAGCAACTCGCATGGGGACTGGCCTTTCCTGAGGCCACCAGAGCGGGTCCCTGAGGTCCCCGTCGTAACTCGAGAAGACCTGCCGCAACTCGAGAAAATCCAGGAGGTTCTCCCCTCCAGGCGAGATGAGGCCCATTTCCGCTGAGGCGTCTCGAGGCTGATCACACCTCACCTCTGGAACTTCGAAAGGGTCCTTCACACCCTTGGTGCAAATCAAGAAGTTCCCCAACATAGCCGTCTCCACTCGAGAGGAATCACGAGGGTCCCGCCCACATCCAGAGGAGCCCCGTTTCCACCTCGTAGCTCGAGATGAGGGATCCTTTCCCTGCTTTGTCGGGAAAGAGTTCCCGGCGTTCCCGTCGCATCTCAAGAGGAGGCCCTCTCAACAGGAACGGCGAGAGGAACTGCAGGGTCGTGCCACCATTCCAAGAGTCCCCCAGATGTCTCAGTCCATTCCAGAGGAACCTCTTTTCCCTTCACCGGCTCGTCTTTCACGCCGAGGATCGACTCACACCAAGGTGGCACGTGGCACAGCCCTGTGGGAAAGCCTCGTGGGAAAGCCTCGAGGGACAGCCTCGAGGGAAAGCCACAGATCCTTTGATCCACGTGACAGGAAGCGTGACACTACTGCTGCAGCTCGGGAGGAAAGCGCACGTGCATGCCCCCACTCGAGACGAGGCCTGACTCCCCTGGGGAGACTCAGAAGCACCCCAAGATCCATGGCAACACTGGAGAGGAATCCTCAGGTTCCGGCCCCGACTCCACACAAGGACTGAGGCCCCGGCATGGACGGGAGAGTAATCCCGAGAGGTCCCCTAGCAACTCGCATGGGGACTGGCCTTTCCTGAGGCCACCAGAGCGGGCCCCTGAGGTCCCCGTCGTAACTCTAGAAGACCTGCCGCAACTCGAGAAAATACAGGAGGTTCTCCCCTCCAGGCGAGATGAGGCCCATTTCTGCTGAGGTGTCACGAGGCGGATCACACCTCACCTCTGGAACTTCGAAAGGGTCCTTCACACCCTTGGTGCAAATACAGAAGTTCCCCGACATACCCGTCTCCACTCGAGAGGAATCACGAGGGTCCCGCCCACATCCACAGGAGCCCCGTTTCCGCCTCGTAGCTCGAGATGAGGGATCCTTTCCCTGCTTCGTCGGGAAAGAGTTCCCGGCGTTCCCGTCGCATCTCAAGAGGAGGCCCTCTCAACAGGAACGGCGAGAGGAACTCCAGGGTCGTGCTACCATTCCAAGAGTCCCCCAGATGTCTCAGTCCATTCCAGAGGAACCTCTTTTCCCTTCACCGGCTCGTCTTTCACGCCGAGGATCGACTCACACCAAGGTGGCACGTGGCACAGCCCTGTGGGAAAGCCTCGTGGGAAAGCCTCGAGGGACAGCCTCGAGGGAAAGCCACAGATCCCTTGATCCACGTGACAGGAAGCGTGACACTACTGCTGCAGCTCGGGAGGAAAGCGCACGTGCATGCCCCCACTCGAGACCAGGCCTGACTCCCCTGGGGAGACTCAGAAGCACCCCAAGATCCGTGGCAACACTGGAGAGGAATCCTCAGGTTCCGGCCCCGACTCCACACAAGGACTGAGGCCCCGGCATGGACGGGAGAGGAATCCCGAGAGGTCCCCTAGCAACTCGAATGGGGACTGGCCTTTCCTGAGGCCACCAGAGCGGGTCCCTGAGGTCCCCGTCGTAACTCGAGAAGACCTGCCGCAACTCGAGAAAATCCAGGAGGTTCTCCCCTCCAGGCGAGATGAGGCCCATTTCCGCTGAGGCGTCTCGAGGCTGATCACACCTCACCTCTGGAACTTCGAAAGGGTCCTTCACACCCTTGGTGCAAATCAAGACGTTCCCCGACATACCCGTCTCCACTCGAGAGGAATCACGAGGGTCCCGCCCACATCCAGAGTAGCCCCGTTTCCGCCTCGTAGCTCGAGATGAGGGATCCTTTCCCTGCTTCGTCGGGAAAGAGTTCCCGGCGTTCCCGTCGCATCTCAAGAGGAGGCCCTCTCAACAGGAACGGCGAGAGGAACTCCAGGGTCGTGCCACCATTCCAAGAGTCCCCCAGATGTCTCAGTCCATTCCAGAGGAACCTCTTTTCCCTTCACCGGCTCGTCTTTCACGCCGAGGATCGACTCACACCAAGGTGGCACGTGGCACAGCCCTGTGGGAAAGCCTCGTGGGAAAGCCTCGAGGGACAGCCTCGAGGGAAAGCCACAGATCCCTTGATCCACGTGACAGGAAGCGTGACACTACTGCTGCAGCTCGGGAGGAAAGCGCACGTGCATGCCCCCACTCGAGACGAGGCCTGACTCCCCTGGGGAAACTCAGAAGCACCCCAAGATCCATGGCAACACTGGAGAGGAATCCTCAGGTTCCGGCCCCGACTCCACACAAGGACTGAGGCCCCGGCATGGACGGGGGAGGAATCCCGAGAGGTCCCCTAGCAACTCGCATGGGGACTGGCCTTTCCTGAGGCCACCAGAGCGGGTCCCTGAGGTCCCCGTCGTAACTCGAGAAGACCTGCCGCAACTCGAGAAAATCCAGGAGGTTCTCCCCTCCAGGCGAGATGAGGCCCATTTCTGCTGAGGTGTCACGAGGCGGGTCACACCTCACCTCTGGAACTTCGAAACGGTCCTTCACACCCTTGCTGCAAATCAAGAAGTTCCCCGACATAGCCGTCTCCACTCGAGAGGAATCACGAGGGTCCCGCCCACATCCAGAGGAGCCCCGTTTCCGCCTCGTAGCTCGAGATGAGGGATCCTTTCCCTGCTTCGTCGGGAAAGAGTTCCCGGCGTTCCCGTCGCATCTCAAGAGGAGGCCCTCTCAACAGGAACGGCGAGAGGAACTCCAGGGTCGTGCCACCATTCCAAGAGTCCCCCAGATGTCTCAGTCCATTCCAGAGGAACCTCTTTTCCCTTCACCGGCTCGTCTTTCACGCCGAGGATCGACTCACACCAAGGTGGCACGTGGCACAGCCCTGTGGGAAAGCCTCGTGGGAAAGCCTCGAGGGACAGCCTCGAGGGAAAGCCACAGATCCCTTGATCCACGTGACAGGAAGCGTGACACTACTTCTGCAGCTCGGGAGGAAAGCGCACGTGCATGCCCCCACTCGAGACGAGGCCTGACTCCCCTGGGGAGACTCAGAAGCACCCCAAGATCCATGGCAACACTGGAGAGGAATCCTCAGGTTCCGGCCCCGACTCCACACAAGGACTGAGGCCCCGGCATGGACGGGAGAGGAATCCCGAGAGGTCCCCTAGCAACTCGCATGGGGACTGGCCTTTCCTGAGGCGACCAGAGCGGGTCCCTGAGGTCCCTGTCGTAACTCGAGAAGACCTGCCGCAACTCGAGAAAATCCAGGAGGTTCTCCCCTCCAGGCGAGATGAGGCCCATTTCCGCTGAGGCGTCTCGAGGCTGATCACACCTCACCTCTGGAACTTCGAAAGGGTCCTTCACACCCTTGCTGCAAATCAAGAAGTTCCCCGACATACCCGTCTCCACTCGAGAGGAATCACGAGGGTCCCGCCCACATCCAGAGGAGCCCCGTTTCCGCCTCGTAGCTCGAGATGAGGGATCCTTTCCCTGCTTCGTCGGGAAAGAGTTCCCGGCGTTCCCGTCGCATCTCAAGAGGAGGCCCTCTCAACAGGAATGGCGAGAGGAACTCCAGGGTCGTGCCACCATTCCAAGAGTCCCCCAGATGTCTCAGTCCATTCCAGAGGAACCTCTTTTCCCTTCACCGGCTCGTCTTTCACGCCGAGGATCGACTCACACCAAGGTGGCACGTGGCACAGCCCTGTGGGAAAGCCTCGTGGGAAAGCCTCGAGGGACAGCCTCGAGGGAAAGCCACAGATCCCTTGATCCACGTGACAGGAAGCGTGACACTACTGCTGCAGCTCGGGAGGAAAGCGCACGTGCATGCCCCCACTCGAGACGAGGCCTGACTCCCCTGGGGAGACTCAGAAGCACCCCAAGATCCATGGCAACAGTGGAGAGGAATCCTCAGGTTCCGGCCCCGACTCCACACAAGGACTGAGGCCCCGGCATGGACGGGAGAGGAATCCCGAGAGGTCCCCTAGCAACTCGCATGGGGACTGGCCTTTCCTGAGGCCACCAGAGCGGGTCCCTGAGGTCCCCGTCGTAACTCGAGAAGACCTGCCGCAACTCGACAAAATCCAGGAGGTTCTCCCCTCCAGGCGAGATGAGGCCCATTTCCGCTGAGGCGTCTCGAGGCTGATCACACCTCACCTCTGGAACTTCGAAAGGGTCCTTCACACCCTTGGTGCAAATCAAGAAGTTCCCCGACATACCCGTCTCCACTCGAGAGGAATCACGAGGGTCCCGCCCACATCCAGAGGAGCCCCGTTTCCGCCTCGTAGCTCGAGATGAGGGATCCTTTCCCTGCTTCGTCGGGAAAGAGTTCCCGGCGTTCCCGTCGCATCTCAAGAGGAGGCCCTCTCAACAGGAATGGCGAGAGGAACTCCAGGGTCGTGCCACCATTCCAAGAGTCCCCCAGATGTCTCAGTCCATTCCAGAGGAACCTCTTTTCCCTTCACCGGCTCGTCTTTCACGCCGAGGATCGACTCACACCAAGGTGGCACGTGGCACAGCCCTGTGGGAAAGCCTCGTGGGAAAGCCTCGAGGGACAGCCTCGAGGGAAAGCCACAGATCCCTTGATCCACGTGACAGGAAGCGTGACACTACTGCTGCAGCTCGGGAGGAAAGCGCACGTGCATGCCCCCACTCGAGACGAGGCCTGACTCCCCTGGGGAGACTCAGAAGCACCCCAAGATCCATGGCAACAGTGGAGAGGAATCCTCAGGTTCCGGCCCCGACTCCACACAAGGACTGAGGCCCCGGCATGGACGGGAGAGGAATCCCGAGAGGTCCCCTAGCAACTCGCATGGGGACTGGCCTTTCCTGAGGCCACCAGAGCGGGTCCCTGAGGTCCCCGTCGTAACTCGAGAAGACCTGCCGCAACTCGAGAAAATCCAGGAGGTTCTCCCTTCCAGGCGAGATGAGGCCCATTTCCGCTGAGGCGTCTCGAGGCTGATCACACCTCACCTCTGGAACTTCGAAAGGGTCCTTCACACCCTTGGTGCAAATCAAGAAGTTCCCCGACATAGCCGTCTCCACTCGAGAGGAATCACGAGGGTCCCGCCCACATCCAGAGGAGCCCCGTTTCCACCTCGTAGCTCGAGATGAGGGATCCTTTCCCTGCTTCGTCGGGAAAGAGTTCCCGGCGTTCCCGTCGCATCTCAAGAGGAGGCCCTCTCAACAGGAACGGCGAGAGGAACTGCAGGGTCGTGCCACCATTCCAAGAGTCCCCCAGATGTCTCAGTCCATTCCAGAGGAACCTCTTTTCCCTTCACCGGCTCGTCTTTCACGCCGAGGATCGACTCACACCAAGGTGGCACGTGGCACAGCCCTGTGGGAAAGCCTCGTGGGAAAGCCTCGAGGGACAGCCTCGAGGGAAAGCCACAGATCCTTTGATCCACGTGACAGGAAGCGTGACACTACTGCTGCAGCTCGGGAGGAAAGCGCACGTGCATGCCCCCACTCGAGACGAGGCCTGACTCCCCTGGGGAGACTCAGAAGCACCCCAAGATCCATGGCAACACTGGAGAGGAATCCTCAGGTTCCGGCCCCGACTCCACACAAGGACTGAGGCCCCGGCATGGACGGGAGAGGAATCCCGAGAGGTCCCCTAGCAACTCGCATGGGGACTGGCCTTTCCTGAGGCCACCAGAGCGGGTCCCTGAGGTCCCCGTCGTAACTCTAGAAGACCTGCCGCAACTCGAGAAAATCCAGGAGGTTCTCCCCTCCAGGCGAGATGAGGCCCATTTCCGCTGAGGCGTCTCGAGGCTGATCACACCTCACCTCTGGAACTTCGAAAGGGTCCTTCACACCCTTGGTGCAAATCAAGAAGTTCCCCGACATACCCGTCTCCACTCGAGAGGAATCACGAGGGTCCCGCCCACATCCAGAGGAGCCCCGTTTCCGCCTCGTAGCTCGAGATGAGGGATCCTTTCCCTGCTTCGTCGGGAAAGAGTTCCCGGCGTTCCCGTCGCATCTCAAGAGGAGGCCCTCTCAACAGGAACGGCGAGAGGAACTCCAGGGTCGTGCCACCATTCCAAGAGTCCCCCAGATGTCTCAGTCCATTCCAGAGGAACCTCTTTTCCCTTCACCGGCTCGTCTTTCACGCCGAGGATCGACTCACACCAAGGTGGCACGTGGCACAGCCCTGTGGGAAAGCCTCGTGGGAAAGCCTCGAGGGACAGCCTCGAGGGAAAGCCACAGATCCCTTGATCCACGTGACAGGAAGCGTGACACTACTGCTGCAGCTCGGGAGGAAAGCGCACGTGCATGCCCCCACTCGAGACGAGGCCTGACTCCCCTGGGGAGACTCAGAAGCACCCCAAGATCCATGGCAACACTGGAGAGGAATCCTCAGGTTCTGGCCCCGACTCCACACAAGGACTGAGGCCCCGGCATGGACGGGAGAGGAATCCCGAGAGGTCCCCTAGCAACTCGCATGGGGACTGGCCTTTCCTGAGGCCACCAGAGCGGGTCCCTGAGGTCCCCGTCGTAACTCGAGAAGACCTGCCGCAACTCGAGAAAATCCAGGAGGTTCTCCCCTCCAGGCGAGATGAGGCCCATTTCCGCTGAGGCATCTCGAGGCTGATCACACCTCACCTCTGGAACTTCGAAAGGGTCCTTCACACCCTTGGTGCAAATCAAGAAGTTCCCCGACATACCCGTCTCCACTCGAGAGGAATCACGAGGGTCCCGCCCACATCCAGAGGAGCCCCGTTTCCGCCTCGTAGCTCGAGATGAGGGATCCTTTCCCTGCTTCGTCGGGAAAGAGTTCCCGGCGTTCCCGTCGCATCTCAAGAGGAGGCCCTCTCAACAGGAACGGCGAGAGGAACTCCAGGGTCGTGCTACCATTCCAAGAGTCCCCCAGATGTCTCAGTCCATTCCAGAGGAACCTCTTTTCCCTTCACCGGCTCGTCTTTCACGCCGAGGATCGACTCACACCAAGGTGGCACGTGGCACAGCCCTGTGGGAAAGCCTCGTGGGAAAGCCTCGAGGGACAGCCTCGAGGGAAAGCCACAGATCCCTTGATCCACGTGACAGGAAGCGTGACACTACTGCTGCAGCTCGGGAGGAAAGCGCACGTGCATGCCCCCACTCGAGACGAGGCCTGACTCCCCTGGGGAGACTCAGAAGCACCCCAAGATCCATGGCAACACTGGAGAGGAATCCTCAGGTTCCGGCCCCGACTCCACACAAGGACTGAGGCCCCGGCATGGACGGGAGAGGAATCCCGAGAGGTCCCCTAGCAACTCGCATGGGGACTGGCCTTTCCTGAGGCCACCAGAGCGGGTCCCTGAGGTCCCCGTCGTAACTCGAGAAGACCTGTCGCAACTCGAGAAAATCCAGGAGGTTCTCCCCTCCAGGCGAGATGAGGCCCATTTCCGCTGAGGCGTATCGAGGCTGATCACACCTCACCTCTGGAACTTCGAAAGGGTCCTTCACACCCTTGGTGCAAATACAGAAGTTCCCCGACATACCCGTCTCCACTCGAGAGGAATCACGAGGGTCCCGCCCACATCCAGAGTAGCCCCGTTTCCGCCTGGTAGCTCGAGATGAGGGATCCTTTCCCTGCTTCGTCGGCAAAGAGTTCCCGGCGTTCCCGTCGCATCTCAAGAGGAGGCCCTCTCAACAGGAACGGCGAGAGGAACTCCAGGGTCGTGCCACCATTCCAAGAGTCCCCCAGATGTCTCAGTCCATTCCAGAGGAACCTCTTTTCCCTTCACCGGCTCGTCTTTCACGCCAAGGATCGACTCACACCAAGATGGCACGTGGCACAGCCCTGTGGGAAAGCCTCGTGGGAAAGCCTCGAGGGACAGCCTCGAGGGAAAGCCACAGATCCCTTGATCCACGTGACAGGAAGTGTGACACTACTGCTGCAGCTCGGGAGGAAAGCGCACGTGCATGCCCCCACTCGAGACGAGGCCTGACTCCCCTGGGGAAACTCAGAAGCACCCCAAGATCCATGGCAACACTGGAGAGGAATCCTCAGGTTCCGGCCCCGACTCCACACAAGGACTGAGGCCCCGGCATGGACGGGGGAGGAATCCCGAGAGGTCCCCTAGCAACTCGCATGGGGACTGGCCTTTCCTGAGGCCACCAGAGCGGGTCCCTGAGGTCCCCGTCGTAACTCGAGAAGACCTGCCGCAACTCGAGAAAATCCAGGAGGTTCTCCCCTCCAGGCGAGATGAGGCCCATTTCTGCTGAGGTGTCACGAGGCGGGTCACACCTCACCTCTGGAACTTCGAAAGGGTCCTTCACACCCTTGCTGCAAATCAAGAAGTTCCCCGACATACCCGTCTCCACTCGAGAGGAATCACGAGGGTCCCGCCCACATCCAGAGGAGCCCCGTTTCCGCCTCGTAGCTCGAGATGAGGGATCCTTTCCCTGCTTCGTCGGGAAAGAGTTCCCGGCGTTCCCGTCGCATCTCAAGAGGAGGCCCTCTCAACAGGAACGGCGAGAGGAACTCCAGGGTCGTGCCACCATTCCAAGAGTCCCCCAGATGTCTCAGTCCATTCCAGAGGAACCTCTTTTCCCTTCACCGGCTCGTCTTTCACGCCGAGGATCGACTCACACCAAGGTGGCACGTGGCACAGCCCTGTGGGAAAGCCTCGTGGGAAAGCCTCGAGGGACAGCCTCGAGGGAAAGCCACAGATCCCTTGATCCACGTGACAGGAAGCGTGACACTACTGCTGCAGCTCGGGAGGAAAGCGCACGTGCATGCCCCCACTCGAGACGAGGCCTGACTCCCCTGGGGAGACTCAGAAGCACCCCAAGATCCATGGCAACACTGGAGAGGAATCCTCAGGTTCCGGCCCCGACTCCACACAAGGACTGAGGCCCCGGCATGGACGGGAGAGGAATCCCGAGAGGTCCCCTAGCAACTCGCATGGGGACTGGACTTTCCTGAGGCCACCAGAGCGGGTCCCTGAGGTCCCCGTCGTAACTCGAGAAGACCTGCCGCAACTCGAGAAAATCCAGGAGGTTCTCCCCTCCAGGCGAGATGAGGCCCATTTCCGCTGAGGCGTCTCGTGGCTGATCACACCTCACCTCTGGAACTTCGAAAGGGTCCTTCACACCCTTGGTGCAAATCAAGAAGTTCCCCGACATACCCGTCTCCACTCGAGAGGAATCACGAGGGTCCCGCCCACATCCAGAGGAGCCCCGTTTCCGCCTCGTAGCTCGAGATGAGGGATCCTTTCCCTGCTTCGTCGGGAAAGAGTTCCCGGCGTTCCCGTCGCATCTCAAGAGGAGGCCCTCTCAACAGGAACGGCGAGAGGAACTCCAGGGTCGTGCCACCATTCCAAGAGTCCCCCAGATGTCTCAGTCCATTCCAGAGGAACCTCTTTTCCCTTCACCGGCTCGTCTTTCACGCCGAGGATCGACTCACACCAAGGTGGCACGTCGCACAGACCTGTGGGAAAGCCTCGTGGGAAAGCCTCGAGGGACAGCCTCGAGGGAAAGCCACAGATCCTTTGATCCACGTGACAGGAAGCGTGACACTAGTGCTTAAGCTCGGGAGGAAAGCGCACGTGCATGCCCCCACTCGAGACGAGGCCTGACTCCCCTGGGGAGACTCAGAAGCACCCCAAGATCCATGGCAACACTGGAGAGGAATCCTCAGGTTCCGGCCCCGACTCCACACAAGGACTGAGGCCCCGGCATGGACGGGAGAGGAATCCCGAGAGGTCCCCTAGCAACTCGCATGGTGACTGGCCTTTCCTGAGGCGACCAGAGCGGGTCCCTGAGGTCCCCGTCGTAACTCGAGAAGACCTGCCGCAACTCGAGAAAATCCAGGAGGTTCTCCCCTCCAGGCGAGATGAGGCCCATTTCCGCTGAGGTGTCTCGAGGCTGATCACACCTCACCTCTGGAACTTCGAAAGGGTCCTTCACACCCTTGGTGCAAATCAAGAAGTTCCCCGACATAGCCGTCTCCACTCGAGAGGAATCACGAGGGTCCCGCCCACATCCAGAGGAGCCCCGTTTCCGCCTCGTAGCTCGAGATGAGGGATCCTTTCCCTGCTTCGTCGGGAAAGAGTTCCCGGCGTTCCCGTCGCATCTCAAGAGGAGGCCCTCTCAACAGGAACGGCGAGAGGAACTGCAGGGTCGTGCCACCATTCCAAGAGTCCCCCAGATGTCTCAGTCCATTCCAGAGGAACCTCTTTTCCCTTCACCGGCTCGTCTTTCACGCCGAGGATCGACTCACACCAAGGTGGCACGTGGCACAGCCCTGTGGGAAAGCCTCGTGGGAAAGCCTCGAGGGACAGCCTCGAGGGAAAGCCACAGATCCCTTGATCCACGTGACAGGAAGCGTGACACTACTGCTGCAGCTCGGGAGGAAAGCGCACGTGCATGCCCCCACTCGAGACGAGGCCTGACTCCCCTGGGGAGACTCAGAAGCACCCCAAGATCCATGGCAACACTGGAGAGGAATCCTCAGGTTCCGGCCCCGACTCCACACAAGGACTGAGGCCCCGGCATGGACGGGAGAGGAATCCCGAGAGGTCCCCTAGCAACTCGCATGGGGACTGGCCTTTCCTGAGGCCACCAGAGCGGGTCCCTGAGGTCCCCGTCGTAACTCGAGAAGACCTGCCGCAACTCGAGAAAATCCAGGAGGTTCTCCCCTCCAGGCGAGATGAGGCCCATTTCCGCTGAGGCGTCTCGAGGCTGATCACACCTCACCTCTGGAACTTCGAAAGGGTCCTTCACACCCTTGGTGCAAATCAAGAAGTTCCCCGACATACCCGTCTCCACTCGAGAGGAATCACGAGGGTCCCGCCCACATCCAGAGGAGCCCCGTTTCCGCCTCGTAGCTCGAGATGAGGGATCCTTTCCCTGCTTCGTCGGGAAAGAGTTCCCGGCGTTCCCGTTGCATCTCAAGAGGAGGCCCTCTCAACAGGAACGGCGAGAGGAACTCCAGGGTCGTGCCACCATTCCAAGAGTCCCCCAGATGTCTCAGTCCATTCCAGAGGAACCTCTTTTCCCTTCACCGGCTCGTCTTTCACGCCGAGGATCGACTCACACCAAGGTGGCACGTCGCACAGACCTGTGGGAAAGCCTCGTGGGAAAGCCTCGAGGGACAGCCTCGAGGGAAAGCCACAGATCCTTTGATCCACGTGACAGGAAGCGTGACACTAGTGCTTCAGCTCGGGAGGAAAGCGCACGTGCATGCCCCCACTCGAGACGAGGCCTGACTCCCCTGGGGAGACTCAGAAGCACCCCAAGATCCATGGCAACACTGGAGAGGAATCCTCAGGTTCCGGCCCCGACTCCACACAAGGACTGAGGCCCCGGCATGGACGGGAGAGGAATCCCGAGAGGTCCCCTAGCAACTCGCATGGTGACTGGCCTTTCCTGAGGCGACCAGAGCGGGTCCCTGAGGTCCCCGTCGTAACTCGAGAAGACCTGCCGCAACTCGAGAAAATCCAGGAGGTTCTCCCCTCCAGGCGAGATGAGGCCCATTTCCGCTGAGGCGTCTCGAGGCTGATCACACCTCACCTCTGGAACTTCGAAAGGGTCCTTCACACCCTTGGTGCAAATCAAGAAGTTCCCCGACATAGCCGTCTCCACTCGAGAGGAATCACGAGGGTCCCGCCCACATCCAGAGGAGCCCCGTTTCCGCCTCGTAGCTCGAGATGAGGGATCCTTTCCCTGCTTCGTCGGGAAAGAGTTCCCGGCGTTCCCGTGGCATCTCAAGAGGAGGCCCTCTCAACAGGAACGGCGAGAGGAACTGCAGGGTCGTGCCACCATTCCAAGAGTCCCCCAGATGTCTCAGTCCATTCCAGAGGAACCTCTTTTCCCTTCACCGGCTCGTCTTTCACGCCGAGGATCGACTCACACCAAGGTGGCACGTGGCACAGCCCTGTGGGAAAGCCTCGTGGGAAAGCCTCGAGGGACAGCCTCGAGGGAAAGCCACAGATCCCTTGATCCACGTGACAGGAAGCGTGACACTACTGCTGCAGCTCGGGAGGAAAGCGCACGTGCATGCCCCCACTCGAGACGGGGCATGACTCCCCTGGGGAGACTCAGAAGCACCCCAAGATCCATGGCAACACTGGAGAGGAATCCTCAGGTTCCGGCCCCGACTCCACAAAAGGACTGAGGCCCCGGCATGGACGGGAGAGGAATCCCCAGAGGTCCCCTAGCAACTCGCATGGGGACTGGCCTTTCCTGAGGCCACCAGAGCGGGTCCCTGAGGTCCCCGTCGTAACTCGAGAAGACCTGCCGCAACTCGAGAAAATCCAGGAGGTTCTCCCCTCCAGGCGAGATGAGGCCCATTTCCGCTGAGGCGTCTCGAGGCTGATCACACCTCACCTCTGGAACTTCGAAAGGGTCCTTCACACCCTTGGTGCAAATACAGAAGTTCCCCGACATACCCGTATACACTCGAGAGGAATCACGAGGGTCCCGCCCACATCCAGAGGAGCCCCGTTTCCGCCTCGTAGCTCGAGATGAGGGATCCTTTCCCTGCTTCGTCGGGAAAGAGTTCCCGGCGTTCCCGTCGCATCTCAAGAGGAGGCCCTCTCAACAGGAACGGCGAGAGGAACTCCAGGGTCGTGCCACCATTCCAAGAGTCCCCCAGATGTCTCAGTCCATTCCAGAGGAACCTCTTTTCCCTTCACCGGCTCGTCTTTCACGCCGAGGATCGACTCACACCAAGATGGCACGTGGCACAGCCCTGTGGGAAAGCCTCGTGGGAAAGCCTCGAGGGACAGCCTCGAGGGAAAGCCACAGATCCCTTGATCCACGTGACAGGAAGCGTGACACTACTGCTGCAGCTCGGGAGGAAAGCGCACGTGCATGCCCCCACTCGAGACGAGGCCTGACTCCCCTGGGGAAACTCAGAAGCACCCCAAGATCCATGGCAACACTGGAGAGGAATCCTCAGGTTCCGGCCCCGACTCCACACAAGGACTGAGGCCCCGGCATGGACGGGAGAGGAATCCCGAGAGGTCCCCTAGCAACTCGCAAGGGGATAGGCCTTTCCTGAGGCCACCAGAGTGGGTCCCTGAGGTCCCCGTCGTAACTCGAGAAGACCTGCCGCAACTCGAGAAAATCCAGGAGGTTCTCCCCACCAGGCGAGATGAGGCCCATTTCCGCTGAGGCGTCTCGAGGCTGATCACACCTCACCTCTGGAACTTCGAAAGGGTCCTTCACACCCTTGGTGCAAATCAAGAAGTTCCCCGACCTAGCCGTCTCCACTCGAGAGGAATCACGAGGGTCCTGCCCACATCCAGAGGAGCCCCGTTTCCGCCTCGTAGCTCGAGATGAGGGATCCTTTCCCTGCTTCGTCGGGAAAGAGTTCCCGGCGTTCCCGTCGCATCTCAAGAGGAGGCCCTCTCAACAGGAACGGCGAGAGGAACTCCAGGGTCGTGCCACCATTCCAAGAGTCCCCCAGATGTCTCAGTCCATTCCAGAGGAACCTCTTTTCCCTTCACCGGCTCGTCTTTCACGCCGAGGATCGACTCACACCAAGGTGGCACGTCGCACAGACCTGTGGGAAAGCCTCGTGGGAAAGCCTCGAGGGACAGCCTCGAGGGAAAGCCACAGATCCTTTGATCCACGTGACAGGAAGCGTGACACTAGTGCTTCAGCTCGGGAGGAAAGCGCACGTGCATGCCCCCACTCGAGACGAGGCCTGACTCCCCTGGGGAGACTCAGAAGCACCCCAAGATCCATGGCAACACTGGAGAGGAATCCTCAGGTTCCGGCCCCGACTCCACACAAGGACTGAGGCCCCGGCATGGACGGGAGAGGAATCCCGAGAGGTCCCCTAGCAACTCGCATGGTGACTGGCCTTTCCTGAGGCGACCAGAGCGGGTCCCTGAGGTCCCCGTCGTAACTCGAGAAGACCTGCCGCAACTCGAGAAAATCCAGGAGGTTCTCCCCTCCAGGCGAGATGAGGCCCATTTCCGCTGAGGCGTCTCGAGGCTGATCACACCTCACCTCTGGAACTTCGAAAGGGTCCTTCACACCCTTGGTGCAAATCAAGAAGTTCCCCGACATAGCCGTCTCCACTCGAGAGGAATCACGAGGGTCCCGCCCACATCCAGAGGAGCCCCGTTTCCGCCTCGTAGCTCGAGATGAGGGATCCTTTCCCTGCTTCGTCGGGAAAGAGTTCCCGGCGTTCCCGTGGCATCTCAAGAGGAGGCCCTCTCAACAGGAACGGCGAGAGGAACTGCAGGGTCGTGCCACCATTCCAAGAGTCCCCCAGATGTCTCAGTCCATTCCAGAGGAACCTCTTTTCCCTTCACCGGCTCGTCTTTCACGCCGAGGATCGACTCACACCAAGGTGGCACGTGGCACAGCCCTGTGGGAAAGCCTCGTGGGAAAGCCTCGAGGGACAGCCTCGAGGGAAAGCCACAGATCCCTTGATCCACGTGACAGGAAGCGTGACACTACTGCTGCAGCTCGGGAGGAAAGCGCACGTGCATGCCCCCACTCGAGACGGGGCATGACTCCCCTGGGGAGACTCAGAAGCACCCCAAGATCCATGGCAACACTGGAGAGGAATCCTCAGGTTCCGGCCCCGACTCCACACAAGGACTGAGGCCCCGGCATGGACGGAAGAGGAATCCCGAGAGGTCCCCTAGCAACTCGCATGGGGACTGGCCTTTCCTGAGGCCACCAGAGCGGGTCCCTGAGGTCCCCGTCGTAACTCGAGAAGACCTGCCGCAACTCGAGAAAATCCAGGAGGTTCTCCCCTCCAGGCGAGATGAGGCCCATTTCCGCTGAGGCGTCTCGAGGCTGATCACACCTCACCTCTGGAACTTCGAAAGGGTCCTTCACACCCTTGGTGCAAATACAGAAGTTCCCCGACATACCCGTATACACTCGAGAGGAATCACGAGGGTCCCGCCCACATCCAGAGGAGCCCCGTTTCCGCCTCGTAGCTCGAGATGAGGGATCCTTTCCCTGCTTCGTCGGGAAAGAGTTCCCGGCGTTCCCGTCGCATCTCAAGAGGAGGCCCTCTCAACAGGAATGGCGAGAGGAACTCCAGGGTCGTGCCACCATTCCAAGAGTCCCCCAGATGTCTCAGTCCATTCCAGAGGAACCTCTTTTCCCTTCACCGGCTCGTCTTTCACGCCGAGGATCGACTCACACCAAGATGGCACGTGGCACAGCCCTGTGGGAAAGCCTCGTGGGAAAGCCTCGAGGGACAGCCTCGAGGGAAAGCCACAGATCCCTTGATCCACGTGACAGGAAGCGTGACACTACTGCTGCAGCTCGGGAGGAAAGCGCACGTGCATGCCCCCACTCGAGACGAGGCCTGACTCCCCTGGGGAAACTCAGAAGCACCCCAAGATCCATGGCAACACTGGAGAGGAATCCTCAGGTTCCGGCCCCGACTCCACACAAGGACTGAGGCCCCGGCATGGACGGGAGAGGAATCCCGAGAGGTCCCCTAGCAACTCGCAAGGGGATAGGCCTTTCCTGAGGCCACCAGAGTGGGTCCCTGAGGTCCCCGTCGTAACTCGAGAAGACCTGCCGCAACTCGAGAAAATCCAGGAGGTTCTCCCCACCAGGCCAGATGAGGCCCATTTCCGCTGAGGCGTCTCGAGGCTGATCACACCTCACCTCTGGAACTTCGAAAGGGTCCTTCACACCCTTGGTGCAAATCAAGAAGTTCCCCGACCTAGCCGTCTCCACTCGAGAGGAATCACGAGGGTCCCGCCCACATCCAGAGGAGCCCCGTTTCCGCCTCGTAGCTCGAGATGAGGGATCCTTTCCCTGCTTCGTCGGGAAAGAGTTCCCGGCGTTCCCGTCGCATCTCAAGAGGAGGCCCTCTCAACAGGAACGGCGAGAGGAACTCCAGGGTCGTGCCACCATTCCAAGAGTCCCCCAGATGTCTCAGTCCATTCCAGAGGAAACTCTTTTCCCTTCACCGGCTCGTCTTTCACGCCGAGGATCGACTCACACCAAGGTGGCACGTGGCACAGCCCTGTGGGAAAGCCTCGTGGGAAAGCCTCGAGGGACAGCCTCGAGGGAAAGCCACAGATCCTTTGATACACGTGACAGGAAGCGTGACACTACTGCTGCAGCTCGGGAGGAAAGCGCACGTGCATGCCCCCACTCGAGACGAGGCCTGACTCCCCTGGGGAGACTCAGAAGCACCCCAAGATCCATGGCAACACTGGAGAGGAATCCTCAGGTTCCGGCCCCGACTCCACACAAGGACTGAGGCCCCGGCATGGACGGGAGAGGAATCCCGAGAGGTCCCCTAGCAACTCGCATGGGGACTGGCCTTTCCTGAGGCGACCAGAGCGGGTACCTGAGGTCCCCGTCGTAACTCGAGAAGACCTGCCGCAACTCGAGAAAATCCAGGAGGTTCTCCCCTCCAGGCGAGATGAGGCCCATTTCCGCTGAGGCGTCTCGAGGCTGATCACACCTCACCTCTGGAACTTCGAAAGGGTCCTTCACACCCTTGGTGCAAATCAGAAGTTCCCTGACATACCCGTCTCCACTCGAGAGGAATCACGAGGGTCCCGCCCACATCCAGAGGAGCCCCGTTTCCGCCTCGTAGCTCTAGATGAGGGATCCTTTCCCTGCTTCGTCGGGAAAGAGTTCCCGGCGTTCCCGTCGCATCTCAAGAGGAGGCCCTCTCAACAGGAATTGCGAGAGGAACTCCAGGGTCGTGCCAGCATTCCAAGAGTCCCCCAGATGTCTCAGTCCATTCCAGAGGAACCTCTTTTCCCTTCACCGGCACGTCTTTCACGCCGAGGATCGACTCACACCAAGGTGGCACGTGGCACAGCCCTGTGGGAAAGCCTCGTGGGAATGCCTCGAGGGACAGCCTCGAGGGAAAGCCACAGATCCCTTGATCCACGTGACAGGAAGCGTGACACTACTGCTGCAGCTCGGGAGGAAAGCGCACGTGCATGCCCCCACTCGAGACGGGGCATGACTCCCCTGGGGAGACTCAGAAGCACCCCAAGATCCATGGCAACACTGGAGAGGAATCCTCAGGTTCCGGCCCCGACTCCACACAAGGACTGAGGCCCCGGCATGGACGGGAGAGGAATCCCGAGAGGTCCCCTAGCAACTCGCATGGGGACTGGCCTTTCCTGAGGCCACCAGAGCGGGTCCCTGAGGTCCCCGTCGTAACTCGAGAAGACCTGCCGCAACTCGAGAAAATCCAGGAGGTTCTCCCCTCCAGGCGAGATGAGGCCCATTTCCGCTGAGGCGTCTCGAGGCTGATCACACCTCACCTCTGGAACTTCGAAAGGGTCCTTCACACCCTTGGTGCAAATACAGAAGTTCCCCGACATACCCGTATACACTCGAGAGGAATCACGAGGGTCCCGCCCACATCCAGAGGAGCCCCGTTTCCGCCTCGTAGCTCGAGATGAGGGATCCTTTCCCTGCTTCGTCGGGAAAGAGTTCCCGGCGTTCCCGTCGCATCTCAAGAGGAGGCCCTCTCAACAGGAATGGCGAGAGGAACTCCAGGGTCGTGCCACCATTCCAAGAGTCCCCCAGATGTCTCAGTCCATTCCAGAGGAACCTCTTTTCCCTTCACCGGCTCGTCTTTCACGCCGAGGATCGACTCACACCAAGGTGGCACGTGGCACAGCCCTGTGGGAAAGCCTCGTGGGAAAGCCTCGAGGGACAGCCTCGAGGGAAAGCCACAGATCCCTTGATCCACGTGACAGGAAGCGTGACACTACTGCTGCAGCTCGGGAGGAAAGCGCACGTGCATGCCCCCACTCGAGACGAGGCCTGACTCCCCTGGGGAAACTCAGAAGCACCCCAAGATCCATGGCAACACTGGAGAGGAATCCTCAGGTTCCGGCCCCGACTCCACACAAGGACTGAGGCCCCGGCATGGACGGGAGAGGAATCCCGAGAGGTCCCCTAGCAACTCGCAAGGGGATAGGCCTTTCCTGAGGCCACCAGAGTGGGTCCCTGAGGTCCCCGTCGTAACTCGAGAAGACCTGCCGCAACTCGAGAAAATCCAGGAGGTTCTCCCCACCAGGCCAGATGAGGCCCATTTCCGCTGAGGCGTCTCGAGGCTGATCACACCTCACCTCTGGAACTTCGAAAGGGTCCTTCACACCCTTGGTGCAAATCAAGAAGTTCCCCGACCTAGCCGTCTCCACTCGAGAGGAATCACGAGGGTCCCGCCCACATCCAGAGGAGCCCCGTTTCCGCCTCGTAGCTCGAGATGAGGGATCCTTTCCCTGCTTCGTCGGGAAAGAGTTCCCGGCGTTCCCGTCGCATCTCAAGAGGAGGCCCTCTCAACAGGAACGGCGAGAGGAACTCCAGGGTCGTGCCACCATTCCAAGAGTCCCCCAGATGTCTCAGTCCATTCCAGAGGAAACTCTTTTCCCTTCACCGGCTCGTCTTTCACGCCGAGGATCGACTCACACCAAGGTGGCACGTGGCACAGCCCTGTGGGAAAGCCTCGTGGGAAAGCCTCGAGGGACAGCCTCGAGGGAAAGCCACAGATCCTTTGATACACGTGACAGGAAGCGTGACACTACTGCTGCAGCTCGGGAGGAAAGCGCACGTGCATGCCCCCACTCGAGACGAGGCCTGACTCCCCTGGGGAGACTCAGAAGCACCCCAAGATCCATGGCAACACTGGAGAGGAATCCTCAGGTTCCGGCCCCGACTCCACACAAGGACTGAGGCCCCGGCATGGACGGGAGAGGAATCCCGAGAGGTCCCCTAGCAACTCGCATGGGGACTGGCCTTTCCTGAGGCGACCAGAGCGGGTACCTGAGGTCCCCGTCGTAACTCGAGAAGACCTGCCGCAACTCGAGAAAATCCAGGAGGTTCTCCCCTCCAGGCGAGATGAGGCCCATTTCCGCTGAGGCGTCTCGAGGCTGATCACACCTCACCTCTGGAACTTCGAAAGGGTCCTTCACACCCTTGGTGCAAATCAGAAGTTCCCTGACATACCCGTCTCCACTCGAGAGGAATCACGAGGGTCCCGCCCACATCCAGAGGAGCCCCGTTTCCGCCTCGTAGCTCTAGATGAGGGATCCTTTCCCTGCTTCGTCGGGAAAGAGTTCCCGGCGTTCCCGTCGCATCTCAAGAGGAGGCCCTCTCAACAGGAATTGCGAGAGGAACTCCAGGGTCGTGCCAGCATTCCAAGAGTCCCCCAGATGTCTCAGTCCATTCCAGAGGAACCTCTTTTCCCTTCACCGGCACGTCTTTCACGCCGAGGATCGACTCACACCAAGGTGGCACGTGGCACAGCCCTGTGGGAAAGCCTCGTGGGAATGCCTCGAGGGACAGCCTCGAGGGAAAGCCACAGATCCCTTGATCCACGTGACAGGAAGCGTGACACTACTGCTGCAGCTCGGGAGGAAAGCGCACGTGCATGCCCCCACTCGAGACGAGGCCTGACTCCCCTGGGGAGACTCAGAAGCACCCCAAGATCCATGGCAACACCGGAGAGGAATCCTCAGGTTCCGGCCCCGACTCCACACAAGGACTGAGGCCCCGGCATGGACGGGAGAGGAATCCCGAGAGGTCCCCTAGCAACTCGCATGGGGACTGGCCTTTCCTGAGGCCACCAGAGCGGGTCCCTGAGGTCCCCGTCGTAACTCGAGAAGACCTGCCGCAACTCGAGAAAATCCAGGAGGTTCTCCCCTCCAGGCGAGATGAGGCCCATTTCCGCTGAGGCGTCTCGAGGCTGATCACACCTCACCTCTGGAACTTCGAAAGGGTCCTTCACACCCTTGGTGCAAATCAAGAAGTTCCCCGACATAGCCGTCTCCACTCGAGAGGAATCACGAGGGTCCCGCCCACATCCAGAGGAGCCCCGTTTCCACCTCGTAGCTCGAGATGAGGGATCCTTTCCCTGCTTCGTCGGGAAAGAGTTCCCGGCGTTCCCGTCGCATCTCAAGAGGAGGCCCTCTCAACAGAAACGGCGAGAGGAACTCCAGGGTCGTGCCACCATTCCAAGAGTCCCCCAGATGTCTCAGTCCATTCCAGAGGAACCTCTTTTCCCTTCACCGGCTCGTCTTTCACGCCGAGGATCGACTCACACCAAGGTGGCACGTGGCACAGCCCTGTGGGAAAGCCTCGTGGGAAAGCCTCGAGGGACAGCCTCGAGGGAAAGCCACAGATCCTTTGATCCACGTGACAGGAAGCGTGACACTACTGCTGCAGCTCGGGAGGAAAGCGCACGTGCATGCCCCCACTCGAGACGAGGCCTGACTCCCCTGGGGAGACTCAGAAGCACCCCAAGATCCATGGCAACACTGGAGAGGAATCCTCAGGTTCCGGCCCCGACTCCACACAAGGACTGAGGCCCCGGCATGGACGGGAGAGGAATCCCGAGAGGTCCCCTAGCAACTCGCATGGGGACTGGCCTTTCCTGAGGCCACCAGAGCGGGTCCCTGAGGTCCCCGTCGTAACTCGAGAAGACCTGCCACAACTCGAGAAAATACAGGAGGTTCTCCCCTCCAGGCGAGATGAGGCCCATTTCTGCTGAGGTGTCACGAGGCGGATCACACCTCACCTCTGGAACTTCGAAAGGGTCCTTCACACCCTTGGTGCAAATCAAGAAGTTCCCCGACATACCCGTCTCCACTCGAGAGGAATCACGAGGGTCCCGCCCACATCCACAGGAGCCCCGTTTCCGCCTCGTAGCTCGAGATGAGGGATCCTTTCCCTGCTTCGTCGGCAAAGAGTTCCCAGCGTTCCCGTCGCATCTCAAGAGGAGGCCCTCTCAACAGGAACGGCGAGAGGAACTCCAGGGTCGTGCCACCATTCCAAGAGTCCCCCAGATGTCTCAGTCCATTCCAGAGGAACATCTTTTCCCTTCACCGGCTCGTCTTTCACGCCGAGGATCGACTCACACCAAGGTGGCACGTGGCACAGCCCTGTGGGAAAGCTTCGTGGGAAAGCCTCGAGGGACAGCCTCGAGGGAAAGCCACAGATCCCTTGATCCACGTGACAGGGAGCGTGACACTACTGCTGCAGCTCGGGAGGAAAGCGCACGTGCATGCCCCCACTCGAGACGAGGCCTGACTCCCCTGGGGAGACTCAGAAGCACCCCAAGATCCATGGCAACACTGGAGAGGAATCCTCAGGTTCCGGCCCCGACTCCACACAAGGACTGAGGCCCCGGCATGGACGGGAGAGGAATCCCGAGAGGTCCCCTAGCAACTCGCATGGGGACTGGCCTTTCCTGAGGCCACCAGAGCGGGTCCCTGAGGTCCCCGTCGTAACTCGAGAAGACCTGCCGCAACTCGAGAAAATCCAGGAGGTTCTCCCCTCCAGGCGAGATGAGGCCCATTTCCGCTGAGGCGTCTCGAGGCTGATCACACCTCACCTCTGGAACTTCGAAAGGGTCCTTCACACCCTTGGTGCAAATACAGAAGTTCCCCGACATACCCGTCTCCACTCGAGAGGAATCACGAGGGTCCCGCCCACATCCAGAGGAGCCCCGTTTCCACCTCGTAGCTCGAGATGAGGGATCCTTTCCCTGCTTCGTCGGGAAAGAGTTCCCGGCGTTCCCGTCGCATCTCTAGAGGAGGCCCTCTCAACAGGAACGGCGAGAGGAACTCCAGGGTCGTGCCACCATTCCAAGAGTCTCCCAGATGTCTCAGTCCATTCCAGAGGAACGTCTTTTCCCTTCACCGGCTCGTCTTTCACGCCGAGGATCGACTCACACCAAGGTGGCACGTGGCACAGCCCTGTGGGAAAGCCTCGTGGGAAAGCCTCGAGGGACAGCCTCGAGGGAAAGCCACAGATCCCTTGATCCACGTGACAGGAAGCGTGACACTACTGCTGCAGCTCGGGAGGAAAGCGCACGTGCATGCCCCCACTCGAGACGAGGCCTGACTCCCCTGGGGAGACTCAGAAGCAACCCAAGATCAATGGCAACACTGGAGAGGAATCCTCAGGATCCGGCCCCGACTCCACACAAGGACTGAGGCCCCGGCATGGACGGGAGAGGAATCCCGAGAGGTCCCCTAGCAACTCGCATGGGGACTGGCCTTTCCTGAGGCGACCAGAGCGGGTCCCTGAGGTCCCCGTCGTAACTCGAGAAGACCTGCCGCAACTCGAGAAAATCCAGGAGGTTCTCCCCTCCAGGCGAGATGAAGCCCATTTCTGCTGAGGTGTCACGAGGCGGATCACACCTCACCTCTGGAACTTCGAAAGGGTCCTTCACACCCTTGGTGCAAATCAAGAAGTTCCCCGACATACCCGTCTCCACTCGAGAGGAATCACGAGGGTCCCGCCCACATCCAGAGGAGCCCCGTTTCCGCCTCGTAGCTCGAGATGAGGGATCCTTTCCCTGCTCCGTCGGGAAAGAGTTCCCGGCGTTCCCGTCGCATCTCAAGAGGAGGCCCTCTCAACAGGAACGGCGAGAGGAACTCCAGGGTCGTGCCACCATTCCAAGAGTCCCCCAGATGTCTCAGTCCATTCCAGAGGAACCTCTTTTCCCTTCACCGGCTCGTCTTTCACGCCGAGGATCGACTCACACCAAGGTGGCACGTGGCACAGCCCTGTGGGAAAGCCTCGTGGGAAAGCCTCGAGGGACAGCCTCGAGGGAAAGCCACAGATCTTTGATCCACGTGACAGGAAGCGTGACATTACTGCTGCAGCTCGGGAGGAAAGCGCACATGCATGCCCCCACTCGAGATGAGGACTGACTCCCCTGGGGAGACTCAGAAGCACCACAAGATCCATGGCAACACTGGAGAGGAATCCTCAGGTTCCGGCCCCGACTCCACACAAGGACTGAGGCCCCGGCATGGACGGGAGAGGAATCCCGAGAGGTCCCCTGGCAACTCGCATGGGGACTGGCCTTTCCTGAGGCCACCAGAGCGGGTCCCTGAGGTCCGCGTCGTAACTCGAGAAGACCTGCCAGAACTCGAGAAAATCCAGGTGGTTCTCCCCTCCAGGCGAGATGAGGCCCATTTCCGCTGAGGCGTCTCGAGGCTGATCACACCTCACCTCTGGAACTTCGAAAGGGTCCTTCACACCCTTGGTGCAAATCAAGAAGTTCCCCGACATAGCCGTCTCCACTCGAGAGGAATCACGAGTGTCCCGCCCACATCCAGAGGAGCCCCGTTTCCGCCTCATAGCTCGAGATGAGGGATCCTTTCCCTGCTTCGTCGGCAAAGAGTTCCCGGCGTTCCCGTCGCATCTCAAGAGGAGGCCCTCTCAACAGGAACGGCGAGAGGAACTCCAGGGTCGTGCCACCATTCCAAGAGTCCCCCAGATGTCTCAGTCCATTCCAGAGGAACCTCTTTTCCCTTCACCGGCTCGTCTTTCACGCCGAGGATCGACTCACACCAAGGTGGCACGTGGCACAGCCCTGTGGGAAAGCCTCGTGGGAAAGCCTCGAGGGACAGCCTCGAGGGAAAGCCACAGATCCCTTGATCCACGTGACAGGAAGCGTGACACTACTGCTGCAGCTCGGGAGGAAAGCGCACGTGCATGCCCCCACTCGAGACGAGGCCTGACTCCCCTGGGGAGACTCAGAAGCACCCCAAGATCCATGGCAACACTGGAGAGCAATCCTCAGGTTCCGGCCCCGATTCCACACAAGGACTGAGGCCCCGGCATGGACGGGAGAGGAATCCCGAGAGGTCCCCTAGCAACTCGCATGGGGACTGGCCTTTCCTGAGGCGACCAGAGCGGGTCCCTGAGGTCCCCGTCGTAACTCGAGAAGACCTGCCGCAACTCGAGAAAATCCAGGAGGTTCTCCCCTCCAGGCGAGATGAAGCCCATTTCTGCTGAGGTGTCACGAGGCGGATCACACCTCACCTCTGGAACTTCGAAAGGGTCCTTCACACCCTTGGTGCAAATCAAGAAGTTCCCCGACATACCCGTCTCCACTCGAGAGGAATCACGAGGGTCCCGCCCACATCCAGAGGAGCCCCGTTTCCGCCTCATAGCTCGAGATGAGGGATCCTTTCCCTGCTCCGTCGGGAAAGAGTTCCCGGCGTTCCCGTCGCATCTCAAGAGGAGGCCCTCTCAACAGGAACGGCGAGAGGAACTCCAGGGTCGTGCCACCATTCCAAGAGTCCCCCAGATGTCTCAGTCCATTCCAGAGGAACCTCTTTTCCCTTCACCGGCTCGTCTTTCACGCCGAGGATCGACTCACACCAAGGTGGCACGTGGCACAGCCCTGTGGGAAAGCCTCGTGGGAAAGCTTGGAGGGACAGCCTCGAGGGAAAGCCACAGACCTTTGATCCACGTGACAGGAAGCGTGACACTACTGCTGCAGCTCGGGAGGAAAGCGCACGTGCATGCCCCCACTCGAGATGAGGACTGACTCCCCTGGGGAGACTCAGAAGCACCACAAGATCCATGGCAACACTGGAGAGGAATCCTCAGGTTCCGGCCCCGACTCCACACAAGGACTGAGGCCCCGGCATGGACGGGAGAGGAATCCCGAGAGGTCCCCTGGCAACTCGCATGGGGACTGGCCTTTCCTGAGGCCACCAGAGCGGGTCCCTGAGGTCCGCGTCGTAACTCGAGAAGACCTGCCACAACTCGAGAAAATCCAGGAGGTTCTCCCCTCCAGGCGAGATGAGGCCCATTTCCGCTGAGGCGTCTCGAGGCTGATCACACCTCACCTCTGGAACTTCGAAAGGGTCCTTCACACCCTTGGTGCAAATCAAGAAGTTCCCCGACATACCCGTCTCCACTCGAGAGTAATCACGAGGGTCCCGCCCACATCCAGAGGAGCCCCGTTTCCGCCTCGTAGCTCGAGATGAGGGATCCTTTCCCTGCTTCGTCGGCAAAGAGTTCCGGGCGTTCCCGTCGCATCTCAAGAGGAGGCCCTCTCAACAGGAACGGCGAGAGGAACTCCAGGGTCGTGCCACCATTCCAAGAGTCCTCCAGATGTCTCAGTCCATTCCAGAGGAACCTCTTTTCCCTTCACCGGCTCGTCTTTCACGCCGAGGATCGACTCACACCAAGGTGGCACGTGGCACAGCCCTGTGCGAAAGCCTCGTGGGAAAGCCTGGAGGGACAGCCTCGAGGGAAAGCCACAGATCCCTTGATCCACGTGAAAGGAAGCGTGACACTACTGCTGCAGCTCGGGAGGAAAGCGCACGTGCATGCCCCCACTCGAGACGAGGCCTGACTCCTCTGGGGAGACTCAGAAGCACCCCAAGATCCATGGCAACACTGGAGAGGAATCCTCAGGTTCCGGCCCCGACTCCACACAAGGACTGAGGCCCCGGCATGGACGGGAGAGGAATCCCGAGAGGTCCCCTAGCAACTCACATGGGGACTGGCCTTTCCTGAGGCCACCAGAGCGGGTCCCTGAGGTCCCCGTCGTAACTCGAGAAGACCTGCCGCAACTGGAGATAATCCAGGAGGTACTCCCCTCCAGGCGAGATCAGGCCCATTTCTGATGAGGTGTCACGAGGCGGATCACACCTCACCTCTGGAACTTCGAAAGGGTCCTTCACACCCTTGGTGCAAATCAAGAAGTTCCCCGACATACCCGTCTCCACTCGAGAGGAATCACGAGGGTCCCGCCCACATCCAGAGGAGCCCCGTTTCCGCCTCGTAGCTCGAGATGAGGGATCCTTTCCCTGCTTCGTCGGGAAAGAGTTCCCGGCGTTCCCGTCGCATCTCAAGAGGAGGCCCTCTCAACAGGAACGGCGAGAGGAACTCCAGGGTCGTGCCACCATTCCAAGGGTCCCCCAGATGTCTCAGTCCATTCCAGAGGAACCTCTTTTCCCTTCACCGGCTCGTCTTTCACGCCGAGCATCGACTCACACCAAGGTGGCACGTGGCACAGCCCTGTGGGAAAGCCTCGTGGGAAAGCCTCGAGGGACAGCCTCGAGGGAAAGCCACAGATCCCTTGATCCACGTGAAAGGAAGCGTGACACTACTGCTGCAGCTCGGGAGGAAAGCGCACGTGCATGCCCTCACTCGAGACGAGGCCTGACTCCCCTGGGGAGACTCAGAAGCACCCTAAGATCCATGGCAACACTGGAGAGGAATCCTCAGGTTCCGGCCCCGACTCCACACAAGGACTGAGGCCCCGGCATGGACGGGAGAGGAATCCCGAGAGGTCCCCTGGCAACTCGCATGGGAACTGGCCTTTCCTGAGGCCAACAGAGCGGGTCCCTGAGGTCCCCGTCGTAACTCGAGAAGACCTGCCGCAACTCGAGAAAATCCAGGAGGTTCTCCCCTCCAGGTGAGATGAGGCCCATTTCCGCTGAGGCGTCTCGAGGCTGATCACACCTCACCTCTGGAACTTCGAAAGGGTCCTTCACACCCTTGCTGCAAATCAAGAAGTTCCCCGACATAGCCGTCTCCACTCGAGAGGAATCACGAGGGTCCCGCCCACATCCAGAGGAGCCCCGTTTCCGCCTCGTAGCTCGAGATGAGGGATCCTTTCCCTGCTTCGTCGGCAAAGAGTTCCCGGCGTTCCCGTCGCATCTCAAGAGGAGGCCCTCTCAACAGGAATGGCGAGAGGAACTCCAGGGTCGTGCCACCATTCCAAGAGTCCCCCAGATGTCTCAGTCCATTCCAGAGGAACCTCTTTTCCCTTCACCGGCTCGTCTTTCACGCCGAGGATCGACTCACACCAAGGTGGCACGTGGCACAGCCCTGTGGGAAAGCCTCGTGGGAAAGCCTCGAGGGACAGCCTCGAGGGAAAGCCACAGATCCCTTGATCCACGTGACAGGAAGCGTGACACTACTGCTGCAGCTCGGGAGGAAAGCGCACGTGCATGCCCCCACTCGAGACGAGGCCTGACTCCCCTGGGGAGACTCAGAAGCACCCCAAGATCAATGGCAACACCGGAGAGGAATCCTCAGGTTCCGGCCCCGACTCCACACAAGGACTGAGGCCCCGGCATGGACGGGAGAGGAATCCCGAGAGGTCCCCTAGCAACTCGCACGGGGACTGGCCTTTACTGAGGCCACCAGAGCGGGTCCCTGAGGTCCCCGTCGTAACTCGAGAAGACCTGCCGCAACTCGAGAAAATCCAGGAGGTTCTCCCCTCCAGGCGAGATGAGGCCCATTTCCGCTGAGGCGTCTCGAGGCTGATCACACCTCACCTCTGGAACTTCGAAAGGGTCCTTCACACCCTTGGTGCAAATCAAGAAGTTCCCCGACATAGCCGTCTCCACTCGAGAGGAATCACGAGGGTCCCGCCCACATCCAGAGGAGCCCCGTTTCCACCTCGTAGCTCGAGATGAGGGATCCTTTCCCTGCTTCGTCGGGAAAGAGTTCCCGGCGTTCCCGTCGCATCTCAAGAGGAGGCCCTCTCAACAGGAACGGCGAGAGGAACTCCAGGGTCGTGCCACCATTCCAAGAGTCCCCCAGATGTCTCAGTCCATTCCAGAGGAACCTCTTTTCCCTTCACCGGCTCGTCTTTCACGCCGAGGATCGACTCACACCAAGGTGGCACGTGGCACAGCCCTGTGGGAAAGCCTCGTGGGAAAGCCTCGAGGGACAGCCTCGAGGGAAAGCCACAGATCCTTTGATCCACGTGACAGGAAGCGTGACACTACTGCTGCAGCTCGGGAGGAAAGCGCACGTGCATGCCCCCACTCGAGACGAGGCCTGACTCCCCTGGGGAGACTCAGAAGCACCCCAAGATCCATGGCAACACTGGAGAGGAATCCTCAGGTTCCGGCCCCGACTCCACACAAGGACTGAGGCCCCGGCATGGACGGGAGAGGAATCCCGAGAGGTCCCCTAGCAACTCGCATGGGGACTGGCCTTTCCTGAGGCCACCAGAGCGGGTCCCTGAGGTCCCCGTCGTAACTCTAGAAGACCTGCCGCAACTCCAGAAAATCCAGGAGGTTCTCCCCTCCAGGCGAGATGAGGCCCATTTCTGCTGAGGTGTCACGAGGCGGATCACACCTCACCTCTGGAACTTCGAAAGGGTCCTTCACACCCTTGGTGCAAATACAGAAGTTCCCCGACATACCCGTCTCCACTCGAGAGGAATCACGTGGGTCCCGCCCACATCCACAGGAGCCCCGTTTCCGCCTCGTAGCTCGAGATGAGGGATCCTTTCCCTGCTTCGTCGGGAAAGAGTTCCCGGCGTTCCCGTCGCATCTCAAGAGGAGGCCCTCTCAACAGGAACGGCGAGAGGAACTCCAGGGTCGTGCCACCATTCCAAGAGTCCCCCAGATGTCTCAGTCCATTCCAGAGGAACCTCTTTTCCCTTCACCGGCTCGTCTTTCACGCCGAGGATCGACTCACACCAAGGTGGCACGTGGAACAGCCCTGTGGGAAAGCCTCCTGGGAAAGCCTCGAGGGACAGCCTCGAGGGAAAGCCACAGATCCCTTGATCCACGTGACAGGAAGCGTGACACTACTTCTGCAGCTCGGGAGGAAAGTGCACGTGCATGCCCCCACTCGAGACGAGGCCTGACTCCCCTGGGGAGACTCAGAAGCACCCCAAGATCCATGGCAACAGTGGAGAGGAATCCTCAGGTTCCGGCCCCGACTCCACACAAGGACTGAGGCCCCGGCATGGACGGGAGAGGAATCCCGAGAGGTCCCCTAGCAACTCACATGGGGACTGGCCTTTCCTGAGGCCACCAGAGCGGGTCCCTGAGGTCCCCGTCGTAACTCGAGAAGACCTGCCGCAACTCGAGAAAATCCAGGAGGTTCTCCCCTCCAGGCGAGATGAGGCCCATTTCCGCTGAGGCGTCTCGAGGCTGATCACACCTCACCTCTGGAACTTCGAAAGGGTCCTTCACACCCTTGGTGCAAATCAAGAAGTTCCCCGACATACCCGTCTCCACTCGAGAGGAATCACGAGGGTCCCGCCCACATCCAGAGGAGCCCCGTTTCCGCCTCGTAGCTCGAGATGAGGGATCCTTTCCCTGCTTCGTCGGCAAAGAGTTCCCGGCGTTCCCGTCGCATCTCAAGAGGAGGCCCTCTCAACAGGAACGGCGAGAGGAACTCCAGGGTCGTGCCACCATTCCAAGAGTCTCCCAGATGTCTCAGTCCATTCCAGAGGAACCTCTTTTCCCTTCACCGGCTCGTCTTTCACGCCGAGGATCGACTCACACCAAGGTGGCACGTGGCACAGCCCTGTGGGAAAGCCTCGTGGGAAAGCCTCGAGGGACAGCCTCGAGGGAAATCCACAGATCCCTTGATCCACGTGACAGGAAGCGTGACACTACTGCTGCAGCTCGGGAGGAAAGCGCACGTGCATGCCCCCACTCGAGACGAGGCCTGACTCCCCTGGGGAGACTCAGAAGCACCCCAAGATCAATGGCAACACCGGAGAGGAATCCTCAGGTTCCGGCCCCGACTCCACACAAGGACTGAGGCCCCGGCATGGACGGGAGAGGAATCCCGAGAGGTCCCCTAGCAACTCGCACGGGGACTGGCCTTTCCTGAGGCCACCAGAGCGGGTCCCTGAGGTCCCCGTCGTAACTCGAGAAGACCTGCCGCAACTCGAGAAAATCCAGGAGGTTCTCCCCTCCAGGCGAGATGAGGCCCATTTCCGCTGAGGCGTCTCGAGGCTGATCACACCTCACCTCTGGAACTTCGAAAGGGTCCTTCACACCCTTGGTGCAAATCAAGAAGTTCCCCGACATAGCCGTCTCCACTCGAGAGGAATCACGAGGGTCCCGCCCACATCCAGAGGAGCCCCGTTTCCACCTCGTAGCTCGAGATGAGGGATCCTTTCCCTGCTTCGTCGGGAAAGAGTTCCCGGCGTTCCCGTCGCATCTCAAGAGGAGGCCCTCTCAACAGGAACGGCGAGAGGAACTCCAGGGTCGTGCCACCATTCCAAGAGTCCCCCAGATGTCTCAGTCCATTCCAGAGGAACCTCTTTTCCCTTCACCGGCTCGTCTTTCACGCCGAGGATCGACTCACACCAAGGTGGCACGTGGCACAGCCCTGTGGGAAAGCCTCGTGGGAAAGCCTCGAGGGACAGCCTCGAGGGAAAGCCACAGATCCTTTGATCCACGTGACAGGAAGCGTGACACTACTGCTGCAGCTCGGGAGGAAAGCGCACGTGCATGCCCCCACTCGAGACGAGGCCTGACTCCCCTGGGGAGACTCAGAAGCACCCCAAGATCCATGGCAACACTGGAGAGGAATCCTCAGGTTCCGGCCCCGACTCCACACAAGGACTGAGGCCCCGGCATGGACGGGAGAGGAATCCCGAGAGGTCCCCTAGCAACTCGCATGGGGACTGGCCTTTCCTGAGGCCACCAGAGCGGGTCCCTGAGGTCCCCGTCGTAACTCTAGAAGACCTGCCGCAACTCCAGAAAATCCAGGAGGTTCTCCCCTCCAGGCGAGATGAGGCCCATTTCTGCTGAGGTGTCACGAGGCGGATCACACCTCACCTCTGGAACTTCGAAAGGGTCCTTCACACCCTTGGTGCAAATCAAGAAGTTCCCCGACATACCCGTCTCCACTCGAGAGGAATCACGAGGGTCCCGCCCACATCCACAGGAGCCCCGTTTCCGCCTCGTAGCTCGAGATGAGGGATCCTTTCCCTGCTTCGTCGGGAAAGAGTTCCCGGCGTTCCCGTCGCATCTCAAGAGGAGGCCCTCTCAACAGGAACGGCGAGAGGAACTCCAGGGTCGTGCCACCATTCCAAGAGTCCCCCAGATGTCTCAGTCCATTCCAGAGGAACCTCTTTTCCCTTCACCGGCTCGTCTTTCACGCCGAGGATCGACTCACACCAAGGTGGCACGTGGCACAGCCCTGTGGGAAAGCCTCCTGGGAAAGCCTCGAGGGACAGCCTCGAGGGAAAGCCACAGATCCCTTGATCCACGTGACAGGAAGCGTGACACTACTTCTGCAGCTCGGGAGGAAAGTGCACGTGCATGCCCCCACTCGAGACGAGGCCTGACTCCCCTGGGGAGACTCAGAAGCACCCCAAGATCCATGGCAACAGTGGAGAGGAATCCTCAGGTTCCGGCCCCGACTCCACACAAGGACTGAGGCCCCGGCATGGACGGGAGAGGAATCCCGAGAGGTCCCCTAGCAACTCGCATGGGGACTGGCCTTTCCTGAGGCCACCAGAGCGGGTCCCTGAGGTCCCCGTCGTAACTCGAGAAGACCTGCCGCAACTCGAGAAAATCCAGGAGGTTCTCCCCTCCAGGCGAGATGAGGCCCATTTCCGCTGAGGCGTCTCGAGGCTGATCACACCTCACCTCTGGAACTTCGAAAGGGTCCTTCACACCCTTGGTGCAAATCAAGAAGTTCCCCGACATACCCGTCTCCACTCGAGAGGAATCACGAGGGTCCCGCCCACATCCAGAGGAGCCCCGGTTCCGCCTCGTAGCTCGAGATGAGGGATCCTTTCCCTGCTTCGTCGGCAAAGAGTTCCCGGCGTTCCCGTCGCATCTCAAGAGGAGGCCCTCTCAACAGGAACGGCGAGAGGAACTCCAGGGTCGTGCCACCATTCCAAGAGTCCCCCAGATGTCTCAGTCCATTCCAGAGGAACCTCTTTTCCCTTCACCGGCTCGTCTTTCACGCCGAGGATCGACTCACACCAAGGTGGCACGTGGCACAGCCCTGTGGGAAAGCCTCGTGGGAAAGCCTCGAGGGACAGCCTCGAGGGAAAGCCACAGATCCCTTGATCCACATGACAGGAAGCGTGACACTACTGCTGCAGCTCGGGAGGAAAGCGCACGTGCATGCCCCCACTCGAGACGAGGCCTGACTCCCCTGGGGAGACTCAGAAGCACCCCAAGATCCATGGCAACACTGGAGAGGAATCCTCAGGTTCCGGCCCCGACTCCACACAAGGATTGAGGCCCGGGCATGGACGGGAGAGGAATCCCGAGAGGTCCCCTAGCAACTCGCATGGGGACTGGCCTTTCCTGAGGCCACCAGAGCGGGTCCCTGAGGTCCCCGTCGTAACTTGAGAAGACCTGCCGCAACTCGAGAAAATCCAGGAGGTTCTCCCCTCCAGGCGAGATGAGGCCCATTTCCGCTGAGGCGTCTCGAGGCTGATCACACCTCACCTCTGGAACTTCGAAAGGGTCCTTCACACCCTTGGTGCAAATCAAGAAGTTCCCCGACATAGCCGTCTCCACTCGAGAGGAATCACGAGGGTCCCGCCCACATCCAGAGGAGCCCCGTTTCCACCTCGTAGCTCGAGATGAGGGATCCTTTCCCTGCTTCGTCGGGAAAGAGTTCCCGGCGTTCCCGTCGCATCTCAAGAGGAGGCCCTCTCAACAGGAACGGCGAGAGGAACTCCAGGGTCGTGCCACCATTCCAAGAGTCTCCCAGATGTCTCAGTCCATTCCAGAGGAACCTCTTTTCCCTTCACCGGCTCGTCTTTCACGCCGAGGATCGACTCACACCAAGGTGGCACGTGGCACAGCCCTGTGGGAAAGCCTCGTGGGAAAGCCTCGAGGGACAGCCTCGAGGGAAATCCACAGATCCCTTGATCCACGTGACAGGAAGCGTGACACTACTGCTGCAGCTCGGGAGGAAAGCGCACGTGCATGCCCCCACTCGAGACGAGGCCTGACTCCCCTGGGGAGACTCAGAAGCACCCCAAGATCCATGGCAACACTGGAGAGGAATCCTCAGGTTCCGGCCCCGACTCCACACAAGGACTGAGGCCCCGGCATGGACGGGAGAGGAATCCCGAGAGGTCCCCTAGCAACTCGCATGGGGACTGGCCTTTCCTGAGGCGACCAGAGCGGGTCCCTGAGGTCCCTGTCGTAACTCGAGAAGACCTGCCGCAACTCGAGAAAATCCAGGAGGTTCTCCCCTCCAGGCGAGATGAAGCCCATTTCTGCTGAGGTGTCACGAGGCGGATCACACCTCACCTCTGGAACTTCGAAAGGGTCCTTCACACCCTTGGTGCAACTCAAGAAGTTCCCCGACATACCCGTCTCCACTCGAGAGGAATCACGAGGGTCCCGCCCACATCCAGAGGAGCCCCGTTTCCGCCTCATAGCTCGAGATGAGGGATCCTTTCCCTGCTTCTTCGGCAAAGAGTTCCCGGCGTTCCCGTCGCATCTCAATAGGAGGCCCTCTCAACAGGAACGGCGAGAGGAACTCCAGGGTCGTGCCACCATTCCAAGAGTCCCCCAGATGTCTCAGTCCATTCCAGAGGAACCTCTTTTCCCTTCACCGGCTCGTCTTTCACGCCGAGGATCGACTCACACGAAGGTGGCACGTGGCACAGCCCTGTGGGAAAGCCTCGTGGGAAAGCCTCGAGGGACAGCGTCGAGGGAAAGCCACAGATCCCTAGATCCACGTGACAGGAAGCGTGACACTACTGCTGCAGCTCGGGAGGAAAGCGCACGTGCATGCCCCCACTCGAGACGAGGCCTGACTCCCATGGGGAGACTCAGAAGCACCCCAAGATCCATGGCAACACTGGAGAGGAATCCTCAGGTTCCGGCCCCGACTCCACACAAGGACTGAGGCCCCGGCATGGACGGGAGAGGAATCCCGAGAGGTCCCCTGGCAACTCGCATGGGGACTGGCCTTTCCTTAGGCCACCAGAGCGGGTCCCTGAGGTCCCCGTCGTAACTCGAGAAGACCTGCCGCAACTCGAGAAAATCCAGGAGGTTCTCCCCTCCAGGCGAGATGAGGCCCATTTCCGCTGAGGGGTCTCGAGGCTGATCACACCTCACCTCTGGAACTTCGAAAGGGTCCTTCACACCCTTGCTGCAAATCAAGAAATTCCCCGACATACCCGTCTCCACTCGAGAGTAATCACGAGGGTCCCGCCCACATCCAGAGGAGCCCCGTTTCCGCCTCGTAGCTCGAGATGAGGGATCCTTTCCCTGCTTCGTCGGCAAAGAGTTCCCGGCGTTCCCGTCGCATCTCAAGAGGAGGCCCTCTCAACAGGAACGGCGAGAGGAACTCCAGGGTCGTGCCACCATTACAAGAGTCCCCCAGATGTCTCAGTCCATTCCAGAGGAACCTCTTTTCCCTTCACCGGCTCGTCTTTCACGCCGAGGATCGACTCACACCAAGGTGGCACGTGGCACAGCCCTGTGGGAAAGCCTCGTGGGAAAGCCTCGAGGGACAGCCTCGAGGGAAAGCCACAGATCCCTTGATCCACGTGACAGGAAGCGTGACACTACTGCTGCAGCTCGGGAGGAAAGCGCACGTGCAGGCCCCCACTCGAGACGAGGCCTGACTCCCCTGGGGAGACTCAGAAGCACCCCAAGATCCATGGCAACAGTGGAGAGGAATCCTCAGGTTCCGGCCCCGACTCCACACAAGGACTGAGGCCCCGGCATGGACGGGAGAGGAATCCCGAGAGGTCCCCTAGCAACTCGCATGGGGACTGGCCTTTCCTGAGGCCACCAGAGCGGGTCCCTGAGGTCCCCGTCGTAACTCGAGAAGACCTGCCGCAACTCGAGAAAATCCAGGAGGTTCTCCCCTCCAGGCGAGATGAGGCCCATTTCCGCTGAGGCGTCTCGAGGCTGATCACACCTCACCTCTGGAACTTCGAAAGGGTCCTTCACACCCTTGGTGCAAATCAAGAAGTTCCCCGACATAGCCGTCTCCACTCGAGAGGAATCACGAGGGTCCCGCCCACATCCAGAGGAGCCCCGTTTCCGCCTCGTAGCTCGAGATGAGGGATCCTTTCCCTGCTTCGTCGGGAAAGAGTTCCCGGCGTTCCCGTCGCATCTCAAGAGGAGGCCCTCTCAACAGGAACGGCGAGAGGAACTCCAGGGTCGTGCCACCATTCCAAGAGTCCCCCAGATGTCTCAGTCCATTCCAGAGGAACCTCTTTTCCCTTCACCGGCTCGTCTTTCACGCCGAGGATCGACTCACACCAAGGTGGCACGTGGCACAGCCCTGTGGGAAAGCCTCGTGGGAAAGCCTCGAGGGACAGCCTCGAGGGAAAGCCACAGATCCTTTGATCCACGTGACAGGAAGCGTGACACTACTGCTGCAGCTCGGGAGGAAAGCGCACGTGCATGCCCCCACTCGAGACGAGGCCTGACTCCCCTGGGGAGACTCAGAAGCACCCCAAGATCCATGGCAACACTGGAGAGGAATCCTCAGGTTCCGGCCCCGACTCCACACAAGGACTGAGGCCCCGGCATGGACGGGAGAGGAATCCCGAGAGGTCCCCTAGCAACTCGCATGGGGACTGGCCTTTCCTGAGGCCACCAGAGCGGGTCCCTGAGGTCCCCGTCGTAACACTAGAAGACCTGCCGCAACTCGAGAAAATCCAGGAGGTTCTCCCCTCCAGGCGAGATGAGGCCCATTTCTGCTGAGGTGTCACGAGGCGGATCACACCTCACCTCTGGAACTTCGAAAGGGTCCTTCACACCCTTGGTGCAAATCAAGAAGTTCCCCGACATAGCCGTCTCCACTCGAGAGGAATCACGAGGGTCCCGCCCACATCCAGAGCAGCCCCGTTTCCGCCTCGTAGCTCGAGATGAGGGATCCTTTCCCTGCTTCGTCGGAAAAGAGTTCCCGGCGTTCCCGTCGCATCTCAAGAGGAGGCCCTCTCAACAGGAACGGCGAGAGGAACTCCAGGGTCGTGCCACCATTCCAAGAGTCCCCCAGATGTCTCAGTCCATTCCAGAGGAACCTCTTTTCCCTTCACCGGCTCGTCTTTCACGCCGAGGATCGACTCACACCAAGGTGGCACGTGGCACAGCCCTGTGGGAAAGCCTCGTGGGAAAGCCTCGAGGGACAGCCTCGAGGGAAAGCCACAGATCCCTTGATCCACGTGACAGGAAGCGTGACACTACTGCTGCAGTTCGGGAGGAAAGCGCACGTGCATGCCCCCACTCGAGACGAGGCCTGACTCCCATGGGGAGACTCAGAAGCACCCCAAGATCCATGGCAACACTGGAGAGGAATCCTCAGGTTCCGGCCCCGACTCCACACAAGGACTGAGGCCCCGGCATGGACGGGAGAGGAATCCCGAGAGGTCCCCTGGCAACTCGCATGGGGACTGGCCTTTCCTGAGGCCACCAGAGCGGGTCCCTGAGGTCCCCGTCGTAACTCGAGAAGACCTGCCGCAACTCGAGAAAATCCAGGAGGTTCTCCCCTCCAGGCGAGATGAGGCCCATTTCCGCTGAGGCGTCTCGAGGCTGATCACACCTCACCTCTGGAACTTCGAAAGGGTCCTTCACACCCTTGGTGCAAATCAAGAAATTCCCCGACATACCCGTCTCCACTCGAGAGTAATCACGAGGGTCCCGCCCACATCCAGAGGAGCCCCGTTTCCGCCTCGTAGCTCGAGATGAGGGATCCTTTCCCTGCTTCGTCGGCAAAGAGTTCCCGGCGTTCCCGTCGCATCTCAAGAGGAGGCCCTCTCAACAGGAACGGCGAGAGGAACTCCAGGGTCGTGCCACCATTCCAAGAGTCCCCCAGATGTCTCAGTCCATTCCAGAGGAACCTCTTTTCCCTTCACCGGCTCGTCTTTCACGCCGAGGATCGACTCACACCAAGTTGGCACGTGGCACAGCACTGTGGGAAAGCCTCGTGGGAAAGCCTGGAGGGACAGCCTCGAGGGAAAGCCACAGATCCCTTGATCCACGTGAAAGGAAGCGTGACACTACTCCTGCAGCTCGGGAGGAAAGCGCACGTGCATGCCTCCACTCGAGACGAGGCCTGACTCCCCTGGGGAGACTCAGAAGCACCCCAAGATCCATGGCAACACTGGAGAGGAATCCTCAGGTTCCGGCCCCGACTCCACACAAGGACTGAGGCCCCGGCATGGACGGGAGAGGAATCCCGAGAGGTCCCCTGGCAACTCGCATGGGAACTGGCCTTTCCTGAGGCCAACAGAGCGGGTCCCTGAGGTCCCCGTCGTAACTCGAGAAGACCTGCCGCAACTCGAGAAAATCCAGGAGGTTCTCCCCTCCAGGCGAGATGAGGCCCATTGCCGCTGAGGTGTCTCGAGGCTGATCACACCTCACCTCTGGAACTTCGAAAGGGTCCTTCACACCCTTGGTGCAAATCAAGAAGTTCCCCGACATACCCGTCTCCACTCGAGAGGAATCACGTGGGTCCCGCCCACATCCAGAGGAGCCCCGTTTCCGCCTCGTAGCTCGAGATGAGGGATCCTTTCCCTGCTTCGTCGGCAAAGAGTTCCCGGCGTTCCCGTCGCATCTCAAGAGGAGGCCCTCTCAACAGGAACGGCGAGAGGAACTCCAGGGTCGTGCCACCATTCCAAGAGTCCCCCAGATGTCTCAGTCCATTCCAGAGGAACCTCTTTTCCCTTCACCGGCTCGTCTTTCACGCCGAGGATCGACTAACACCAAGGTGGCACGTGGCACAGCCCTGTGGGAAAGCCTCCTGTTAAACCCTCGAGGGACACCCTCGAGGGAAAGCCACAGATCCCTTGATCCACGTGACAGGAAGCGTGACACTACTGCTGCAGCTCGGGAGGAAAGCGCACGTGCATGCCCCCACTCGAGACGAGGCCTGACTCCCCTGGGGAGACTCAGAAGCACCCCAAGATCCATGGCAACACTGGAGAGGAATCCTCAGGTTCCGGCCCCGACTCCACACAAGGACTGAGGCCCCGGCATGGACGGGAGAGGAATCCCGAGAGGTCTCCTGGCAACTCGCATGGGGACTGGCCTTTCCTGAGGCCACCAGAGCGGGTCCCTGAGGTCCCCGTCGTAACTCGAGAAGACCTGCCGCAACTCGAGAAAATCCAGGAAGTTCTCCCCTCCAGGCGAGATGAGGCCCATTTCCGCTGAGGCGTCTCGAGGCTGATCACACCTCACCTCTGGAACTTCGAAAGGGTCCTTCACACCCTTGGTGCAAATCAAGAAGTTCCCCTACATACCCGTCTCCACTCGAGAGGAATCACGAGGGTCCCGCCCACATCCAGAGGAGCCCCGTTTCCGCCTCGTAGCTCGAGATGAGGGATCCTTTCCCTGCTTCGTCGGGAAAGAGTTCCCGGCGTTCCCGTCGCATCTCAAGAGGAGGCCCTCTCAACAGGAACGGTGAGAGGAACTCCAGGGTCGTGCCACCATTCCAAGAGTCCCCCAGATGTCTCAGTCCATTCCAGAGGAACCACTTTTCCCTTCACCGGCTCGTCTTTCACGCCGAGGATCGACTCACACCAAGGTGGCACGTGGCACAGCCCTGTGGGAAAGCCTCGTGGGAAAGCCTGGAGGGACAGCCTCGAGGGAAAGCCACAGATCCCTTGATCCACGTGAAAGGAAGCGTGACACTACTGCTGCAGCTCGGGAGGAAAGCGCACGTGCATGCCCCCACTCGAGACGAGGCCTGACTCCCCTGGGGAGACTCAGAAGCACCCCAAGATCCATGGCAACACTTGGGAGGAATCCTCAGGTTCCGGCCCCGACTCCACACAAGGACTGAGGCCCCGGAATGGACGGGAGAGGAATCCCGAGAGGTCCCCTAGCAACTCGCATGGGGACTGGCGTTTCCTGAGGCCACCAGAGCGGGTCCCTGAGGTCCCCGTCGTAACTCGAGAAGACCTACCGCAACTCGAGAAAATCCAGGAGGTTCTCCCTTCCAGGCGAGATGAGGCCCATTTCTGCTGAGGCGTCACGAGGCGGATCACACCTCACCTCTGGAACTTCGAAAGGGTCCTTCACACCCTTGGTGCAAATACAGAAGTTCCCCGACATACCCGTCTCCACTCGAGAGGAATCACGAGGGTCCCGCCCACATCCAGAGGAGCCCCGTTTCCGCCTCGTAGCTCGAGATGAGGGATCCTTTCCCTGCTTCGTCGGGAAAGAGTTCCCGGCGTTCCCGTCGCATCTCAAGAGGAGGCCCTCTCAACAGGAACGGCGAGAGGAACTCCAGGGTCGTGCCACCATTCCAAGAGACCCCCAGATGTCTCAGTCCATTCCAGAGGAAAATCTTTTCCCTTCACCGGCTCGTCTTTCACGCCGAGGATCGACTCACACCAAGGTGGCACGTGGCACAGCCCTGTGGGAAAGCCTCGTGGGAAAGCCTCGAGGGACAGCCTCGAGGGAAAGCCACAGATCCCTTGATCCACGTGACAGGAAGCGTGACACTACTGCTGCAGCTCGGGAGGAAAGCGCACGTGCAGGCCCCCACTCGAGACGAGGCCTGACTCCCCTGGGGAGACTCAGAAGCACCCCAAGATCCATGGCAACAGTGGAGAGGAATCCTCAGGTTCCGGCCCCGACTCCACACAAGGACTGAGGCCCCGGCATGGACGGGAGAGGAATCCCGAGAGGTCCCCTAGCAACTCGCATGGGGACTGGCCTTTCCTGAGGCCACCAGAGCGGGTCCCTGAGGTCCCCGTCGTAACTCGAGAAGACCTGCCGCAACTCGAGAAAATCCAGGAGGTTCTCCCCTCCAGGCGAGATGAGGCCCATTTCCGCTGAGGCGTCTCGAGGCTGATCACACCTCACCTCTGGAACTTCGAAAGGGTCCTTCACACCCTTGG
The DNA here is from genome assembly GCF_023091745.1 of Budorcas taxicolor. Classification (NCBI taxonomy): domain Eukaryota; kingdom Metazoa; phylum Chordata; class Mammalia; order Artiodactyla; family Bovidae; genus Budorcas; species Budorcas taxicolor. The sequence continues at coordinate 91,896 of NW_026292662.1, read as the reverse complement.
TGCAAATCAAGAAGTTCCCCGACATAGCCGTCTCCACTCGAGAGGAATCACGAGGGTCCCGCCCACATCCAGAGGAGCCCCGTTTCCGCCTCGTAGCTCGAGATGAGGGATCCTTTCCCTGCTTCGTCGGGAAAGAGTTCCCGGCGTTCCCGTCGCATCTCAAGAGGAGGCCCTCTCAACAGGAACGGCGAGAGGAACTCCAGGGTCGTGCCACCATTCCAAGAGTCCCCCAGATGTCTCAGTCCATTCCAGAGGAACCTCTTTTCCCTTCACCGGCTCGTCTTTCACGCCGAGGATCGACTCACACCAAGGTGGCACGTGGCACAGCCCTGTGGGAAAGCCTCGTGGGAAAGCCTCGAGGGACAGCCTCGAGGGAAAGCCACAGATCCTTTGATCCACGTGACAGGAAGCGTGACACTACTGCTGCAGCTCGGGAGGAAAGCGCACGTGCATGCCCCCACTCGAGACGAGGCCTGACTCCCCTGGGGAGACTCAGAAGCACCCCAAGATCCATGGCAACACTGGAGAGGAATCCTCAGGTTCCGGCCCCGACTCCACACAAGGACTGAGGCCCCGGAATGGACGGGAGAGGAATCCCGAGAGGTCCCCTAGCAACTCGCATGGGGACTGGCCTTTCCTGAGGCCACCAGAGCGGGTCCCTGAGGTCCCCGTCGTAACACTAGAAGACCTGCCGCAACTCGAGAAAATACAGGAGGTTCTCCCCTCCAGGCGAGATGAGGCCCATTTCTGCTGAGGTGTCACGAGGCGGATCACACCTCACCTCTGGAACTTCGAAAGGGTCCTTCACACCCTTGGTGCAAATCAAGAAGTTCCCCGACATAGCCGTCTCCACTCGAGAGGAATCACGAGGGTCCCGCCCACATCCAGAGCAGCCCCGTTTCCGCCTCGTAGCTCGAGATGAGGGATCCTTTCCCTGCTTCGTCGGAAAAGAGTTCCCGGCGTTCCCGTCGCATCTCAAGAGGAGGCCCTCTCAACAGGAACGGCGAGAGGAACTCCAGGGTCGTGCCACCATTCCAAGAGTCCCCCAGATGTCTCAGTCCATTCCAGAGGAACCTCTTTTCCCTTCACCGGCTCGTCTTTCACGCCGAGGATCGACTCACACCAAGGTGGCACGTGGCACAGCCCTGTGGGAAAGCCTCGTGGGAAAGCCTCGAGGGACAGCCTCGAGGGAAAGCCACAGATCCCTTGATCCACGTGACAGGAAGCGTGACACTACTGCTGCAGTTAGGGAGGAAAGCGCACGTGCATGCCCCCACTCGAGACGAGGCCTGACTCCCATGGGGAGACTCAGAAGCACCCCAAGATCCATGGCAACACTGGAGAGGAATCCTCAGGTTCCGGCCCCGACTCCACACAAGGACTGAGGCCCCGGCATGGACGGGAGAGGAATCCCGAGAGGTCCCCTGGCAACTCGCATGGGGACTGGCCTTTCCTGAGGCCACCAAAGCGGGTCCCTGAGGTCCCCGTCGTAACTCGAGAAGACCTGCCGCAACTCGAGAAAATCCAGGAGGTTCTCCCCTCCAGGCGAGATGAGGCCCATTTCCGCTGAGGCGTCTCGAGGCTGATCACACCTCACCTCTGGAACTTCGAAAGGGTCCTTCACACCCTTGGTGCAAATCAAGAAATTCCCCGACATACCCGTCTCCACTCGAGAGGAATCACGAGGGTCCCGCCCACATCCAGAGGAGCCCCGTTTCCGCCTCGTAGCTCGAGATGAGGGATCCTTTCCCTGCTTCGTCGGGAAAGAGTTCCCGGCGTTCCCGTCGCATCTCAAGAGGAGGCCCTCTCAACAGGAACGGCGAGAGGAACTCCAGGGTCGTGCCACCATTCCAAGAGTCCCCCAGATGTCTCAGTCCATTCCAGAGGAACCTCTTTTCCCTTCACCGGCTCGTCTTTCACGCCGAGGATCGACTCACACCAAGTTGGCACGTGGCACAGCACTGTGGGAAAGCCTCGTGGGAAAGCCTGGAGGGACAGCCTCGAGGGAAAGCCACAGATCCCTTGATCCACGTGAAAGGAAGCGTGACACTACTCCTGCAGCTCGGGAGGAAAGCGCACGTGCATGCCTCCACTCGAGACGAGGCCTGACTCCCCTGGGGAGACTCAGAAGCACCCCAAGATCCATGGCAACACTGGAGAGGAATCCTCAGGTTCCGGCCCCGACTCCACACAAGGACTGAGGCCCCGGCATGGACGGGAGAGGAATCCCGAGAGGTCCCCTGGCAACTCGCATGGGAACTGGCCTTTCCTGAGGCCAACAGAGCGGGTCCCTGAGGTCCCCGTCGTAACTCGAGAAGACCTGCCGCAACTCGAGAAAATCCAGGAGGTTCTCCCCTCCAGGCGAGATGAGGCCCATTGCCGCTGAGGTGTCTCGAGGCTGATCACACCTCACCTCTGGAACTTCGAAAGGGTCCTTCACACCCTTGGTGCAAATCAAGAAGTTCCCCGACATACCCGTCTCCACTCGAGAGGAATCACGTGGGTCCCGCCCACATCCAGAGGAGCCCCGTTTCCGCCTCGTAGCTCGAGATGAGGGATCCTTTCCCTGCTTCGTCGGCAAATAGTTCCCGGCGTTCCCGTCGCATCTCAAGAGGAGGCCCTCTCAACAGGAACGGCGAGAGGAACTCCAGGGTCGTGCCACCATTCCAAGAGTCCCCCAGATGTCTCAGTCCATTCCAGAGGAACCTCTTTTCCCTTCACCGGCTCGTCTTTCACGCCGAGGATCGACTAACACCAAGGTGGCACGTGGCACAGCCCTGTGGGAAAGCCTCCTGTTAAACCCTCGAGGGACACCCTCGAGGGAAAGCCACAGATCCCTTGATCCACGTGACAGGAAGCGTGACACTACTGCTGCAGCTCGGGAGGAAAGCGCACGTGCATGCCCCCACTCGAGACGAGGCCTGACTCCCCTGGGGAGACTCAGAAGCACCCCAAGATCCATGGCAACACTGGAGAGGAATCCTCAGGTTCCGGCCCCGACTCCACACAAGGACTGAGGCCCCGGCATGGACGGGAGAGGAATCCCGAGAGGTCTCCTGGCAACTCGCATGGGGACTGGCCTTTCCTGAGGCCACCAGAGCGGGTCCCTGAGGTCCCCGTCGTAACTCGAGAAGACCTGCCGCAACTCGAGAAAATCCAGGAGGTTCTCCCCTCCAGGCGAGATGAGGCCCATTTCCGCTGAGGCGTCTCGAGGCTGATCACACCTCACCTCTGGAACTTCGAAAGGGTCCTTCACACCCTTGGTGCAAATCAAGAAGTTCCCCTACATACCCGTCTCCACTCGAGAGGAATCACGAGGGTCCCGCCCACATCCAGAGGAGCCCCGTTTCCGCCTCGTAGCTCGAGATGAGGGATCCTTTCCCTGCTTCGTCGGGAAAGAGTTCCCGGTGTTCCCGTCGCATCTCAAGAGGAGGCCCTCTCAACAGGAAAGGCGAGAGGAACTCCAGGGTCGTGCCACCATTCCAAGAGTCCCCCAGATGTCTCAGTCCATTCCAGAGGAACCACTTTTCCCTTCACCGGCTCGTCTTTCACGCCGAGGATCGACTCACACCAAGGTGGCACGTGGCACAGCCCTGTGGGAAAGCCTCGTGGGAAAGCCTGGAGGGACAGCCTCGACGGAAAGCCACAGATCCCTTGATCCACGTGAAAGGAAGCGTGACACTACTGCTGCAGCTCGGGAGGAAAGCGCACGTGCATGCCCCCACTCGAGACGAGGCCTGACTCCCCTGGGGAGACTCAGAAGCACCCCAAGATCCATGGCAACACTTGGGAGGAATCCTCAGGTTCCGGCCCCGACTCCACACAAGGACTGAGGCCCCGGAATGGACGGGAGAGGAATCCCGAGAGGTCCCCTAGCAACTCGCATGGGGACTGGCGTTTCCTGAGGCCACCAGAGCGGGTCCCTGAGGTCCCCGTCGTAACTCGAGAAGACCTACCGCAACTCGAGAAAATCCAGGAGGTTCTCCCTTCCAGGCGAGATGAGGCCCATTTCTGCTGAGGCGTCACGAGGCGGATCACACCTCACCTCTGGAACTTCGAAAGGGTCCTTCACACCCTTGGTGCAAATACAGAAGTTCCCCGACATACCCGTCTCCACTCGAGAGGAATCACGAGGGTCCCGCCCACATCCAGAGGAGCCCCGTTTCCGCCTCGTAGCTCGAGATGAGGGATCCTTTCCCTGCTTCGTCGGGAAAGAGTTCCCGGCGTTCCCGTCGCATCTCAAGAGGAGGCCCTCTCAACAGGAACGGCGAGAGGAACTCCAGGGTCGTGCCACCATTCCAAGAGACCCCCAGATGTCTCAGTCCATTCCAGAGGAACCTCTTTTCCCTTCACCGGCTCGTCTTTCACGCCGAGGATCGACTCACACCAAGGTGGCACGTGGCACAGCCCTGTGGGAAAGCCTCGTGGGAAAGCCTCGAGGGACAGCCTCGAGGGAAAGCCACAGATCCCTTGATCCACGTGACAGGAAGCGTGACACTACTGCTGCAGCTCAGGAGGAAAGCGCACGTGCATGCCCCCACTCGAGACGAGGCCTGACTCCCCTCGGGAGACTCAGAAGCTCCCCAAGATCCATGGCAACACGGGAGAGGAATCCTCAGGTTCCGGCCCGGACTCCACACAAGGACTGAGGCCCTGGCATGGACGGGAGAGGAATCCCGAGAGGACCCCTAGCAACTCGCATGGGGACTGGCCTTTCCTGAGGCCACCAGAGCGGGTCCCTGTGGTCCCCGTCGTAACTCGAGAAGACCTGCCGCAACTCGAGAAAATCCAGGAGGTTCTCCCCTCCAGGCGAGATGAGGCCCATTTCCGCTGAGGCGTCACGAGGCTAATCACACCTCACCTCTGGAACTTCGAAAGGGTCCTTCACACCCTTGGTGCAAATCAAGAAGTTCCCCGACCTAGCCGTCTCCACTCGAGAGGAATCACGAGGGTCCCACCCATATCCAGAGGAGCCCCGTTTCCGCCTCGTAGCTCGAGATGAGGGATCCTTTCCCTGCTTCGTCGGGAAAGAGTTCCCGGCATTCCCGTCGCATCTCAAGAGGAGGCCCTCTCAACAGGAACGGTGAGAGGAACTCCAGGGTCGTGCCACCATTCCAAGAGTCCCCCAGATGTCTCAGTCCATTCCAGAGGAACCTCTTTTCCCTTCACCGGCTCGTATTTCACGCCGAGGATCGACTCACACCAAGGTGGCACGTGGCACAGCCGTGTGGGAAAGCCTCGAGGGAAAGCCTCAAGGGACAGCCTCGAGGGAAAGCCACAGATCCCTTGATTCACGTGACAGGAAGCGTGACACTACTGCTGCAGCTCGGGAGGAAAGCGCACGTGCATGCCCCACCTCGAGACGAGGCCTGACTCCCCTGGGGAGACTCAGAAGCACCCCAAGATCCATGGCAACACTGGAGAGGAATCCTCAGGTTCCGGCCCCGACTCCACAAAAGGACTGAGGCCCTGGCATGGACGGGAGAGGAATCCCGAGAGGTCCCCTGGCAACTCGCATGGGGACTGGCCTTTCCTGAGGCCACCAGAGCGGGTCCCTGAGGTCCCCGTCGTAACTCGAGAAGACCTGCCGCAACTCGAGAAAATCCAGGAGGTTCTCCCCTCCAGGCGAGATGAGGCCCATTTCCGCTGAGGCGTCTCGAGGCTGATCACACCTCACCTCTGGAACTTCGAAAGGGTCCTTCACACCCTTGGTGCAAATCAAGAAGTTCCCCGACATACCCGTCTCCACTCGATAGGAATCACGAGGGTCCCGCCCACATCCAGAGGAGCCCCGTTTCCGCCTCGTAGCTCGAGATGAGGGATCCTTTCCCTGTTTCGTTGGGAAAGAGTTCCCGTCGTTCCCGTCGCATCTCAAGAGGAGGCCCTCTCAACAGGAACGGCGAGAGGAACTCCAGGTTCGTGCCACCATTCCAAGAGTCCCCCAGATGTCTCAGTCCATTCCAGAGGAACCTCTTTTCCCTTCACCGGCTCGTCTTTCACGCCGAGGATCGACTCACACCAAGGTGGCACCTGGCACAGCCTTGTGGGAAAGCCTCGTGGAAAAGCCTCGAGGGACAGCCTCGAGGGAAAGCCACAGATCCCTTGATCCACGTGACAGGAAGCGTGACACTACTGCTGCAGCTCGGGAGGAAAGCGTACGTGCATGCCCCCACTCGAGACGAGGCCTGACTCCCCTGGGGAGACTCAGAAGCACCCCAAGATCCATGGCAACACTGGAGAGGAATCCTCAGGTTCCGGCCCCGACTCCACACAAGGACTGAGGCCCCGGCATGGACGGGAGAGGAATCCCGAGAGGTCCCCTAGCAACTCGCATGGGGACTGGCCTCTCCTGAGGCCACCAGAGCGGGTCCCTGTGGTCCCCGTCGTAACTCGAGAAGACCTGCCGCAACTCGAGAAAATCCAGGAGGTTCTCCCCTCCAGGCGAGGTGAGGCCCATTTCCGCTGAGGCGTCTCGAGGCTGATCACACCTCACCTCTGGAACTTCGAAAGGGTCCTTCACACCCTTGGTGCAAATCAAGAAGTTCCCCGACATACCCGTCTCCACTCGAGAGGAATCACGAGAGTCCCGCCCACATCCAGAGGAGCCCCGTTTCCGCCTCATAGCTCGAGATGAGGGATCCTTTCCCTGCTTCGTCGGGAAAGAGTTCCCGGCGTTCCCGTCGCATCTCAAGAGGAGGCCCTATCTACAGGAACGGCGAGAGGAACTCCAGGGTCGTGCCACCATTTCAAGAGTCCCCCAGATGTCTCAGTCCATTCCAGAGGAACCTCTTTTCCCTTCACCGGCTCGTCTTTCACGCCGAGGATCGACTCACACCAAGGTCGCACGTGGCACAGCCCTGTGGGAAAGCCTCGTGGAAAAGCCTCGAGGGACAGCCTCGAGGGAAAGCCAGAGATCCTTTGATCCACGTGACAGGAAGCGTGACACAACTGCTGCAGCTCGGGAGGAAAGCGCACGTGCATGCCCCCACTCGAGACGAGGCCTGACTCCCCTGGGGAGACTCAGAAGCACCCCAAGATCCATGGCAACACTGGAGAGGAATCCTCACGTTCCGTCCCCGACTCCACACAAGGACTGAGGCCCCGGCATGGACGGGAGAGGAATCCCGAGAGGACCCCTAGCATCTCGCATGGGGACTGGCCTTTCCTGAGGCCACCAGAGCGGGTCCCTGTGGTCCCCGACGTAACTCGAGAAGACCTGCCGCAACTCGAGAAAATCCAGGAGGTTCTCCCCTCCAGGCGAGATGAGGCCCATTTCCGCTGAGGCGTCTCGAGGCTGATCACACCTCACCTCTGGAACTTCGAAAGGGTCCTTCACACCCTTGGGGCAAATCAAGAAGTTCCCCGTCCTAGCCGTCTCCACTCGAGAGGAATCACGAGGGTCCCGCCCATATCCAGAGGAGCCCCGTTTCCGCCTCGTAGCTCGAGATGAGGGATCCTTTCCCTGCTTCGTCGGGAAAGAGTTGCCGGCGTTCCCGTCGCATCTCAAGAGGAGGCCCTCTCAACAGGAACGGCGAGAGGAACTCCAGGGTCGTGCCACCATTCCAAGAGTCCCCCAGATGTCTCAGTCCATTCCAGAGGAACCTCTTTTCCCTTCACCGGCTCGTCTTTCACGCCGAGGATCGACTCACACCAAGGTCGCACGTGGCACAGCCCTGTGCGAAAGCCTCGTGGAAAAGCCTCGAGGGACAGCCTCGAGGGAAAGCCACAGATCCTTTGATCCACGTGACAGGAAGCGTGACACTACTGCTGCAGCTCGGGAGGAAAGCGCACGTGCATGCCCCCACTCGAGACGAGGCCTGACTCCCCTGGGGAGACTCAGAAGCACCCCAAGATCCATGGCAACACTGGAGAGGAATCCTCAGTTTCCGACCCCGACTCCACATATGGACTGAGGCCCCGGCTTGGACCGGAGAGGAATCCTGAGAGGTCCCCTAGCAACTCGCATGGGGACTGGCCTTTCCTGAGGCCACCAGAGCGGGTCCCTGTGGTCCCCGTCGTAATTCGAGAAGACCTGCCACAACTCGAGAAAATCCAGGAGGTTCTCCCCTCCAGGCGAGATGAGGCCCATTTCTGCTGAGGCGTCTCGAGGCTGATCACACCTCACCTCTGGAACTTCGAAAGGGTCCTTCACACCCTTGGTGCAAATACAGAAGTTCCCCGACATACCCGTCTCCACTCGAGAGGAATCACGAGGGTCCCGCCCACATCCAGAGGAGCCCCGTTTCCGCCTCGTAGCTCGACATGAGGGATCCTTTCCCTGCTTCATCGGGAAAGAGTTCCCGGCGTTCCCGTCGCATCTCAAGAGGAGGCCCTCTCAACAGGAACGGCGAGAGGAACTCCAGGGTCGTGCCACCATTCCAAGAGACCACCAGATGTCTCAGTCCATTCCAGAGGAACCTCTTTTCCCTTCACCGGCTCGTCTTTCACGCCGAGGATCGACTCACACCAAGGTGGCACGTGGCACAGCCCTGTGGGAAAGCCTCGTGGGAAAGCCTCGAGGGACAGCCTCGAGGGAAAGCCACAGATCCCTTGATCCACGTGACAGGAAGAGTGACACTACTGCTGCAGCTCAGGAGGAAAGCGCACGTGCATGCCCCCACTCGAGACGAGGCCTGACTCCCCTGGGGAGACTCAGAAGCTCCCCAAGATCCATGGCAACACTGGAGAGGCATCCTCAGGTTCCGGCCCCGACTCCACACAAGGACTGAGGCCCCGGCATGGACGGGAGAGGAATCCCGAGAGGTCCCCTAGCAACTCGCATGGGGACTGGCCTTTCCTGAGGCCACCAGAGCGGGTCCCTGTGGTCCCCGTCGTAACTCGAGAAGACCTGCCCCAACTCGAGAAAATCCAGGAGGTTCTCCCCTCCAGGCGAGATGAGGCCCATTTCCGCTGAGGCGTCTCGAGGCTGATCACACCTCACCTCTGGAACTTCGAAAGGGTCCTTCACACCCTTGGTGCAAATACAGAAGTTCCCCGACATACCCGTCTCCACTCGAGAGGAATCACGAGGGTCCCGCCCACATCCAGAGGAGCCCCGTTTCCGCCTCGTAGCTCGAGATGACGGATCCTTTCCCTGCTTCGTCGGGAAAGAGTTCCCGGCGTTCCCGTCGCATCTCAAGAGGAGGCCCTTTCAACAGGAACGGCGAGAGGAACTCCAGGGTCTTGCCACCATTCCAAGAGACCCCCAGATGTCTCAGTCCATTGCAGAGGAACCTCTTTTCCCTTCACCGGCTCGTCTTTCACGCCGAGGATCGACTCCCACCCAGGTGGCACGTGGCATAGCCCTGTGGGAAAGCCTCGTGGGAAAGCCTCGAGGGACAGCCTCGAGGGAAAGCCACAGATCCCTTGATCCACGTGACAGGAAGCGTGACACTACTGCTGCAGCTCGGGAGGAAAGCGCACGTGCATGCCCCCACTCGAGACGAGGCCTGACTCCCCTGGGGAGACTCAGAAGCACCCCAAGATCCATGGCAACACTGGAGAGGAATCCTCAGGTTCCGGCCCCGACTCCACACAAGGACTGAGGCCCTGGATGGACGGGAGAGGAATCCCGAGAGGTCCCCTAGAAACTCGCATTTGACTGGCCTTTCCTGAGGCCACCAGAGCAGGTCCCTGAGGTCCCCGTCGTAACTCGAGTAGACCTGCCGCAACTCGAGAAAATCCAGGAGGTTCTCCCCTCCAGGCGAGATGAGGCCCATTTCCGCTGAGGCGTCTCGAGGCTGATCACACCTCACCTCTGGAACTTCGAAAGGCTCCTCACACCCTTGGTGCAAATCAAGAAGTTCCCCGACCTAGCCGTCTCCACTCGAGAGGAATCACGAGGGTCCCGCCCACATCCAGAGGAGCCCCGTTTCCGCCTCGTAGCTCGAGATGAGGGATCCTTTCCCTGCTTCGTCGGCAAAGAGTTCCCGGCGTTCCCGTCGCATCTCAAGAGGAGGCCCTCTCAACAGGAACGGTGAGAGGAACTCCAGGGTCGTGCCACCATTCCAAGAGTCCCCCAGATGTCTCAGTCCATTCCAGAGGAACCTCTTTTCCCTTCACCGGCTCGTATTTCACGCCGAGGATCGACTCACACCAAGGTGGCACGTGGCACAGCCGTGTGGGAAAGCCTCGAGGGAAAGCCTCAAGGGACAGCCTCGAGGGAAAGCCACAGATCCCTTGATTCACGTGACAGGAAGCGTGACACTACTGCTGCAGCTCGGGAGGAAAGCGCACGTGCATGCCCCACCTCGAGACGAGGCCTGACTCCCCTGGGGAGACTCAGAAGCACCCCAAGATCCATGGCAACACTGGAGAGGAATCCTCAGGTTCCGGCCCCGACTCCACAAAAGGACAGAGGCCCTGGCATGGACGGGAGAGGAATCCCGAGAGGTCCCCTAGCAACTCGCATGGGGACTGGCCTTTCCTGAGGCCACCAGAGCGGGTCCCTGAGGTCCCCGTCATAACTCGAGAAGACCTGCCGCAACTCGAGAACATCCAGGAGGTTCTCCCCTCCAGGCGAGATGAGGCCCATTTCCGCTGAGGCGTCTCGAGGCTGATCACACCTCACCTCTGGAACTTCGAAAGGGTCCTTCACACCCTTGGTGCAAATCAAGAAGTTCCCCGACATACCCGTCTCCACTCGATAGGAATCACGAGGGTCCCGCCCACATCCAGAGGAGCCCCGTTTCCGGCTCGTAGCTCGAGATGAGGGATCCTTTCCCTGTTTCGTCGGGAAAGAGTTCCCGTCGTTCCCGTCGCATCTCAAGAGGAGGCACTCTCAACAGGAACGGCGAGAGGAACTCCAGGGTCGTGCCACCATTCCAAGAGTCCCCCAGATGTCTCAGTCCATTCCAGAGGAACCTCTTTTCCCTTCACCGGCTCGTCTTTCACGCCGAGGATCGACTCACACCAAGGTGGCACCTGGCACAGCCTTGTGGGATAGACTCGTGGAAAAGCCTCGAGGGACAGCCTCGAGGGAAAGCCACAGATCCCTTGATCCACGTGACAGGAAGCGTGACACTACTGCTGCAGCTCGGGAGGAAAGCGCACGTGCATGCCCCCACTCGAGACCAGGCCTGACTCCCCTGGGGAGACTCAGAAGCACCCCAAGATCCATGGCAACACTGGAGAGGAATCCTCAGGTTCCGGCCCCGACTCCACACAAGGACTGAGGCCCCGGCATGGACGGGAGAGGAATCCCGAGAGGACCCCTAGCAACTCGCATGGGGACTGGCCTTTCCTGAGGCCACCAGAGCGGGTCCCTGTGGTCCCCGTCGTAACTCGAGAAGACCTGCCGCAACTCGACAAAATCCAGGAGGTTCTCCCCTCCAGGCGAGATGAGGCCCATTTCCGCTGAGGCGTCTCGAGGCTGATCACACCTCACCTCTGGAACTTCGAAAGGGTCCTTCACACCCTTGGTGCAAATCAAGAAGTTCCCCGACATACCCGTCTCCACTCGAGAGGAATCACGAGAGTCCCGCCCACATCCAGAGGAGCCCCGTTTCCGCCTCATAGCTCGAGATGAGGGATCCTTTCCCTGCTTCGTCGGGAAAGAGTTCCCGGCGTTCCCGTCGCATCTCAAGAGGAGGCCCTATCTACAGGAACGGCGAGAGGAACTCCAGGGTCGTGCCACCATTCCAAGAGTCCCCCAGATGTCTCAGTCCATTCCAGAGGAACCTCTTTTCCCTTCACCGGCTCGTCTTTCACGCCGAGGATCGACTCACACCAAGGTCGCACGTGGCACAGCCCTGTGGGAAATCCTCGTGGAAAAGCCTCGAGGGACAGCCTCGAGGGAAAGCCACAGATCCTTTGATCCACGTGACAGGAAGCGTGACACTACTGCTGCAGCTCGGGAGGAAAGCGCACGTGCATGCCCCCTCTCGAGATGAGGCCTGACTCCCCTGGGGAGACTCAGAAGCACCCCAAGATCCATGGCAACACTGGAGAGGAATCCTGACGTTCCGTCCCCGACTCCACACAAGGACTGAGGCCCCGGCATGGACGGGAGAGGAATCCCGAGAGGACCCCTAGCAAGTCGCATGGGGACTGGCCTTTCCTGAGGCCACCAGAGCGGGTCCCTGTGGTCCCCGACGTAACTCGAGAAGACCTGCCACAACTCGAGAAAATCCAGGAGGTTCTCCCCTCCAGGCGAGATGAGGCCCATTTCCGCTGAGGCGTCTCGAGGCTGATCACACCTCACCTCTGGAACTTCGAAAGGGTCCTTCACACCCTTGGTGCAAATCAAGAAGTTCCCCGTCCTAGCCGTCTCCACTCGAGAGGAATCACGAGGGTCCCGCCCATATCCAGAGGAGCCCCGTTTCCGCCTCGTAGCTCGAGATGAGGGATCCTTTCCCTGCTTCGTCGGGAAAGAGTTGCCGGCGTTCCCGTCGCATCTCAAGAGGAGGCCCTCTCAACAGGAACGGCGAGAGGAACTCCAGGGTCGTGCCACCATTCCACGAGTCCCCCAGATGTCTCAGTCCATTCCAGAGGAACCTCTTTTCCCTTCACCGGCTCGTCTTTCACGCCGAGGATCGACTCACACCAAGGTGGCACGTGGCACAGCCCTGTGGGAAAGCCTCGTGGGAAAGCTTCGAAGGACAGCCTCGAGGGAAAGCCACAGATCCCTTGATCCACGTGACAGGAAGCGTGACACTACTGCTGCAGCTCGGGAGGAAAGCACACGTGCATGCCCCCACTCGAGACGAGGCCTGACTCCCCTGGGGAGACTCAGAAGCACCCCAAGATCCATGGCAACACTGGAGAGGAATCCTCAGGTTCCGGCCCCGACTCCACACAAGGACTGAGGCCCCGGCATGGACGGGAGAGGAATCCCGAGAGGTCCCCTATCAACTCGCATGGGGACTGGCCTTTCCTGAGGCCACCAGAGCGGGTCCCTGAGGTCCCCGTCGTAACTCGAGAAGACCTGCCCCAACTCGAGAAAATCCAGGAGGTTCTCCCCTCCAGGCGAGATGAGGCCCATTTCCGCTGAGGCGTCTCGAAGCTGATCACACCTCACCTCTGGAACTTCGAAAGGGTCCTTCACACCCTTGCTGCAAATCAAGAAGTTCCCCGGAATACCCGTCTCCACTCGAGAGGAATCACGAGGGTCCCGCCCACATCCAGAGGAGCCCCGTTTCCGCCTCATAGCTCGAGATGAGGGATCCTTTCCCTGCTTCGTCGGGAAAGAGTTCCCGGCGTTCCCGTCGCATCTCAAGAGGAGGCCCTCTCAACAGGAACGGCGAGAGGAACTCCAGGGTCGTGCCACCATTCCAAGAGTCCCCCAGATGTCTCAGTCCATTCCAGAGGAACCTCTTTTCCCTTCACCGGCTCGTCTTTCACGCCGAGGATCGACTCACACCAAGGTGGCACGTGGCAGAGCCGTGTGGGAAAGCCTAGAGGGAAAGCCTCAAGGGACAGCCTCGAGGGAAAGCCACAGATCCATTGATTCACGTGACAGGAAGCGTGACACTACTGCTGCAGCTCGGGAGGAAAGCGCACGTGCATGCCCCACCTCGAGACGAGGCCTGACTCCCCTGGGGAGACTCAGAAGCACCCCAAGATCCATGGCAACACTGGAGAGGAATCCTCAGGTTCCGGCCCCGACTCCACAAAAGGACTGAGGCCCTGGCATGGACGGGAGAGGAATCCCGAGATGTCCCCTAGCAACTCGCATGGGGACTGGCCTTTCCTGAGGCCACCAGAGCGGGTCCCTGAGGTCCCCGTCGTAACTCGAGAAGACCTGCGGCAACTCGAGAAAATCCAGGAGGTTCTCCCCTCCAGGCGAGATGAGGCCCATTTCCGCTGAGGCGTCTCGAGGCTGATCACACCTCACCTCTGGAACTTCGAAAGGGTCCTTCACACCCTTGGTGCAAATCAAGAAGTGCCCCGACATACCCGTCTCCACTCGAGAGGAATCACGAGGGTCCCGCCCACATCCAGAGGAGCCCCGTTTCCGCCTCGTAGCTCGAGATGAGGGATCCTTTCCCTGCTTCGTCGGGAAAGAGTTCCCGGCGTTCCCGTCGCATCTCAAGTGGAGGCCCTCTCAACAGGAACGGCGAGAGGAACTCCAGGGTGGTGCCACCATTCCAAGAGTCCCCCAGATGTCTCAGTCCATTCCAGAGGAACCTCTTTTCCCTTCACCGGCTCGTCTTTCACGCCGAGGATCGACTCACACCAAGGTGGCACGTGGCACAGCCCTGTGGGAAAGCCTCTTGGGAAAGCCTCGAGGGACCACCTCGAGGGAAAGCCACAGATCCCTTGATCCACGTGACAGGAAGCGTGACACGACTGCTGCAGCTCGGGAGGAAAGCGCACGTGCATGCCCCCAATCGAGACGAGGCCTGACTCCCCTGGGGAGACTCAGAAGCACCCCAAGATCCATGGCAACACTGGAGAGGAATGCTCAGGTTCCGGCCCCGACTCCACACATGGACTGAGGCCCCGGCTTGGACCGGAGAGGAATCCTGAGAGGTCCCCTAGCAACTCGCATGGGGACTGGCCTTTCCTGAGGCCACCAGAGCGGGTCCCTGTGGTCCCCGTCGTAATTCGAGAAGACCTGCCACAACTCGAGAAAATCCAGGAGGTTCTCCCCTCCAGGCGAGATGAGGCCCATTTCGGCTGAGGCGTCTCGAGGCTGATCACACCTCACCTCTGGAACTTCGAAAGGGTCCTTCACACCCTTGGTGCAAATACAGAAGTTCCCCGACATACCCGTCTCCACTCGAGAGGAATCACGAGGGTCCCGCCCACATCCAGAGGAGCCCCGTTTCCGCCTCGTAGCTCGAGATGAGGGATCCTTTCCCTGCTTCGTCGGGAAAGAGTTCCCGGCATTCCCGTCGCATCTCAAGAGGAGGCCCTCTCAACAGGAACGGTGAGAGGAACTCCAGGGTCGTGCCACCATTCCAAGAGTCCCCCAGATGTCTCAGTCCATTCCAGAGGAACCTCTTTTCCCTTCACCGGCTCGTCTTTCACGCCGAGGATCGACACACACCAAGGTGGCACGTGGCACAGCCGTGTGGGAAAGCCTCGAGGGAAAGCCTCAAGGGACAGCCTCGAGGGAAAGCCACAGATCTCTTGATTCACGTGACAGGAAGCGTGACACTACTGCTGCAGCTCGGGAGGAAAGCGCACGTGCATGCCCCCAATCGAGACGAGGCCTGACTCCCCTGGGGAGACTCAGAAGCACCCCAAGATCCATGGCAACACTGGAGAGGAATCCTCACGTTCCGTCCCCGACTCCACACAAGGACTGAGGCCCCGGCATGGACGGGAGAGGAATCCCGAGAGGTCCCCTAGCAACTCGCATGGGGACTGGCCTTTCCTGAGGCCACCAGAGCGGGTCCCTGAGGTCCCCGTCGTAACTCGAGAAGACCTGCCGCAACTCGAGAAAATCCAGGAGGTTCTCCCCTCCAGGCGAGATGAGGCCCATTTCCGCTGAGGCGTCTCGAGGCTGATCACACCTCACCTCTGGAACTTCGAAAGGGTCCTTCACACCCTTGGTGCAAATACAGAAGTTCCCCGACATACCCGTCTCCACTCGAGAGGAATCACGAGGCTCCCGCCCACATCCAGAGGAGCCCCGTTTCCGCCTCGTAGCTCGAGATGAGGGATCCTTTCCCTGCTTCGTCGGGAAAGAGTTCCCGGCGTTCCCGTCGCATCTCAAGAGGAGGCCCTTTCAACAGGAACGGCGAGAGGAACTCCAGGGTCTTGCCACCATTCCAAGAGACCCCCAGATGTCTCAGTCCATTGCAGAGGAACCTCTTTTCCCTTCACCGGCTCGTCTTTCACGCCGAGGATCGAATCCCACCAAGGTGGCACGTGGCATAGCCCTGTGGGAAAGCCTCGTGGGAAAGCCTCGAGGGACAGCCTCGAGGGAAAGACACAGATCCCTTGATCCACGTGACAGGAAGCGTGACACTACTGCTGCAGCTCGGGAGGAAAGCGCACGTGCATGCCCCTACTCGAGACGAGGCCTGACTCCCCTGGGGAGACTCAGAAGCACCCCAAGATCCATGGCAACACTGGAGAGGAATCCTCAGGTTCCGGCCCCGACTCCACACAAGGACTGAGGCCCTGGATGGACGGGAGAGGAATCCCGAGAGGTCCCCTAGAAACTCGCATTGGGACTGGCCTTTCCTGAGGCCACCAGAGCGGGTCCCTGAGGTCCCCGTCGTAACTCGAGAAGACCTGCCGCAACTCGAGAAAATCCAGGAGGTTCTCCCCTCCAGGCGAGATGAGGCCCATTTCCGCTGAGGCGTCTCGAGGCTGATCACACCTCACCTCTGGAACTTCGAAAGGCTCCATCACACACTTGGTGCAAATCAAGAAGTTCCCCGACCTAGCCGTCTCCACTCGAGAGGAATCACGAGGGTCCCGCCCACATCCAGAGGAGCCCCGTTTCCGCCTCGTAGCTCGAGATGAGGGATCCTTTCCCTGCTTCGTCGGGAAAGAGTTCCCGGCATTCCCGTCGCATCTCAAGAGGAGGCCCTCTCAACAGGAACGGTGAGAGGAACTCCAGGGTCGTGCCACCATTCCAAGAGTCCCCCAGATGTCTCAGTCCATTCCAGAGGAACCTCTTTTCCCTTCACCGGCTCGTCTTTCACGCCGAGGATCGACACACACCAAGGTGGCACGTGGCACAGCCGTGTGGGAAAGCCTCGAGGGAAAGCCTCAAGGGACAGCCTCGAGGGAAAGCCTCAAGGGACAGCCTCGAGGGAAAGCCACAGATCTCTTGATTCACGTGACAGGAAGCGTGACACTACTGCTGTAGCTCGGGAGGAAAGCGCACGTGCATGCCCCCAATCGAGACGAGGCCTGACTCCCCTGGGGAGACTCAGAAGCACCCCAAGATCCATGGCAACACTGGAGAGGAATCCTCACGTTCCGTCCCCGACTCCACACAAGGACTGAGGCCCCGGCATGGACGGGAGAGGAATCCCGAGAGGTCCCCTAGCAACTCGCATGGGGACTGGCCTTTCCTGAGGCCACCAGAGCGGGTCCCTGAGGTCCCCGTCGTAACTCGAGAAGACCTGCCGCAACTCGAGAAAATCCAGGAGGTTCTCCCCTCCAGGCGAGATGAGGCCCATTTCCGCTGAGGCGTCTCGAGGCTGATCACACCTCACCTCTGGAACTTCGAAAGGGTCCTTCACACCCTTGGTGCAAATACAGAAGTTCCCCGACATACCCGTCTCCACTCGAGAGGAATCACGAGGCTCCCGCCCACATCCAGAGGAGCCCCGTTTCCGCCTCGTAGCTCGAGATGAGGGATCCTTTCCCTGCTTCGTCGGGAAAGAGTTCCCGGCGTTCCCGTCGCATCTCAAGAGGAGGCCCTTTCAACAGGAACGGCGAGAGGAACTCCAGGGTCTTGCCACCATTCCAAGAGACCCCCAGATGTCTCAGTCCATTGCAGAGGAACCTCTTTTCCCTTCACCGGCTCGTCTTTCACGCCGAGGATCGAATCCCACCAAGGTGGCACGTGGCATAGCCCTGTGGGAAAGCCTCGTGGGAAAGCCTCGAGGGACAGCCTCGAGGGAAAGCCACAGATCCCTTGATCCACGTGACAGGAAGCGTGACACTACTGCTGCAGCTCGGGAGGAAAGCGCACGTGCATGCCCCTACTCGAGACGAGGCCTGACTCCCCTGGGGAGACTCAGAAGCACCCCAAGATCCATGGCAACACTGGAGAGGAATCCTCAGGTTCCGGCCCCGACTCCACACAAGGACTGAGGCCCTGGATGGACGGGAGAGGAATCCCGAGAGGTCCCCTAGAAACTCGCATTGGGACTGGCCTTTCCTGAGGCCACCAGAGCGGGTCCCTGAGGTCCCCGTCGTAACTCGAGAAGACCTGCCGCAACTCGAGAAAATCCAGGAGGTTCTCCCCTCCAGGCGAGATGAGGCCCATTTCCGCTGAGGCGTCTCGAGGCTGATCACACCTCACCTCTGGAACTTCGAAAGGCTCCATCACACACTTGGTGCAAATCAAGAAGTTCCCCGACCTAGCCGTCTCCACTCGAGAGGAATCACGAGGGTCCCGCCCACATCCAGAGGAGCCCCGTTTCCGCCTCGTAGCTCGAGATGAGGGATCCTTTCCCTGCTTCGTCGGGAAAGAGTTCCCGGCATTCCCGTCGCATCTCAAGAGGAGGCCCTCTCAACAGGAACGGTGAGAGGAACTCCAGGGTCGTGCCACCATTCCAAGAGTCCCCCAGATGTCTCAGTCCATTCCAGAGGAACCTCTTTTCCCTTCACCGGCTCGTCTTTCACGCCGAGGATCGACACACACCAAGGTGGCACGTGGCACAGCCGTGTGGGAAAGCCTCGAGGGAAAGCCTCAAGGGACAGCCTCGAGGGAAAGCCTCAAGGGACAGCCTCGAGGGAAAGCCACAGATCTCTTGATTCACGTGACAGGAAGCGTGACACTACTGCTGCAGCTCGGGAGGAAAGCGCACGTGCATGCCCCCAATCGAGACGAGGCCTGACTCCCCTGGGGAGACTCAGAAGCACCCCAAGATCCATGGCAACACTGGAGAATCCTCACGTTCCGTCCCCGACTCCACACAAGGACTGAGGCCCCGGCATGGACGGGAGAGGAATCCCGAGAGGTCCCCTAGCAACTCGCATGGGGACTGGCCTTTCCTGAGGCCACCAGAGCGGGTCCCTGAGGTCCCCGTCGTAACTCGAGAAGACCTGCCGCAACTCGAGAAAATCCAGGAGGTTCTCCCCTCCAGGCGAGATGAGGCCCATTTCCGCTGAGGCGTCTCGAGGCTGATCACACCTCACCTCTGGAACTTCGAAAGGGTCCTTCACACCCTTGGTGCAAATACAGAAGTTCCCCGACATACCCGTCTCCACTCGAGAGGAATCACGAGGCTCCCGCCCACATCCAGAGGAGCCCCGTTTCCGCCTCGTAGCTCGAGATGAGGGATCCTTTCCCTGCTTCGTCGGGAAAGAGTTCCCGGCGTTCCCGTCGCATCTCAAGAGGAGGCCCTTTCAACAGGAACGGCGAGAGGAACTCCAGGGTCTTGCCACCATTCCAAGAGACCCCCAGATGTCTCAGTCCATTGCAGAGGAACCTCTTTTCCCTTCACCGGCTCGTCTTTCACGCCGAGGATCGAATCCCACCAAGGTGGCACGTGGCATAGCCCTGTGGGAAAGCCTCGTGGGAAAGCCTCGAGGGACAGCCTCGAGGGAAAGCCACAGATCCCTTGATCCACGTGACAGGAAGCGTGACACTACTGCTGCAGCTCGGGAGGAAAGCGCACGTGCATGCCCCTACTCGAGACGAGGCCTGACTCCCCTGGGGAGACTCAGAAGCACCCCAAGATCCATGGCAACACTGGAGAGGAATCCTCAGGTTCCGGCCCCGACTCCACACAAGGACTGAGGCCCTGGATGGACGGGAGAGGAATCCCGAGAGGTCCCCTAGAAACTCGCATTGGGACTGGCCTTTCCTGAGGCCACCAGAGCGGGTCCCTGAGGTCCCCGTCGTAACTCGAGAAGACCTGCCGCAACTCGAGAAAATCCAGGAGGTTCTCCCCTCCAGGCGAGATGAGGCCCATTTCCGCTGAGGCGTCTCGAGGCTGATCACACCTCACCTCTGGAACTTCGAAAGGCTCCATCACACACTTGGTGCAAATCAAGAAGTTCCCCGACCTAGCCGTCTCCACTCGAGAGGAATCACGAGGGTCCCGCCCACATCCAGAGGAGCCCCGTTTCCGCCTCGTAGCTCGAGATGAGGGATCCTTTCCCTGCTTCGTCGGGAAAGAGTTCCCGGCATTCCCGTCGCATCTCAAGAGGAGGCCCTCTCAACAGGAACGGTGAGAGGAACTCCAGGGTCGTGCCACCATTCCAAGAGTCCCCCAGATGTCTCAGTCCATTCCAGAGGAACCTCTTTTCCCTTCACCGGCTCGTCTTTCACGCCGAGGATCGACACACACCAAGGTGGCACGTGGCACAGCCGTGTGGGAAAGCCTCGAGGGAAAGCCTCAAGGGACAGCCTCGAGGGAAAGCCACAGATCTCTTGATTCACGTGACAGGAAGCGTGACACTACTGCTGCAGCTCGGGAGGAAAGCGCACGTGCATGCCCTCAATCGAGACGAGGCCTGACTCCCCTGGGGAGACTCAGAAGCACCCCAAGATCCATGGCAACACTGGAGAGGAATCCTCACGTTCCGTCCCCGACTCCACACAAGGACTGAGGCCCCGGCATGGACGGGAGAGGAATCCCGAGAGGACCCCTAGCAACTCGCATGGGGACTGGCCTTTCCTGAGGCCACCAGAGCGGGTCCCTGTGGTCCCCGTCGTAACTCGAGAAGACCTGCCGCAACTCGAGAAAATCCAGGAGGTTCTCCCCTCCAGGCGAGATGAGGCCCATTTCCGCTGAGGCGTCTCGAGGCTGATCACACCTCACCTCTGGAACTTCGAAAGGGTCCTTCACACCCTTGGTGCAAATCAAGAAGTTCCCCGACCTAGCCGTCTCCACTCGAGAGGAATCACGAGGGTCCCACCCACATCCAGAGGAGCCCCGTTTCGCCTCGTAGCTCGAGATGAGGATTCCTTTCCCTGCTTCGTCGGGAAAGAGTTCCCGGCGTTCCCGTCGCATCTCAAGTGGAGGCCCTCTCAACAGGAACGGCGAGAGGAACTCCAGGGTCGTGCCACCATTCCAAGAGTCCCCCAGATGTCTCAGTCCATTCCAGAGGAACCTCTTTTCCCTTCACCGGCTCGTCTTTCACGCCGAGGATCGACTCACACCAAGGTGGCACGTGGCACAGCCCTGTGGGAAAGCCTCTTGGGAAAGCCTCGAGGGACAACCTCGAGGGAAAGCCACAGATCCCTTGATCCACGTGACAGGAAGCGTGACACGACTGCTGCAGCTCGGGAGGAAAGCGCACGTGCATGCCCCCAATCGAGACGAGGCCTGACTACCTGGGGAGACTCAGAAGCACCCCAAGATCCATGGCAACACTGGAGAGGAATCCTCAGGTTCCGGCCCCGACTCCACAAAAGGACTGAGGCCGCGGCATGGACGGGAGAGGAATCCCGAGAGGTCCCCTAGCAACTCGCATGGGGACTGGCCTTTCCTGAGGCCACCAGAGCGGGTCCCTGAGGTCCCCGTCGTAACTCGAGAAGACCTGCCGCAACTCGAGAACATCCAGGAGGTTCTCCCCTCCAGGCGAGATGAGGCCCATTTCCGCTGAGGCGTCTCGAGGCTGATCACACCTCACCTCTGGAACTTCGAAAGGGTCCTTCACACCCTTGGTGCA
This sequence comes from Budorcas taxicolor, assembly GCF_023091745.1. Lineage (NCBI taxonomy): Eukaryota > Metazoa > Chordata > Mammalia > Artiodactyla > Bovidae > Budorcas > Budorcas taxicolor. The sequence goes on along the minus strand of NW_026292662.1, from coordinate 70,635 downwards.
AATACAGAAGTTCCCCGACATACCCGTCTCCACTCGAGAGGAATCACGAGGGTCCCGCCCACATCCAGAGGAGCCCCGTTTCCGCCTCGTAGCTCGAGATGAGGGATCCTTTCCCTGCTTCGTCGGGAAAGAGTTCCCGGCGTTCCCGTCGCATCTCAAGAGGAGGCCCTTTCAACAGGAACGGCGAGAGGAACTCCAGGGTCTTGCCACCATTCCAAGAGACCCCCAGATGACTCAGTCCATTGCAGAGGAACCTCTTTTCCCTTCACCGGCTCGTCTTTCACGCCGAGGATCGACTCCCACCAAGGTGGCACGTGGCATAGCCCTGTGGGAAAGCCTCGTGGGAAAGCCTCGAGGGACAGCCTCGAGGGAAAGCCACAGATCCCTTGATCCACGTGACAGGAAGCGTGACACTACTGCTGCAGCTCGGGAGGAAAGCGCACGTGCATGCCCCCACTCGAGACGAGGCCTGACTCCCCTGGGGAGACTCAGAAGCTCCCCAAGATCCATGGCAACACTGGAGAGGCATCCTCAGGTTCCGGCCCCGACTCCACACAAGGACTGAGGCCCCGGCATGGACGGGAGAGGAATCCCGAGAGGTCCCCTAGCAACTCGCATGGGGACTGGCCTTTCCTGAGGCCACCAGAGCGGGTCCCTGAGGTCCCCGTCGTAACTCGAGAAGACCTGCCGCAACTCGAGAAAATCCAGGAGGTTCTCCCCTCCAGGCGAGATGAGGCCCATTTCCGCTGAGGCGTCTCGAGGCTGATCACACCTCACCTCTGGAACTTCGAAAGGGTCCTTCACACCCTTGGTGCAAATACAGAAGTTCCCCGACATACCCGTCTCCACTCGAGAGGAATCACGAGGGTCCCGCCCACATCCAGAGGAGCCCCGTTTCCGCCTCGTAGCTCGAGATGAGGGATCCTTTCCCTGCTTCGTCGGGAAAGAGTTCCCGGCGTTCCCGTCGCATCTCAAGAGGAGGCCCTTTCAACAGGAACGGCGAGAGGAACTCCAGGGTCTTGCCACCATTCCAAGAGACCCCCAGATGTCTCAGTCCATTGCAGAGGAACCTCTTTTCCCTTCACCGGCTCGTCTTTCACGCCGAGGATCGACTCCCACCAAGGTGGCACGTGGCATAGCCCTGTGGGAAAGCCTCGTGGGAAAGCCTCGAGGGACAGCCTCGAGGGAAAGCCACAGATCCCTTGATCCACGTGACAGGAAGCGTGACACTACTGCTGCAGCTCGGGAGGAAAGCGCACGTGCATGCCCCCACTCGAGACGAGGCCTGACTCCCCTGGGGAGACTCAGAAGCACCCCAAGATCCATGGCAACACTGGAGAGGAATCCTCAGGTTCCGGCCCCGACTCCACACAAGGACTGAGGCCCTGGATGGACGGGAGAGGAATCCCGAGAGGTCCCCTAGAAACTCGCATTGGGACTGGCCTTTCCTGAGGCCACCAGAGCGGGTCCCTGAGGTCCCCGTCGTAACTCGAGAAGACCTGCCGCAACTCGAGAAAATCCAGGAGGTTCTCCCCTCCAGGCGAGATGAGGCCCATTTCCGCTGAGGCGTCTCGAGGCTGATCACACCTCACCTCTGGAACTTCGAAAGGCTCCATCACACCCTTGGTGCAAATCAAGAAGTTCCCCGACCTAGCCGTCTCCACTCGAGAGGAATCACGAGGGTCCCGCCCACATCCAGAGGAGCCCCGTTTCCGCCTCGTAGCTCGAGATGAGGGATCCTTTCCCTGCATCGTCGGGAAAGAGTTCCCGGCATTCCCGTCGCATCTCAAGAGGAGGCCCTCTCAACAGGAACGGTGAGAGGAACTCCAGGGTCGTGCCACCATTCCAAGAGTCCCCCAGATGTCTCAGTCCATTCCAGAGGAACCTCTTTTCCCTTCACCGGCTCGTCTTTCACGCCGAGGATCGACTCACACCAAGGTGGCACGTGGCACAGCCCTGTGGGAAAGCCTCTTGGGAAAGCCTCGAGGGACAACCTCGAGGGAAAGCCACAGATCCCTTGATCCACGTGACAGGAAGCGTGACACGACTGCTGCAGCTCGGGAGGAAAGCGCACGTGCATGCCCCCAATCGAGACGAGGCCTGACTACCTGGGGAGACTCAGAAGCACCCCAAGATCCATGGCAACACTGGAGAGGAATCCTCAGGTTCCGGCCCCGACTCCACAAAAGGACTGAGGCCGCGGCATGGACGGGAGAGGAATCCCGAGAGGTCCCCTAGCAACTCGCATGGGGACTGGCCTTTCCTGAGGCCACCAGAGCGGGTCCCTGAGGTCCCCGTCGTAACTCGAGAAGACCTGCCGCAACTCGAGAACATCCAGGAGGTTCTCCCCTCCAGGCGAGATGAGGCCCATTTCCGCTGAGGCGTCTCGAGGCTGATCACACCTCACCTCTGGAACTTCGAAAGGGTCCTTCACACCCTTGGTGCAAATACAGAAGTTCCCCGACATACCCGTCTCCACTCGAGAGGAATCACGAGGGTCCCGCCCACATCCAGAGGAGCCCCGTTTCCGCCTCGTAGCTCGAGATGAGGGATCCTTTCCCTGCTTCGTCGGGAAAGAGTTCCCGGCGTTCCCGTCGCATCTCAAGAGGAGGCCCTTTCAACAGGAACGGCGAGAGGAACTCCAGGGTCTTGCCACCATTCCAAGAGACCCCCAGATGACTCAGTCCATTGCAGAGGAACCTCTTTTCCCTTCACCGGCTCGTCTTTCACGCCGAGGATCGACTCCCACCAAGGTGGCACGTGGCATAGCCCTGTGGGAAAGCCTCGTGGGAAAGCCTCGAGGGACAGCCTCGAGGGAAAGCCACAGATCCCTTGATCCACGTGACAGGAAGCGTGACACTACTGCTGCAGCTCGGGAGGAAAGCGCACGTGCATGCCCCCACTCGAGACGAGGCCTGACTCCCCTGGGGAGACTCAGAAGCTCCCCAAGATCCATGGCAACACTGGAGAGGCATCCTCAGGTTCCGGCCCCGACTCCACACAAGGACTGAGGCCCCGGCATGGACGGGAGAGGAATCCCGAGAGGTCCCCTAGCAACTCGCATGGGGACTGGCCTTTCCTGAGGCCACCAGAGCGGGTCCCTGAGGTCCCCGTCGTAACTCGAGAAGACCTGCCGCAACTCGAGAAAATCCAGGAGGTTCTCCCCTCCAGGCGAGATGAGGCCCATTTCCGCTGAGGCGTCTCGAGGCTGATCACACCTCACCTCTGGAACTTCGAAAGGGTCCTTCACACCCTTGGTGCAAATACAGAAGTTCCCCGACATACCCGTCTCCACTCGAGAGGAATCACGAGGGTCCCGCCCACATCCAGAGGAGCCCCGTTTCCGCCTCGTAGCTCGAGATGAGGGATCCTTTCCCTGCTTCGTCGGGAAAGAGTTCCCGGCGTTCCCGTCGCATCTCAAGAGGAGGCCCTTTCAACAGGAACGGCGAGAGGAACTCCAGGGTCTTGCCACCATTCCAAGAGACCCCCAGATGTCTCAGTCCATTGCAGAGGAACCTCTTTTCCCTTCACCGGCTCGTCTTTCACGCCGAGGATCGACTCCCACCAAGGTGGCACGTGGCATAGCCCTGTGGGAAAGCCTCGTGGGAAAGCCTCGAGGGACAGCCTCGAGGGAAAGCCACAGATCCCTTGATCCACGTGACAGGAAGCGTGACACTACTGCTGCAGCTCGGGAGGAAAGCGCACGTGCATGCCCCCACTCGAGACGAGGCCTGACTCCCCTGGGGAGACTCAGAAGCACCCCAAGATCCATGGCAACACTGGAGAGGAATCCTCAGGTTCCGGCCCCGACTCCACACAAGGACTGAGGCCCTGGATGGACGGGAGAGGAATCCCGAGAGGTCCCCTAGAAACTCGCATTGGGACTGGCCTTTCCTGAGGCCACCAGAGCGGGTCCCTGAGGTCCCCGTCGTAACTCGAGAAGACCTGCCGCAACTCGAGAAAATCCAGGAGGTTCTCCCCTCCAGGCGAGATGAGGCCCATTTCCGCTGAGGCGTCTCGAGGCTGATCACACCTCACCTCTGGAACTTCGAAAGGCTCCATCACACCCTTGGTGCAAATCAAGAAGTTCCCCGACCTAGCCGTCTCCACTCGAGAGGAATCACGAGGGTCCCGCCCACATCCAGAGGAGCCCCGTTTCCGCCTCGTAGCTCGAGATGAGGGATCCTTTCCCTGCATCGTCGGGAAAGAGTTCCCGGCATTCCCGTCGCATCTCAAGAGGAGGCCCTCTCAACAGGAACGGTGAGAGGAACTCCAGGGTCGTGCCACCATTCCAAGAGTCCCCCAGATGTCTCAGTCCATTCCAGAGGAACCTCTTTTCCCTTCACCGGCTCGTCTTTCACGCCGAGGATCGACTCACACCAAGGTGGCACGTGGCACAGCCGTGTGGGAAAGCCTCGAGGGAAAGCCTCAAGGGACAGCCTCGAGGGAAAGCCACAGATCCCTTGATTCACGTGACAGGAAGCGTGACACTACTGCTGCAGCTCGGGAGGAAAGCGCACGTGCATGCCCCACCTCGAGACGAGGCCTGACTCCCCTGGGGAGACTCAGAAGCACCCCAAGATCCATGGCAACACTGGAGAGGAATCCTCAGGTTCCGGCCCCGACTCCACAAAAGGACTGAGGCCCTGGCATGGACGGGAGAGGAATCCCGAGAGGTCCCCTAGCAACTCGCATGGGGACTGGCCTTTCCTGAGGCCACCAGAGCGGGTCCCTGAGGTCCCCGTCGTAACTCGAGAAGACCTGCCGCAACTCGAGAACATCCAGGAGGTTCTCCCCTCCTGGCGAGATGAGGCCCATTTCCGCTGAGGCGTCTCGAGGCTGATCACACCTCACCTCTGGAACTTCGAAAGGGTCCTTCACACCCTTGGTGCAAATCAAGAAGTTCCCCGACATACCCGTCTCCACTCGATAGGAATCACGAGGGTCCCGCCCACATCCAGAGAAGCCCCGTTTCCGGCTCGTAGCTCGAGATGAGGGATCCTTTCCCTGTTTCGTCGGGAAAGAGTTCCCGTCGTTCCCGTCGCATCTCAAGAGGAGGCCCTCTCAACAGGAACGGCGAGAGGAACTCCAGGGTCGTGCCACCATTCCAAGAGTCCCCCAGATGTCTCAGTCCATTCCAGAGGAACCTCTTTTCCCTTCACCGGCACGTCTTTCACGCCGAGGATCGACTCACACCAAGGTGGCACCTGGCACAGCCCTGTGGGAAAGCCTCGTGGAAAAGCCTCGAGGGACAGCCTCGAGGGAAAGCCACAGATCCCTTGATCCACGTGACAGGAAGCGTGACACTACTGCTGCAGCTCGGGAGGAAAGCGCACGTGCATGCCCCCACTCGAGACGAGGCCTGACTCCCCTGGGGAGACTCAGAAGCACCCCAAGATCCATGGCAACACTGGAGAGGAATCCTCAGGTTCCGGCCCCGACTACACACAAGGACTGAGGCCCCGGCATGGACGGCAGAGGAATCCCAAGAGGTTCCTTAGCAACTCGCATGGGGACGGCCTTTCCTGAGGCCACCAGAGCGGGTCCCTGTGGTCCCCGTCGTAACTCGAGAAGACCTGCCGCAACTCGAGAAAATCCAGGAGGTTCTCCCCTCCAGGCGAGATGAGGCCCATTTCCGATGAGGCGTCTCGAGGCTGATCACACCTCACCTCTGGAACTTCGAAAGGGTCCTTCACATCCTTGGTGCAAATCAAGAAGTTCCCCGACATACCCGTCTCCACTCGAGAGGAATCACGAGGGTCCCGCCCACATCCAGAGGAGCCCCGTTTCCGCCTCGTAGCTCGAGATGAGGGATCCTTTCCCTGCTTCGTCGGGAAAGAGTTCCCGGCGTTCCCGTCGCATCTCAAGAGGAGGCCCTCTCAACAGGAACGGCGGGAGGAACTCCAGGGTCGTGCCACCATTCCAAGAGTCCCCCAGATGTCTCAGTCCATTCCAGAGGAACCTCTTTTCCCTTCAACGGATCGTCTTTCACGCCGAGGATCGAATCACACCAAGGTGGCACGTGGCACAGCCCTGTGGGAAAGCCTCGTGGGAAAACCTCGTGGGAAAGCCTCTAGGGACAGTCTCGAGGGAAAGCCACAGATCCCTTGATCCACGTGACAGGAAGCGTGACACTAATGCTGCAGCTCGGGAGGAAAGCGCACGTGCATGCCCCCACTCGAGACGAGGCCTGACTCCCCTGGGGAGACTCAGAAGCACCCCAAGATCCATGGCAACACTGGAGAGGAATCCTCAGGTTCCGGCCCCGACTCCACACAAGGACTGAGGCCCCGGCATGGACGGGAGAGGAATCCCGAGAGGTCCCTTAGCAACTCGCATGGGGACTGGCCTTTCCTGAGGCCACCAGAGCGGGTCCCTGAGGTCCGCGTCGTAACTCGAGAAGACCTGCCGCAACTTGAGAAAATCCAGGAGGTTCTCCCCTCCAGGCGAGATGAGGCCCATTTCCGCTGAGGCATCTCGAGGCTGATCACACCTCACCTCTGGAACTTTGAAAGGGTCCTTCACACCCTTGGTGCAAATCAAGAAGTTCCCCGGAATACCCGTCTCCACTCGAGAGGAATCACGAGGGTCCCGCCCACATCCAGAGGGGCCCCGTTTCCGCCTCGTAGCTCGAGATGAGGGATCCTTTCCCTGCTTCGTCTGGAAAGAGTTCCCGGCGTTCCCGTCGCATCTCAAGAGGAGGCCCTCTCAACAGGAACGGCGAGAGGAACTCCAGGGTCGTGCCACCATTCCAAGAGTCCCCCAGATGTCTCAGTCCATTCCAGAGGAACCTCTTTTCCATTCACCGGCTCGTCTTTCACGCCGAGGATCGACTCACACCAAGGTGGCACGTGGCACAGCCCTGTGGGAAAGCCTCGAGGGAAAGCCACAGATCCCTTGATCCACGTGACAGGAAGCGTGACACTACTGCTGCAGCTCGGGAGGAAAGCGCACGTGCATGCCCCCACTCGAGACGAGGCCTGACTCCCCTGGGGAGACTCAGAAGCACCCCAAGATCCATGGCAACACTGGAGAGGAATCCTCAGGTTCCGGCCCCGACTCCACACAAGGACTGAGGCCCCGGCATGGACGGGAGAGGAATCCCGAGAGGTCCCCTAGCCACTCGCATGGGGACTGGCCTTTCCTGAGGCCACCAGAGCGGGTCCCTGTGGTCCCCTTCGTAACTCGAGAAGACCTGCCGCAACTCGAGAAAATCCAGGAGGTTTTTCCCTCCAGGCGAGATGAGGCCCATTGCCGCTGAGGCGTCTCGAGGCTGATCACACCTCACCTCTGGAACTTCGAAAGGGTCCTTCACACCCTTGGTGCAAATCAAGAAGTTCCCCGACATACCCGTCTCCACTCGAGAGGAATCACGAGGGTCCCGCCCACATCCAGAGGAGCCCCGTTTCCGCCTCGTAGCTCGAGATGAGGGATCCTTTCCCTGCTTCGTCGGGAAAGAGTTCCCGGCGTTCCCGTCGCATCTCAAGAGGAGGCCCTCTCAACAGGAACGGCGAGAGGAACTCCAGGGTCGTGCCACCATTCCAAGAGTCCCCCAGATGTCTCAGTCCATTCCAGAGGAACCTCTTTTCCCTACACCGGTTCGTCTTTCACGCCGAGGATCGACTCACACCAAGGTGGCACGTGGCACAGCCCTGTGGGAAAGCCTCGTGGGAAAGCCTCGAGGGACAGCCTCGAGGGAAAGCCACAGATCCTTTGATCCACGTGACAGGAAGCGTGACACCACTGCTGCAGCTCGGGAGGAAAGCGCACGTGCATGCCCCCACTCGAGACGAGGCCTGACTCCCCTGGGGAGACTCAGAACCACCCCAAGACCCATGGCAACACTGGAGAGGAATCCTCAGGTTCCGGCCCGACTCCACACAAGGACTGAGGCCCCGGCATGGACGGGAGAGGAATCCCGAGAGGTCCCCTGGCAACTCGCATGGGGACTGGCCTTTCCTGAGGACACCAGAGCGGGTCCCTGAGGTCGCCGTCGTAACTCGAGAAGACCTGCCGCAACTCGAGAAAATCCAGGAGGTTCTCCCCTCCAGGCGAGATGAGGCCCATTTCCGCTGAGGCGTCTCGAGGCTGATCACACCTCACCTCTGGAACGTCCACAGGGTCCTTCACACCCTTGGTGCAAATCAAGAAATTCCCCGACATACCCGTCTCCACTCGAGAGTAATCACGAGGGTCCCGCCCACATCCAGAGGAGCCCCGTTTCCACCTCGTAGCTCGAGATGAGGGATCCTTTCCCTGCTTCGTCGGGAAAGAGTTCCCGGCGTTCCCGTCGCATCTCAAGAGGAGGCCCTCTCAACAGGAACGGCGAGAGGAACTACAGGGTCGTGCCACCATTCCAAGAGTCCCCCAGATGTCTCAGTCCATTCCAGAGGAACCTCTTTTCCCTTCACCGGCTCGTCTTTCACGCCGAGGATCGACTCACACCAAGGTGGCACGTGGCACAGCCCTGTGGGAAAGCCTCGTGGGAAAGCCTCGAGGGACAGCCTCGAGGGAAAGCCACAGATCCCTTGATCCACGTGACAGGAAGCGTGACACTACTGCTGCAGCTCGGGAGGAAAGCGCACGTGCATGCCCCCACTCGAGACGAGGCCTGACTCCCCTGGGGAGACTCAGAAGCACCCCAAGATCCATGGCAACACTGGAGAGGAATCCTCAGGTTCCGGCCCCGACTCCACACAAGGATTGAGGCCCCGGCATGGACGGGAGAGGAATCCCGAGAGGTCCCCTAGCAACTCGCATGGGGACTGGCCTTTCCTGAGGCCACCAGAGCGGGTCCCTGAGGTCCGCGTCGTAACTCGAGAAGACCTGCCACAACTCGAGAAAATCCAGGAGGTTCTCCCCTCCAGGCGAGATGAGGCCCATTTCCGCTGAGGCGTCTCGAGGCTGATGACACCTCACCTCTGGAACTTCGAAAGGGTCCTTCACACCCTTGGTGCAAATCAAGAAGTTCCCCGACATAGCCGTCTCCACTCGAGAGGAATCACGAGTGTCCCGCCCACATCCAGAGGAGCCCCGTTTCCGCCTCATAGCTCGAGATGAGGGATCCTTTCCCTGCTTCGTCGGGAAAGAGTTCCCGGCGTTCCCGTCGCATCTCAAGAGGAGGCCCTCTCAACAGGAACGGCGAGAGGAACTCCAGGGTCGTGCCACCATTCCAAGAGTACCCCAGATGTCTCAGTCCATTCCAGAGGAACCTCTTTTCCCTTCACCGGCTCGTCTTTCACGCCGAGGATCGACTCACACCAAGGTGGCACGTGGCACAGCCCTGTGGGAAAGCCTCGTGGGAAAGCCTCGAGGGACAGCCTCGAGGGAAAGCCACAGATCCCTTGATCCACGTGACAGGAAGCGTGACACTACTGCTGCAGCTCGGGAGGAAAGCGCACGTGCATGCCCTCACTCGAGACGAGGCCTGACTCCCATGGGGAGACTCAGAAGCACCCCAAGATCCATGGCAACACTGGAGAGGAATCCTCAGGTTCCGGCCCCGACTCCACACAAGGACTGAGGCCCCGGCATGGACGGGAGAGGAATCCCGAGAGGTCCCCTAGCAACTCGCATGGGGACTGGCCTTTCCTGAGGCCACCAGAGCGTGTCCCTGAGGTCCCCGTCGTAACTCGAGAAGACCTGCCGCAACTCGAGAAAATCCAGGAGGTTCTCCCCTCCTGGCGAGATGAGGCCCATTTCCGCTGAGGCGTCTCGAGGCTGATCACACCTCACCTCTGGAACTTCGAAAGGGTCCTTCACACCCTTGGTGCAAATCAAGAAGTTCCCCGACATAGCCGTCTCCACTCGAGAGGAATCACGAGGGTCCCGCCCACATCCAGAGGAGCCCCGTTTCCACCTCGTATCTCAAGATGAGGGATCCTTTCCCTGCTTCGTCGGGAAAGAGTTCCCGGCGTTCCCGTCGCATCTCAAGAGGAGGCCCTCTCAACAGGAACGGCGAGAGGAACTCCAGGGTCGTGCCACCATTCCAAGAGTCCCCCAGATGTCTCAGTCCATTCCAGAGGAACCTCTTTTCCCTTCACCGGCTCGTCTTTCACGCCGAGGATCGACTCACACCAAGGTGGCACGTGGCACAGCCCTGTGGGAAAGCCGGGTGGGAAAGCCTCGAGGGACAGCCTCGAGGGAAAGCCACATATCCTTTGATCCACGTGACAGGAAGCGTGACACTACTGCTGCAGCTCGGGAGGAAAGCGCACGTGCATGCCCCCACTCGAGACGAGGCCTGACTCCCCTGGGGAGACTCAGAAGCACCCCAAGATCCATGGCAACACTGGAGAGGAATCCTCAGGTTCCGGCCCCGACTCCACACAAGGACTGAGGCCCCGGCATGGACGGGAGAGGAATCCCGAGAGGTCCCCTAGCAACTCGCATGGGGACTGGCCTTTCCTGAGGCCACCAGAGCGGGTCCCTGAGGTCCCCGTCGTAACTCGAGAAGACCTGCCGCAACTCGAGAAAATCCAGGAGGTTCTCCCCTCCAGGCGAGATGAGGCCCATTTCCGCTGAGGCGTCTCGAGGCTGATCACACCTCACCTCTGGAACTTCGAAAGGGTCCTTCACACCCTTGGTGCAAATCAAGAAGTTCCCCGACATAGCCGTCTCCACTGGAGAGGAATCACGAGGGTCCCGCCCACATCCAGAGGAGCCCCGTTTCCACCTCGTAGCTCAAGATGAGGGATCCTTTCCCTGCTTCGTCGGGAAAGAGTTCCCGGCGTTCCCGTCGCATCTCAAGAGGAGGCCCTCTCAACAGGAACGGCGAGAGGAACTCCAGGGTCGTGCCACCATTCCAAGAGTCCCCCAGATGTCTCAGTCCATTCCAGAGGAACCTCTTTTCCCTTCACCGGCTCGTCTTTCACGCCGAGGATCGACTCACACCAAGGTGGCACGTGGCACAGCCCTGTGGGAAAGCCTCGTGGGAAAGCCTCGAGGGACAGCCTCGAGGGAAAGCCACATATCCTTTGATCCACGTGACAGGAAGCGTGACACTACTGCTGCAGCTCGGGAGGAAAGCGCACGTGCATGCCCCCACTCGAGACGAGGCCTGACTCCCCTGGGGAGACTCAGAAGCACCCCAAGATCCATGGCAACACTGGAGAGGAATCCTCAGGTTCCGGCCCCGACTCCACACAAGGACTGAGGCCCCGGCATGGACGGGAGAGGAATCCCGAGAGGTCCCCTAGCAACTCGCATGGGGACTGGCCTTTCCTGAGGCCACCAGAGCGGGTCCCTGAGGTCCCCGTCGTAACTCGAGAAGACCTGCCGAAACTCGAGAAAATCCAGGAGGTTCTCCCCTCCAGGCGAGATGAGGCCCATTTCCGCTGAGGCGTCTCGAGGCTGATCACACCTCACCTCTGGAACTTCGAAAGGGTCCTTCACACCCTTGGTGCAAATCAAGAAGTTCCCCGACATAGCCGTCTCCACTCGAGAGGAATCACGAGGGTCCCGCCCACATCCAGAGGAGCCCCGTTTCCACCTCGTAGCTCAAGATGAGGGATCCTTTCCCTGCTTCGTCGGGAAAGAGTTCCCGGCGTTCCCGTCGCATCTCAAGAGGAGGCCCTCTCAACAGGAACGGCGAGAGGAACTCCAGGGTCGTGCCACCATTCCAAGAGTCCCCCAGATGTCTCAGTCCATTCCAGAGGAACCTCTTTTCCCTTCACCGGCTCGTCTTTCACGCCGAGGATCGACTCACACCAAGGTGGCACGTGGCATAGCCCTGTGGGAAAGCCTCGTGGGAAAGCCTCGAGGGACAGCCTCGAGGGAAAGCCACATATCCTTTGATCCACGTGACAGGAAGCGTGACACTACTGCTGCAGCTCGGGAGGAAAGCGCACGTGCATGCCCCCACTCGAGACGAGGCCTGACTCCCCTGGGGAGACTCAGAAGCACCCCAAGATCCATGGCAACACTGGAGAGGAATCCTCAGGTTCCGACCCCGACTCCACACAAGGACTGAGGCCCCGGCATGGACGGGAGAGGAATCCCGAGAGGTCCCCTAGCAACTCGCATGGGGACTGGCCTTTCCTGAGGCCACCAGAGCGGGTCCCTGAGGTCCCCGTCGTAACACTAGAAGACCTGCCGCAACTCGAGAAAATCCAGGAGGTTCTCCCCTCCAGGCGAGATGAGGCCCATTTCTGCTGAGGTGTCACGAGGCGGATCACACCTCACCTCTGGAACTTCGAAAGGGTCCTTCACACCCTTGGTGCAAATCAAGAAGTTCCCCGACATACCCGTCTCCACTCGAGAGGAATCACGAGGGTCCCGCCCACATCCAGAGGAGCCCCGTTTCCGCCTCGTAGCTCGAGATGAGGGATCCTTTCCCTTCTTCGTCGGGGAAGAGTTCCCGGCGTTCCCGTCGCATCTCAAGAGGAGGCCCTCTCAACAGGAACGGCGAGAGGAACTCCAGGGTCGTGCCACCATTCCAAGAGTCCCCCAGATGTCTCAGTCCATTCCAGAGGAACCTCTTTTCCCTTCACCGGCTCGTCTTTCACGCCGAGGATCGACTCCCACCAAGGTGGCACGTGGCACAGCCCTGTGGGAAAGACTCGTGGGAAAGCCTCGAGGGACAGCCTCGAGGGAAAGCCACAGATCCTTTGATCCACGTGACAGGAAGCGTGACACTACTGCTGCAGCTCGGGAGGAAAGCGCACGTGCATGCCCCCACTCGAGACGAGGCCTGACTCCCCTGGGGAGACTCAGAAGCACCCCAAGATCCATGGCAACACTGGAGAGGAATCCTCAGGTTCCGGCCCCGACTCCACACAAGGACTGAGGCCCCGGCATGGACGGGAGAGGAATCCCGAGAGGTCCCCTAGCAACTCGCATGGGGACTGGCCTTTCCTGAGGCCACCAGAGCGGGTCCCTGAGGTCCCCGTCGTAACTCGAGAAGACCTGCCGCAACTCGAGAAAATCCAGGAGGTTCTCCCCTCCAGGCGAGATGAGGCCCATTTCCGCTGAGGTGTCTCGAGGCTGATCACACCTCACCTCTGGAACTTCGAAAGGGTCCTTCACACCCTTGGTGCAAATCAAGAAGTTCCCCGACATAGCCGTCTCCACTCGAGAGGAATCACGAGGGTCCCGCCCACATCCAGAGGAGCCCCGTTTCCGCCTCGTAGCTCGAGATGAGGGATCCTTTCCCTGCTTCGTCGGGAAAGAGTTCCCGGCGTTCCCGTCGCATCTCAAGAGGAGGCCCTCTCAACAGGAACGGCGAGAGGAACTCCAGGGTCGTGCCACCATTCCAAGAGTACCCCAGATGTCTCAGTCCATTCCAGAGGAACCTCTTTTCCCTTCACCGGCTCGTCTTTCACGCCGAGGATCGACTCACACCAAGGTGGCACGTGGCACAGCCCTGTGGGAAAGCCTCGTGGGAAAGCCTCGAGGGACAGCCTCGAGGGAAAGCCACAGATCCCTTGATCCACGTGACAGGAAGCGTGACACTACTGCTGCAGCTCGGGAGGAAAGCGCACGTGCATGCCCTCACTCGAGACGAGGCCTGACTCCCATGGGGAGACTCAGAAGCACCCCAAGATCCATGGCAACACTGGAGAGGAATCCTCAGGTTCCGGCCCCGACTCCACACAAGGACTGAGGCCCCGGCATGGACGGGAGAGGAATCCCGAGAGGTCCCCTGGCAACTCGCATGGGGACTGGCCTTTCCTGAGGCCACCAGAGCGGGTCCCTGAGGTCCCCGTCGTAACTCGAGAAGACCTGCCGCAACTCGAGAAAATCCAGGAGGTTCTCCCCTCCAGGCGAGATGAGGCCCATTTCCGCTGAGGCGTCTCGAGGCTGATCACACCTCACCTCTGGAACTTCGAAAGGGTCCTTCACACCCTTGGTGCAAATCAAGAAATTCCCGGACATACCCGTCTCCACTTGAGAGAAATCACGAGGGTCCCGCCCACATCCAGAGGAGCCCCGTTTCCGCCTCGTAGCTCGAGATGAGGGATCCTTTCCCTGCTTCGTTGGCAAAGAGTTCCCGGCGTTCCCGTCGCATCTCAAGAGGAGGCCCTCTCAACAGGAACGGCGAGAGGAACTCCAGGGTCGTGCCACCATTCCAAGAGTCCCCCAGATGTCTCAGTCCATTCCAGAGGAACCTCTTTTCCCTTCACCGGCTCGTCTTTCACGCCGAGGATCGACTCACACCAAGGTGGCACGTGGCACAGCCCTGTGGGAAAGCCTCGTGGGAAAGCCTCGAGGGACAGCCTCGAGGGAAAGCCACAGATCCCTTGATCCACGTGACAGGAAGCGTGACACTACTGCTGCAGCTCGGGAGGAAAGCGCACGTGCATGTCCCCACTCGAGACGAGGTTTGACTCCCCTGGGGAGACTCAGAAGCACCCCAAGATCCATGGCAACAGTGGAGAGGAATCCTCAGGTTCCGGCCCCGACTCCACACAAGGACTGAGGCCCCGGCATGGACGGGAGAGGAATCCCGAGAGGTCCCCTAGCAACTCGCATGGGGACTGGCCTTTCCTGAGGCCACCAGAGCGTGTCCCTGAGGTCCCCGTCGTAACTCGAGAAGACCTGCCGCAACTCGAGAAAATCCAGGAGGTTCTCCCCTCCTGGCGAGATGAGGCCCATTTCCGCTGAGGCGTCTCGAGGCTGATCACACCTCACCTCTGGAACTTCGAAAGGGTCCTTCACACCCTTGGTGCAAATCAAGAAGTTCCCCGACATAGCCGTCTCCACTCGAGAGGAATCACGAGGGTCCCGCCCACATCCAGAGGAGCCCCGTTTCCACCTCGTATCTCAAGATGAGGGATCCTTTCCCTGCTTCGTCGGGAAAGAGTTCCCGGCGTTCCCGTCGCATCTCAAGAGGAGGCCCTCTCAACAGGAACGGCGAGAGGAACTCCAGGGTCGTGCCACCATTCCAAGAGTCCCCCAGATGTCTCAGTCCATTCCAGAGGAACCTCTTTTCCCTTCACCGGCTCGTCTTTCACGCCGAGGATCGACTCACACCAAGGTGGCACGTGGCACAGCCCTGTGGGAAAGCCTCGTGGGAAAGCCTCGAGGGACAGCCTCGAGGGAAAGCCACATATCCTTTGATCCACGTGACAGGAAGCGTGACACTACTGCTGCAGCTCGGGAGGAAAGCGCACGTGCATGCCCCCACTCGAGACGAGGCCTGACTCCCCTGGGGAGACTCAGAAGCACCCCAAGATCCATGGCAACACTGGAGAGGAATCCTCAGGTTCCGGCCCCGACTCCACACAAGGACTGAGGCCCCGGCATGGACGGGAGAGGAATCCCGAGAGGTCCCCTAGCAACTCGCATGGGGACTGGCCTTTCCTGAGGCCACCAGAGCGGGTCCCTGAGGTCCCCGTCGTAACTCGAGAAGACCTGCCGCAACTCGAGAAAATCCAGGAGGTTCTCCCCTCCAGGCGAGATGAGGCCCATTTCCGCTGAGGCGTCTCGAGGCTGATCACACCTCACCTCTGGAACTTCGAAAGGGTCCTTCACACCCTTGGTGCAAATCAAGAAGTTCCCCGACATAGCCGTCTCCACTCGAGAGGAATCACGAGGGTCCCGCCCACATCCAGAGGAGCCCCGTTTCCACCTCGTAGCTCAAGATGAGGGATCCTTTCCCTGCTTCGTCGGGAAAGAGTTCCCGGCGTTCCCGTCGCATCTCAAGAGGAGGCCCTCTCAACAGGAACGGCGAGAGGAACTCCAGGGTCGTGCCACCATTCCAAGAGTCCCCCAGATGTCTCAGTCCATTCCAGAGGAACCTCTTTTCCCTTCACCGGCTCGTCTTTCACGCCGAGGATCGACTCACACCAAGGTGGCACGTGGCATAGCCCTGTGGGAAAGCCTCGTGGGAAAGCCTCGAGGGACAGCCTCGAGGGAAAGCCACATATCCTTTGATCCACGTGACAGGAAGCGTGACACTACTGCTGCAGCTCGGGAGGAAAGCGCACGTGCATGCCCCCACTCGAGACGAGGCCTGACTCCCCTGGGGAGACTCAGAAGCACCCCAAGATCCATGGCAACACTGGAGAGGAATCCTCAGGTTCCGACCCCGAC
This sequence comes from Budorcas taxicolor, assembly GCF_023091745.1. Classification (NCBI taxonomy): domain Eukaryota; kingdom Metazoa; phylum Chordata; class Mammalia; order Artiodactyla; family Bovidae; genus Budorcas; species Budorcas taxicolor. The sequence continues at coordinate 54,600 of NW_026292662.1, read as the reverse complement.
TCCACACAAGGACTGAGGCCCCGGCATGGACGGGAGAGGAATCCCGAGAGGTCCCCTAGCAACTCGCATGGGGACTGGCCTTTCCTGAGGCCACCAGAGCGGGTAACTGAGGTCCCCGTCGTAACTCTAGAAGACCTGCCGCAACTCGAGAAAATCCAGGAGGTTCTCCCCTCCAGGCGAGATGAGGCCCATTTCTGCTGAGGTGTCACGAGGCGGATCACACCTCCCCTCTGGAACTTCGAAAGGGTCCTTCACACCCTTGGTGCAAATCAAGAAGTTCCCCGACATACCCGTCTCCACTCGAGAGGAATCACGAGGGTCCCGCCCACATCCAGAGGAGCCCCGTTTCCGCCTCGTAGCTCGAGATGAGGGATCCTTTCCCTTCTTCGTCGGGGAAGAGTTCCCGGCGTTCCCGTCGCATCTCAAGAGGAGGCCCTCTCAACAGGAACGGCGAGAGGAACTCCAGGGTCGTGCCACCATTCCAAGAGTCCCCCAGATGTCTCAGTCCATTCCAGAGGAACCTCTTTTCCCTTCACCGGCTCGTCTTTCACGCCGAGGATCGACTCCCACCAAGGTGGCACGTGGCACAGCCCTGTGGGAAAGACTCGTGGGAAAGCCTCGAGGGACAGCCTCGAGGGAAAGCCACAGATCCTTTGATCCACGTGACAGGAAGCGTGACACTACTGCTGCAGCTCGGGAGGAAAGCGCACGTGCATGCCCCCACTCGAGACGAGGCCTGACTCCCCTGGGGAGACTCAGAAGCACCCCAAGATCCATGGCAACACTGGAGAGGAATCCTCAGGTTCCGGCCCCGACTCCACACAAGGACTGAGGCCCCGGCATGGACGGGAGAGGAATCCCGAGAGGTCCCCTAGCAACTCGCATGGGGACTGGCCTTTCCTGAGGCCACCAGAGCGGGTCCCTGAGGTCCCCGTCGTAACTCGAGAAGACCTGCCGCAACTCGAGAAAATCCAGGAGGTTCTCCCCTCCAGGCGAGATGAGGCCCATTTCCGCTGAGGCGTCTCGAGGCTGATCACACCTCACCTCTGGAACTTCGAAAGGGTCCTTCACACCCTTGGTGCAAATCAAGAAGTTCCCCGACATAGCCGTCTCCACTCGAGAGGAATCACGAGGGTCCCGCCCACATCCAGAGGAGCCCCGTTTCCACCTCGTAGCTCGAGATGAGGGATCCTTTCCCTGCTTCGTCGGGAAAGAGTTCCCGGCGTTCCCGTCGCATCTCAAGAGGAGGCCCTCTCAACAGGAACGGCGAGAGGAACTCCAGGGTCGTGCCACCATTCCAAGAGTCCCCCAGATGTCTCAGTCCATTCCAGAGGAACCTCTTTTCCCTTCACCGGCTCGTCTTTCACGCCGAGGATCGACTCACACCAAGGTGGCACGTGGCACAGCCCTGTGGGAAAGCCTCGTGGGAAAGCCTCGAGGGACAGCCTCGAGGGAAAGCCACAGATCCCTTGATCCACGTGACAGGAAGCGTGACACTACTGCTGCAGCTCGGGAGGAAAGCGCACGTGCATGCCCCCACTCGAGACGAGGCCTGACTCCCCTGGGGAGACTCAGAAGCACCCCAAGATCCATGGCAACACTGGAGAGGAATCCTCACGTTCCGGCCCCGACTCCACACAAGGACTGAGGCCCTGGATGGACGGGAGAGGAATCCCGAGAGGTCCCCTAGAAACTCGCATTGGGACTGGCCTTTCCTGAGGCCACCAGAGCGGGTCCCTGAGGTCCCCGTCGTAACTCGAGAAGACCTGCCGCAACTCGAGAAAATCCAGGAGATTCTCCCCTCCAGGCGAGATGAGGCCCATTTCCGCTGAGGCGTCTCGAGGCTGATCACACCTCACCTCTGGAACTTCGAAAGGCTCCATCACACCCTTGGTGCAAATCAAGAAGTTCCCCGACCTAGCCGTCTCCACTCGAGAGGAATCACGAGGGTCCCGCCCACATCCAGAGGAGCCCCGTTTCCGCCTCATAGCTCGAGATGAGGGATCCTTTCCCTGCTTCGTCGGGAAAGAGTTCCCGGCGTTCCCGTCGCATCTCAAGAGGAGGCCCTTTCAACAGGAACGGCGAGAGGAACTCCAGGGTCTTGCCACCATTCCAAGAGACGCCCAGATGTCTCAGTCCATTGCAGAGGAACCTCTTTTCCCTTCACCGGCTCGTCTTTCACGCCGAGGATCGACTCCCACCAAGGTGGCACGTGGCATAGCCCTGTGGGAAAGCCTCGTGGGAAAGCCTCGAGGGACAGCCTCGAGGGAAAGCCACAGATCCCTTGATCCACGTGACAGGAAGCGTGACACTACTGCTGCAGCTCGGGAGGAAAGCGCACGTGCATGCCCCCACTCGAGACGAGGCCTGACTCCCCTGGGGAGACTCAGAAGCACCCCAAGATCCATGGCAACACTGGAGAGGAATCCTCAGGTTCCGGCCCCGACTCCACACAAGGACTGAGGCCCCGGCATGGACGGGAGAGGAATCCCGAGAGGTCCCCTAGCAACTCGCATGGGGACTGGCCTTTCCTGAGGCCACCAGAGCGGGTCCCTGAGGTCCCCGTCGTAACTCGAGAAGACCTGCCGCAACTCGAGAAAATCCAGGAGGTTCTCCCCTCCAGGCGAGATGAGGCCCATTTCCGCTGAGGCGTCTCGAGGCTGATCACACCTCACCTCTGGAACTTCGAAAGGGTCCTTCACACCCTTGGTGCAAATCAAGAAGTTCCCCGACATAGCCGTCTCCACTCGAGAGGAATCACGAGGGTCCCGCCCACATCCAGAGGAGCCCCGTTTCCACCTCGTAGCTCAAGATGAGGGATCCTTTCCCTGCTTCGTCGGGAAAGAGTTCCCGGCGTTCCCGTCGCATCTCAAGAGGAGGCCCTCTCAACAGGAACGGCGAGAGGAACTCCAGGGTCGTGCCACCATTCCAAGAGTCCCCCAGATGTCTCAGTCCATTCCAGAGGAACCTCTTTTCCCTTCACCGGCTCGTCTTTCACGCCGAGGATCGACTCACACCAAGGTGGCACGTGGCATAGCCCTGTGGGAAAGCCTCGTGGGAAAGCCTCGAGGGACAGCCTCGAGGGAAAGCCACATATCCTTTGATCCACGTGACAGGAAGCGTGACACTACTGCTGCAGCTCGGGAGGAAAGCGCACGTGCATGCCCCCACTCGAGACGAGGCCTGACTCCCCTGGGGAGACTCAGAAGCACCCCAAGATCCATGGCAACACTGGAGAGGAATCCTCAGGTTCCGACCCCGACTCCACACAAGGACTGAGGCCCCGGCATGGACGGGAGAGGAATCCCGAGAGGTCCCCTAGCAACTCGCATGGGGACTGGCCTTTCCTGAGGCCACCAGAGCGGGTAACTGAGGTCCCCGTCGTAACTCTAGAAGACCTGCCGCAACTCGAGAAAATCCAGGAGGTTCTCCCCTCCAGGCGAGATGAGGCCCATTTCTGCTGAGGTGTCACGAGGCGGATCACACCTCCCCTCTGGAACTTCGAAAGGGTCCTTCACACCCTTGGTGCAAATCAAGAAGTTCCCCGACATACCCGTCTCCACTCGAGAGGAATCACGAGGGTCCCGCCCACATCCAGAGGAGCCCCGTTTCCGCCTCGTAGCTCGAGATGAGGGATCCTTTCCCTTCTTCGTCGGGGAAGAGTTCCCGGCGTTCCCGTCGCATCTCAAGAGGAGGCCCTCTCAACAGGAACGGCGAGAGGAACTCCAGGGTCGTGCCACCATTCCAAGAGTCCCCCAGATGTCTCAGTCCATTCCAGAGGAACCTCTTTTCCCTTCACCGGCTCGTCTTTCACGCCGAGGATCGACTCCCACCAAGGTGGCACGTGGCACAGCCCTGTGGGAAAGACTCGTGGGAAAGCCTCGAGGGACAGCCTCGAGGGAAAGCCACAGATCCTTTGATCCACGTGACAGGAAGCGTGACACTACTGCTGCAGCTCGGGAGGAAAGCGCACGTGCATGCCCCCACTCGAGACGAGGCCTGACTCCCCTGGGGAGACTCAGAAGCACCCCAAGATCCATGGCAACACTGGAGAGGAATCCTCAGGTTCCGGCCCCGACTCCACACAAGGACTGAGGCCCCGGCATGGACGGGAGAGGAATCCCGAGAGGTCCCCTAGCAACTCGCATGGGGACTGGCCTTTCCTGAGGCCACCAGAGCGGGTCCCTGAGGTCCCCGTCGTAACTCGAGAAGACCTGCCGCAACTCGAGAAAATCCAGGAGGTTCTCCCCTCCAGGCGAGATGAGGCCCATTTCCGCTGAGGCGTCTCGAGGCTGATCACACCTCACCTCTGGAACTTCGAAAGGGTCCTTCACACCCTTGGTGCAAATCAAGAAGTTCCCCGACATAGCCGTCTCCACTCGAGAGGAATCACGAGGGTCCCGCCCACATCCAGAGGAGCCCCGTTTCCACCTCGTAGCTCGAGATGAGGGATCCTTTCCCTGCTTCGTCGGGAAAGAGTTCCCGGCGTTCCCGTCGCATCTCAAGAGGAGGCCCTCTCAACAGGAACGGCGAGAGGAACTCCAGGGTCGTGCCACCATTCCAAGAGTCCCCCAGATGTCTCAGTCCATTCCAGAGGAACCTCTTTTCCCTTCACCGGCTCGTCTTTCACGCCGAGGATCGACTCACACCAAGGTGGCACGTGGCACAGCCCTGTGGGAAAGCCTCGTGGGAAAGCCTCGAGGGACAGCCTCGAGGGAAAGCCACAGATCCCTTGATCCACGTGACAGGAAGCGTGACACTACTGCTGCAGCTCGGGAGGAAAGCGCACGTGCATGCCCCCACTCGAGACGAGGCCTGACTCCCCTGGGGAGACTCAGAAGCACCCCAAGATCCATGGCAACACTGGAGAGGAATCCTCACGTTCCGGCCCCGACTCCACACAAGGACTGAGGCCCTGGATGGACGGGAGAGGAATCCCGAGAGGTCCCCTAGAAACTCGCATTGGGACTGGCCTTTCCTGAGGCCACCAGAGCGGGTCCCTGAGGTCCCCGTCGTAACTCGAGAAGACCTGCCGCAACTCGAGAAAATCCAGGAGATTCTCCCCTCCAGGCGAGATGAGGCCCATTTCCGCTGAGGCGTCTCGAGGCTGATCACACCTCACCTCTGGAACTTCGAAAGGCTCCATCACACCCTTGGTGCAAATCAAGAAGTTCCCCGACCTAGCCGTCTCCACTCGAGAGGAATCACGAGGGTCCCGCCCACATCCAGAGGAGCCCCGTTTCCGCCTCATAGCTCGAGATGAGGGATCCTTTCCCTGCTTCGTCGGGAAAGAGTTCCCGGCGTTCCCGTCGCATCTCAAGAGGAGGCCCTTTCAACAGGAACGGCGAGAGGAACTCCAGGGTCTTGCCACCATTCCAAGAGACGCCCAGATGTCTCAGTCCATTGCAGAGGAACCTCTTTTCCCTTCACCGGCTCGTCTTTCACGCCGAGGATCGACTCCCACCAAGGTGGCACGTGGCATAGCCCTGTGGGAAAGCCTCGTGGGAAAGCCTCGAGGGACAGCCTCGAGGGAAAGCCACAGATCCCTTGATCCACGTGACAGGAAGCGTGACACTACTGCTGCAGCTCGGGAGGAAAGCGCACGTGCATGCCCCCACTCGAGACGAGGCCTGACTCCCCTGGGGAGACTCAGAAGCACCCCAAGATCCATGGCAACACTGGAGAGGAATCCTCAGGTTCCGGCCCCGACTCCACACAAGGACTGAGGCCCCGGCATGGACGGGAGAGGAATCCCGAGAGGTCCCCTGGCAACTCGCATGGGGACTGGCCTTTCCTGAGGACACCAGAGCGGGTCCCTGAGGTCGCCGTCGTAACTCGAGAAGACCTGCCGCAACTCGAGAAAATCCAGGAGGTTCTCCCCTCCAGGCGAGATGAGGCCCATTTCCGCTGAGGCGTCTCGAGGCTGATCACACCTCACCTCTGGAACGTCCACAGGGTCCTTCACACCCTTGGTGCAAATCAAGAAATTCCCCGACATACCCGTCTCCACTCGAGAGGAATCACGAGGGTCCCGCCCACATCCAGAGGAGCCCCGTTTCCACCTCGTAGCTCGAGATGAGGGATCCTTTCCCTGCTTCGTCGGGAAAGAGTTCCCGGCGTTCCCGTCGCATCTCAAGAGGAGGCCCTCTCAACAGGAACGGCGAGAGGAACTACAGGGTCGTGCCACCATTCCAAGAGTCCCCCAGATGTCTCAGTCCATTCCAGAGGAACCTCTTTTCCCTTCACCGGCTCGTCTTTCACGCCGAGGATCGACTCACACCAAGGTGGCACGTGGCACAGCCCTGTGGGAAAGCCTCGTGGGAAAGCCTCGAGGGACAGCCTCGAGGGAAAGCCACAGATCCCTTGATCCACGTGACAGGAAGCGTGACACTACTGCTGCAGCTCGGGAGGAAAGCGCACGTGCATGCCCCCACTCGAGACGAGGCCTGACTCCCCTGGGGAGACTCAGAAGCACCCCAAGATCCATGGCAACACTGGAGAGGAATCCTCAGGTTCCGGCCCCGACTCCACACAAGGATTGAGGCCCCGGCATGGACGGGAGAGGAATCCCGAGAGGTCCCCTAGCAACTCGCATGGGGACTGGCCTTTCCTGAGGCCACCAGAGCGGGTCCCTGAGGTCCGCGTCGTAACTCGAGAAGACCTGCCACAACTCGAGAAAATCCAGGAGGTTCTCCCCTCCAGGGGAGATGAGGCCCATTTCCGCTGAGGCGTCTCGAGGCTGATCACACCTCACCTCTGGAACTTCGAAAGGGTCCTTCACACCCTTGGTGCAAATCAAGAAGTTCCCCGACATAGCCGTCTCCACTCGAGAGGAATCACGAGTGTCCCGCCCACATCCAGAGGAGCCCCGTTTCCGCCTCATAGCTCGAGATGAGGGATCCTTTCCCTGCTTCGTCGGCAAAGAGTTCCCGGCGTTCCCGTCGCATCTCAAGAGGAGGCCCTCTCAACAGGAACGGCGAGAGGAACTCCAGGGTCGTGCCACCATTCCAAGAGTCCCCCAGATGTCTCAGTCCATTCCAGAGGAACCTCTTTTCCCTTCACCGGCTCGTCTTTCACGCCGAGGATCGACTCACACCAAGGTGGCACGTGGCACAGCCCTGTGGGAAAGCCTCGTGGGAAAGCCTCGAGGGACAGCATCGAGGGAAAGCCACAGATCCCTTGATCCACGTGACAGGAAGCGTGACACTACTGCTGCAGCTCGGGAGGAAAGCGCACGTGCATGCCCCCACTCGAGACGAGGCCTGACTCCCCTGGGGAGACTCAGAAGCACCCCAAGATCCATGGCAACAGTGGAGAGGAATCCTCAGGTTCCGGCCCCGACTCCACACAAGGACTGAGGCCCCGGCATGGACGGGAGAGGAATCCCGAGAGGTCCCCTAGCAACTCGCATGGGGACTGGCCTTTCCTGAGGCCACCAGAGCGGGTCCCTGAGGTCCCCGTCGTAACTCGAGAAGACCTGCCGCAACTCGAGAAAATCCAGGAGGTTCTCCCCTCCAGGCGAGATGAGGCCCATTTCCGCTGAGGCGTCTCGAGGCTGATCACACCTCACCTCTGGAACTTCGAAAGGGTCCTTCACACCCTTGGTGCAAATCAAGAAGTTCCCCGACATAGCCGTCTCCACTCGAGAGGAATCACGAGGGTCCCGCCCACATCCAGAGGAGCCCCGTTTCCGCCTCGTAGCTCAAGATGAGGGATCCTTTCCCTGCTTCGTCGGGAAAGAGTTCCCGGCGTTCCCGTCGCATCTCAAGAGGAGGCCCTCTCAACAGGAACGGCGAGAGGAACTCCAGGGTCGTGCCACCATTCCAAGAGTCCCCCAGATGTCTCAGTCCATTCCAGAGGAACCTCTTTTCCCTTCACCGGCTCGTCTTTCACGCCGAGGATCGACTCACACCAAGGTGGCACGTGGCACAGCCCTGTGGGAAAGCCTCGTGGGAAAGCCTCGAGGGACAGCCTCGAGGGAAAGCCACATATCCTTTGATCCACGTGACAGGAAGCGTGACACTACTGCTGCAGCTCGGGAGGAAAGCGCACGTGCATGCCCCCACTCGAGACGAGGCCTGACTCCCCTGGGGAGACTCAGAAGCACCCCAAGATCCATGGCAACACTGGAGAGGAATCCTCAGGTTCCGGCCCCGACTCCACACAAGGACTGAGGCCCCGGCATGGACGGGAGAGGAATCCCGAGAGGTCCCCTAGCAACTCGCATGGGGACTGGCCTTTCCTGAGGCCACCAGAGCGGGTCCCTGAGGTCCCCGTCGTAACTCGAGAAGACCTGCCGCAACTCGAGAAAATCCAGGAGGTTCTCCCCTGCAGGCGAGATGAGGCCCATTTCCGCTGAGGCGTCTCGAGGCTGATCACACCTCACCTCTGGAACTTCGAAAGGGTCCTTCACACCCTTGGTGCAAATCAAGAAGTTCCCCGACATAGCCGTCTCCACTCGAGAGGAATCACGAGGGTCCCGCCCACATCCAGAGGAGCCCCGTTTCCACCTCGTAGCTCAAGATGAGGGATCCTTTCCCTGCTTCGTCGGGAAAGAGTTCCCGGCGTTCCCGTCGCATCTCAAGAGGAGGCCCTCTCAACAGGAATGGCGAGAGGAACTCCAGGGTCGTGCCACCATTCCAAGAGTCCCCCAGATGTCTCAGTCCATTCCAGAGGAACCTCTTTTCCCTTCACCGGCTCGTCTTTCACGCCGAGGATCGACTCACACCAAGGTGGCACGTGGCACAGCCCTGTGGGAAAGCCTCGTGGGAAAGCCTCGAGGGACAGCCTCGAGGGAAAGCCACAGATCCTTTGATCCACGTGACAGGAAGCGTGACACTACTGCTGCAGCTCGGGAGGAAAGCGCACGTGCATGCCCCCACTCGAGACGAGGCCTGACTCCCCTGGGGAGACTCAGAAGCACCCCAAGATCCATGGCAACACTGGAGAGGAATCCTCAGGTTCCGGCCCCGACTCCACACAAGGACTGAGGCCCCGGCATGGACGGGAGAGGAATCCCGAGAGGTCCCCTAGCAACTCGCATGGGGACTGGCCTTTCCTGAGGCCACCAGAGCGGGTCCCTGAGGTCCCCGTCGTAACTCGAGAAGACCTGCCGCAACTCGAGAAAATCCAGGAGGTTCTCCCCTCCAGGCGAGATGAGGCCCATTTCCGCTGAGGCGTCTCGAGGCTGATCACACCTCACCTCTGGAACTTCGAAAGGGTCCTTCACACCCTTGGTGCAAATCAAGAAGTTCCCCGACATAGCCGTCTCCACTCGAGAGGAATCACGAGGGTCCCGCCCACATCCAGAGGAGCCCCGTTTCCACCTCGTAGCTCGAGATGAGGGATCCTTTCCCTGCTTCGTCGGGAAAGAGTTCCCGGCGTTCCCGTCGCATCTCAAGAGGAGGCCCTCTCAACAGGAACGGCGAGAGGAACTCCAGGGTCGTGCCACCATTCCAAGAGTCCCCCAGATGTCTCAGTCCATTCCAGAGGAACCTCTTTTCCCTTCACCGGCTCGTCTTTCACGCCGAGGATCGACTCACACCAAGGTGGCACGTGGCACAGCCCTGTGGGAAAGCCTCGTGGGAAAGCCTCGAGGGACAGCATCGAGGGAAAGCCACAGATCCCTTGATCCACGTGACAGGAAGCGTGACACTACTGCTGCAGCTCGGGAGGAAAGCGCACGTGCATGCCCCCACTCGAGACGAGGCCTGACTCCCCTGGGGAGACTCAGAAGCACCCCAAGATCCATGGCAACACTGGAGAGGAATCCTCAGGTTCCGGCCCCGACTCCACACAAGGACTGAGGCCCCGGCATGGACGGGAGAGGAATCCCGAGAGGTCCCCTAGCAACTCGCATGGGGACTGGCCTTTCCTGAGGCCACCAGAGCGGGTCCCTGAGGTCCCCGTCGTAACTCTAGAAGACCTGCCGCAACTCGAGAAAATACAGGAGGTTCTCCCCTCCAGGCGAGATGAGGCCCATTTCTGCTGAGGTGTCACGAGGGGGATCACACCTCACCTCTGGAACTTCGAAAGGGTCCTTCACACCCTTGGTGCAAATCAAGAAGTTCCCCGACATACCCGTCTCCACTCGAGAGGAATCACGAGGGTCCCGCCCACATCCACAGGAGCCCCGTTTCCACCTCGTAGCTCGAGATGAGGGATCCTTTCCCTGCTTCGTCGGGAAAGAGTTCCCGGCGTTCCCGTCACATCTCAAGAGGAGGCCCTCTCAACAGGAACGGCGAGAGGAACTCCAGGGTCGTGCCACCATTCCAAGAGTCCCCCAGATGTCTCAGTCCATTCCAGAGGAACCTCTTTTCCCTTCACCGGCTCGTCTTTCACGCCGAGGATCGACTCACACCAAGGTGGCACGTGGCACAGCCCTGTGGGAAAGCCTCGTGGGAAAGCCTCGAGGGACAGCCTCGAGGGAAAGCCACAGATCCCTTGATCCACGTGACAGGAAGCGTGACACTACTGCTGCAGCTCGGGAGGAAAGCGCACGTGCATGCCCCCACTCGAGACGAGGCCTGACTCCCCTGGGGAGACTCAGAAGCACCCCAAGATCCATGGCAACACTGGAGAGGAATCCTCAGGTTCCGGCCCCGACTCCACACAAGGATTGAGGCCCCGGCATGGACGGGAGAGGAATCCCGAGAGGTCCCCTAGCAACTCGCATGGGGACTGGCCTTTCCTGAGGCGACCAGAGCGGGTCCCTGAGGTCCCCGTCGTAACTCGAGAAGACCTGCCGCAACTCGAGAAAATCCAGGAGGTTCTCCCCTCCAGGCGAGATGAAGCCCATTTCTGCTGAGGTGTCACGAGGCGGATCACACCTCACCTCTGGAAATTCGAAAGGGTCCTTCACACCCTTGGTGCAAATCAAGAAGTTCCCCGACATACCCGTCTCCACTCGAGAGGAATTACGAGGGTCCCGCCCACATCCAGAGGAGCCCCGTTTCCGCCTCGTAGCTCGAGATGAGGGATCCTTTCCCTGCTCCGTCGGGAAAGAGTTCCCGGCGTTCCCGTCGCATCTCAAGAGGAGGCCCTCTCAACAGGAACGGCGAGAGGAACTCCAGGGTCGTGCCACCATTCCAAGAGTCCCCCAGATGTCTCAGTCCATTCCAGAGGAACCTCTTTTCCCTTCACCGGCTCGTCTTTCACGCCGAGGATCGACTCACACGAAGGTGGCACGTGGCACAGCCCTGTGGGAAAGCCTCGTGGGAAAGCTTGGAGGGACAGCCTCGAGGGAAAGCCACAGATCCTTTGATCCACGTGACAGGAAGCGTGACACTACTGCTGCAGCTCGGGAGGAAAGCGCACGTGCATGCCCCCACTCGAGATGAGGACTGACTCCCCTGGGGAGACTCAGAAGCACCACAAGATCCATGGCAACACTGGAGAGGAATCCTCAGGTTCCGGCCCCGACTCCACACAAGGACTGAGGCCCCGGCATGGACGGGAGAGGAATCCCGAGAGGTCCCCTGGCAACTCGCATGGGGACTGGCCTTTCCTGAGGCCACCAGAGCGGGTTTCTGAGGTCCGCGTCGTAACGCGAGAAGACCTGCCACAACTCGGGAAAATCCAGGAGGTTCTCCCCTCCAGGCGAGATGAGGCCCATTTCCGCTGAGGTGTCTCGAGGCTGATCACACCTCACCTCTGGAACTTCGAAAGGGTCCTTCACACCCTTGGTGCAAATCAAGAAGTTCCCCGACATACCCGTCTCCACTCGAGAGGAATCACGAGTGTCCCGCCCACATCCAGAGGAGCCCCGTTTCCGCCTCATAGCTCGAGATGAGGGATCCTTTCCCTGCTTCGTCGGCAAAGAGTTCCCGGCGTTCCCGTCGCATCTCAAGAGGAGGCCCTCTCAACAGGAACGGCGAGAGGAACTCCAGGGTCGTGCCACCATTCCAAGAGTCCCCCAGATGTCTCAGTCCATTCCAGAGGAACCTCTTTTCCCTTCACTGGCTCGTCTTTCACGCCGAGGATCGACTCACACCAAGGTGGCACGTGGCACAGCCCTGTGGGAAAGCCTCGTGTGAAAGCCTCGAGGGACAGCCTCGAGGGAAAGCCACAGATCCCTTGATCCACGTGACAGGAAGCGTGACACTACTGCTGCAGCTCGGGAGGAAAGCGCACGTGCATGGCCCCACTCGAGACGAGGCCTGACTCCCCTGGGGAGACTCAGAAGCACCCCAAGATCCATGGCAACACTGGAGAGGAATCCTCAGGTTCCGGCCCCGACTCCACACAAGGACTGAGGCCCCGGCATGGACGGGAGAGGAATCCTGAGAGGTCCCCTAGCAACTCGCATGGGGACTGGCCTTTCCTGAGGCCACCAGAGCGGGTCCCTGAGGTCCCCGTCGTAACTCGAGAAGACCTGCCGCAACTGGAGAAAATCCAAGAGGTTCTCCCCTCCAGGCGAGATGAGGCCCATTTCTGCTGAGGTGTCACGAGGCGGATCACACCTCACCTCTGGAACTTCGAAAGGGTCCTTCACATCCTTGCTGCAAATCAAGAAGTTCCCCGACATACCCGTCTCCACTCGAGAGGAATCACGAGGGTCCCGCCCACATCCAGAGGAGCCCCGTTTCCACCTCGTAGCTCGAGATGAGGGATCCTGTCCCTGCTTCGTCGAGAAAGAGTTCCCGGCGTTCCCGTCGCAACTCAAGTGGAGGCCCTCTCAACAGGAACGGCGAGAGGAACTCCAGGGTCGTGCCACCTTTCCAAGAGTCCCCCAGATGTCTCAGTCCATTCCAGAGGAACCTCTTTTCCCTTCACTGGCTCGTCTTTCACGCCGAGGATCGACTCACACCAAGGTGGCACGTGGCACAGCCCTGTGGGAAAGCCTCGTGGGAAAGCCTCGATGGACAGCCTCGAGGGAAAGCCACAGATCCCTTGATCCACGTGACAGGAAGCGTGACACTACTGCTGCAGCTCGGGAGGAAAGCGCACGTGCATGCCCCCACTCGAGATGAGGCCTGACTCCCCTGGGGAGACTCAGAAGCACCCCAAGATCCATGGCAACACTGGAGAGGAATCCTCAGGTTCCGGCCCCGACTCCACACAAGGACTGAGGCCCCGGCATGGACGGGAGAGGAATCCCGAGAGGTCCCCTAGCAACTCGCATGGGGACTGGCCTTTCCTGAGGCCACCAGAGCGGGTCCCTGAGGTCCCCGTCGTAACTCGAGAAGACCTGCCGCAACTCGAGAAAATCCAGGAGGTTCTCCCCTCCAGGCGAGATGAAGCCCATTTCTGCTGAGGTGTCACGAGGCGGATCACACCTCACCTCTGGAACTTCGAAAGGGTCCTTCACACCCTTGGTGCAAATCAAGAAGTTCCCCGACATACCCGTCTCCACTCGAGAGGAATCACGAGGGTCCCGCCCACATCCAGAGGAGCCCCGTTTCCGCCTCGTAGCTCGAGATGAGGGATCCTTTCCCTGCTCCGTCGGGAAAGAGTTCCCGGCGTTCCCGTCGCATCTCAAGAGGAGGCCCTCTCAACAGGAACGGCGAGAGGAACTCCAGGGTCGTGCCACCATTCCAAGAGTCCCCCAGATGTCTCAGTCCATTCCAGAGGAACCTCTTTTCCCTTCACCGGCTCGTCTTTCACGCCGAGGATCGACTCACACCAAGGTGGCACGTGGCACAGCCCTGTGGGAAAGCCTCGTGGGAAAGCCTCGAGGGACAGCCTCGAGGGAAAGCCACAGATCCTTTGATCCACGTGACAGGAAGCGTGACACTACTGCTGCCGCTTGGGAGGAAAGCGCACGTGCATGCCCCCACTCGAGATGAGGACTGACTCCCCTGGGGAGACTCAGAAGCACCACAAGATCCATGGCAACACTGGAGAGGAATCCTCAGGTTCCGGCCCCGACTCCACACAAGGACTGAGGCCCCGGCATGGACGGGAGAGGAATCCCGAGAGGTCCCCTGGCAACTCGCATGGGGACTGGCCTTTCCTGAGGCCACCAGAGCGGGTCCCTGAGGTCCGCGTCGTAACTCGAGAAGACCTGCCACAACTCGAGAAAATCCAGGAGGTTCTCCCCTCCAGGCGAGATGAGGCCCATTTCCGCTGAGGCGTCTCAAGGCTGATCACACCTCACCTCTGGAACTTCGAAAGGGTCCTTCACACCCTTGGTGCAAATCAAGAAGTTCCCCTCGACCTAGCCGTCTCCACTCGAGAGGAATCACGAGGGTCCCGCCCACATCCAGAGGAGCCCCGTGTCCGCCTCGTAGCTCGAGATGAGGGATCCTTTCCCTGCTTCGTCGGGAAAGAGTTCCCGGCGTTCCCGTCGCATCTCAAGAGGAGGCCCTCTCAACAGGAACGGCGAGAGGAACTCCAGGGTCGTGCCACCATTCCAAGAGTCCCCCAGATGTCTCAGTCCATTCCAGAGGAACCTCTTTTCCCTTCACCGGCTCGTCTTTCACGCCGAGGATCGACTCACACCAAGGTGGCACGTGGCACAGCCCTGTGGGAAAGCCTCGTGGGAAAGCCTCGAGGGACAGCCTCGAGGGAAAGCCACAGATCCCTTGATCCACGTGAGAGGAAGCGTGACACTACTGCTGCAGCTCGGGAGGAAAGCGCACGTGCATGCCCCCACTCGAGACGAGGCCTGACTCCCCTGGGGAGACTCAGAAGCACCCCAAGATCCATGGCAACACTGGAGAGGAATCCTCAGGTTCCGGCCCCGACTCCACACAAGGACTGAGGCCCCGGCATGGACGGGAGAGGAATCCCGAGAGGTCCCCTTGCAACTCGGATGGGGACTGGCCTTTCCTGAGGCCACCAGAGCGGGTCCCTGAGGTCCCCGTCGTAACTCGAGAAGACCTGCCTCAACTCGAGAAACTCCAGGAGGTTCTCCCCTCCAGGCGAGATGAGGCCCATTTCCGCTGAGGCATCTCGAGGCTGATCACACCTCACCTCTGGAACTTCGAAAGGGTCCTTCACACCCTTGGTGCAAATCAAGAAGTTCCCCAACCTAGCCGTCTCCACTCGAGAGGAATCACGTGGGTCCCGCCCACATCCAGAGGAGCCCCGTTTCCGCCTCGTAGCTCGAGATGAGGGATCCTTTCCCTGCTTCGTCGGGAAAGAGTTCCCGGCGTTCCCGTCGCATCTCAAGAGGAGGCCCTCTCAACAGGAACGGCGAGAGGAACTCCAGGGTCGTGCAACCATTCTAAGATTCCCCCAGATGTCTCAGTCCATTCCAGAGGAACCTCTTTTCCCTTCACCGGCTCGTCTTTCACGCCGAGGATCGACTCACACCAAGGTGGAACCTGGCACAGCCCTGTGGGAAAGCCTCGTGGGAAAGCCTCGAGGGACAGCCTCGAGGGAAAGCCACAGATCCCTTGATCCACGTGACAGGAAGCGTGACACTACTGCTGCAGCGGGGGAGGAAAGTGCACGTGCATGCCCCCACTCGAGACGAGGCCTGACTCCCCTGGGGAGACTCAGAAGCACCCCAAGATCCATGGCAACACTGGAGAGGAATCCTCAGGTTCCGGCCCCGACTCCACACAAGGACTGAGGCCGCGGCATGGACGGGAGAGGAATCCCGATAGGTCCCCTAGCAACTCGCATGGGGACTGGCCTTTCCTGAGGCCACCAGAGCGGGTCCCTGAGGTCCCCGTCGTAACTCGAGAAGACCTGCCGCAACTCGAGAAAATCAAGGAGGTTCTCCCCTCCAGGCGAGATGAGGCCCATTTCTGCTGAGGCGTCTCGAGGCTGATCACACCTCACCTCTGGAACTTCGAAAGGGTCCTTCACACCCTTGGTGCAAATCAAGAAGTTCCCCGACATACCCGTCTCCACTCGAGAGGAATCACGAGGGTCCCGCCCACATCCAGAGGAGCCCCGTTTCCGCCTCGTAGCTCGAGATGAGGGATCCTTTCCCTGCTTCGTCGGGAAAGAGCTCCCGGCGTTTCCGTCGCATCTCAAGAGGAGGCCATCTCAACAGGAACGGCGAGAGGAACTCCAGGGTCGTGCCACCATTCCAAGAGTCCCCCAGATGTCTCAGTCCATTCCAGCGGAACCTCTTTTCCCTTCACCGGCTCGTCTTTCACGCCGAGGATCGACTCACACCAAGGTGGCACGTGGCACAGCCCTGTGGGAAAGCCTCGTGGGAAAGCCTCGAGGGACAGCCTCGAGGGAAAGCCACAGATCCCTTGATCCACGTGACAGGAAGCGTGACACTACTGCTGCAGCTCGGGAGCAAAGCGCACGTGCATGCCCCCACTCGAGACGAGGCCTGACTCCCCTGGGGAGACTCAGAAGCACCCCAAGATCCATGGCAACACTGGAGAGGAATCCTCAGGTTCCGGCCCCGACTCCACACAAGGACTGAGGCCCCGGCATGGACGGGAGAGGAATCCCGAGAGGTCCCCTAGCAACTCGCATGGGGACTGGCCTTTCCTGAGGCCACGAGAGTGGGTCCTTGAGGTCCCCGTCGTAACTCGAGAAGACCTTCCGCAACTCGAGAAAATCCAGGAGGTTCTCCCCTCCAGGCGAGATGAGGCCCATTTCCGCTGAGGCGTCTCGAGGCTGATCACACCTCCCCTCTGGAACTTCGAAAGGGTCCTTCACACCCTTGGTGCAAATCAAGAAGTTCCCCGACATACCCGTCTCCACTCGAGAGGAATCACGTGGGTCCCGCCCACATCCAGAGGAGCCCCGTTTCCGCCTCGTAGTTCGAGATGAGGAATCCTTTCCCTGCTTCGTCGGGAAAGAGTTCCCGGCGTTCCCGTCGCATCTCAAGTGGAGGCCCTCTCAACAGGAACGGCGACAGGAACTCCAGGGTCGTGCCACCATTCCAAGAGTCCCCCAGATGTCTCAGTCCATTCCAGAGGAACCTCTTTTCCCTTCACCGGCTCGTCTTTCACGCCGAGGATCGACTCACACCAAGGTGGCACGTGGCACAGCCCTGTGGGAAAGCCTCGTGGGAAAGCCTCGAGGGACAGCCTCGAGAGAAAGCCACAGATCCCTTGATCCACGTGACAGGAAGCGTGACACTACTGCTGCAGCGGGGGAGGAAAGTGCACGTGCATGCCCCCACTTGAGACGAGGCCTTACTCCCCTGGGGAGACTCAGAAGCACCCCAAGATCCATGGCTACACTGGAGAGGAATCCTCAGGTTCCGGCCCCGACTCCACACAAGGACTAGGGCCCCGGCATGGACGGGAGAGGAATCCCGAGAGGTCCCCTAGCAACTCGCATGGGGACTGGCCTTTCCTGAAACCACCAGAGCGGGTCATTGAGGTCCCCGTCGTAACTCGAGAGGACCTGCCGCAACTCGAGAAAATCCAGGAGGTTCTCCCCTCCAGGCGAGATGAGGCCCATTTCCGCTGAGGCGTCTCGAGGCTGATCACACCTCACCTCTGGAACTTCGAAAGGGTCCTTCACACCCTTGGTGCAAATCAAGAAGTTCCCCGACATACCCGTCTCCACTCGAGAGGAATCACGAGGGTCCCGCCCACATCCAGAGGAGCCCCGTTTCCGCCTCGTAGCTCGAGATGAGGGATCCTTTCCCTGCTTCGTCGGGAAAGAGCTCCCGGCGTTCCCGTCGCATCTCAAGAGGAGGCCATCTCAACAGGAACGGCGAGAGGAACTCCAGGGTCGTGCCACCATTCCAAGAGTCCCCCAGATGTCTCAGTCCATTCCAGAGGAACCTCTTTTCCCTTCACCGGCTCGTCTTTCACGCCGAGGATCGACTCACACCAAGGTGGCACGTGGCACAGCCCTGTGGGAAAGCCTCGTGGGAAAGCCTCGAGGGACAGCCTCGAGGGAAAGCCACAGATCCCTTGATCCACGTGACAGGAAGCGTGACACTACTGCTGCAGCTCGGGAGGAAAGCGCAGGTGCATGCCCCCACTCGAGACGAGGCCTGACTCCCCTGGGGAGACTCAGAAGCACCCCAAGATCCATGGCAACACTGGAGACGAATCCTCAGGTTCCGGCCCCGACTCCACACAAGGACTGAGGCCGGGGCATGGACGGGAGAGGAATCCCGAGCGGTCCCCTAGCAACTCGCATGGGGACTGGCCTTTCCTGAGGCCACCAGAGCGGGTCCCTGAGGTCCCCGTCGTAACTCGAGAAGACCTGCCGCAACTCGAGAAAATCCAGGAGGTTCTCCCCTCCAGGCGAGATGAGGCCCATTTCCGCTGAGGCGTCTCGAGGCTGATCACACCTCACCTCTGGAACTTCGAAAGGGTCCTTCACACCCTTGGTGCAAATCAAGAAGTTCCCCGACCTAGCCGTCTCCACTCGAGAGGAATCACGAGTGTCCCGCCCACATCCAGAGGAGCCCCGTTTCCGCCTCGTAGCTCGAGATGAGGGATCCTTTCCCTGCTTCGTCGGGAAAGAGTTCCCGGCGTTCCCGTCGCATCTCAAGAGGAGGCCCTCTCAACAGGAACGGCGAGAGGAACTCCAGGGTCGTGCCACCATTCCAAGAGTCCCCCATATGTCTCAGTCCATTCCAGCGGAACCTCTTTTCCCTTCACCGGCTCGTCTTTCACGCCGAGGATCGACTCACACCAAGGTGGCACGTGGCACAGCCCTGTGGGAAAGCCTCGTGGGAAAGCCTCGAGGGACAGCCTCGAGGGAAAGCCACAGATCAGTTGATCCACGTGACAGGAAGCGTGACACTACTGCTGCAGCTCGGGAGGAAAGCGCACGTGCATGCCCCCACTCGAGACGAGGCCTGACTCCCCTGGGGAGACTCAGAAGCACCCCAAGATCCATGGCAACACTGGAGAGGAATCCTCAGGTTCCGGCCCCGACTCCACACAAGGACTGAGGCCCCGGCATGGACGGGAGAGGAATCCCGAGAGGTCCCCTAGCAACTCGCATGGGGACTGGCCTTTCCTGAGGCCACCAGAGCGGGTCCCTGTGGTCCCCGTCGTAACTCGAGAAGACCTGCCGCAACTCGAGAAAATCCAGGAGGTTCTCCCCTCCAGGCGAGATGAGGCCCATTTCCGCTGAGGCGTCTCGAGGCTGATCACACCTCACCTCTGGAACTTCGAAAGGGTCCTTCACACCCTTGGTGCAAATCAAGAAGTTCCCCGACCTAGCCGTCTCCACTCGAGAGGAATCACGAGGGTCCCGCCCACATCCAGAGGAGCCCCGTTTCCGCCTCGTAGCTCGAGATGAGGGATCCTTTCCCTGCTTCGTCGGGAAAGAGTTCCCGGCGTTCCCGTCGCATCTCAAGAGGAGGCCCTCTCAACAGGAACGGCGAGAGGAACTCCAGGGTCGTGCCACCATTCCAAGAGTCCCCCACATGTCTCAGTCCATTCCAGAGGAACCTCTTTTCCCTTCACCGGCTCGTCTTTCACGCCGAGGATCGACTCCCACCAAGGTGGCACGTGGCACAGCCCTGTGGGAAAGCCTCGTGGGAAAGCCTCGAGGGACAGCCTCGAGGGAAAGCCACAGATCAGTTGATCCACGTGACAGGAAGCGTGACACTACTGCTGCAGCTCGGGAGGAAAGCGCACGTGCATGCCCCCACTCGAGACGAGGCCTGACTCCCCTGGGGAGACTCAGAAGCACCCCAAGATCCATGGCAACACTGGAGAGGAATCCTCAGGTTCCGGCCCCGACTCCACACAAGGACTGAGGCCCCGGCATGGACGGGAGAGGAATCCCGAGAGGTCCCCTAGCCACTCGCATGGGGACTGGCCTTTCCTGAGGCCATCAGAGCGGGTCCCTGAGGTCCCCGTCGTAACTCGAGAAGACCTGCCGCAACTCGAGAAAATCCAGGAGGTTCTCCCCTCCAGGCGAGATGAGGCCCATTTCCGCTGAGGCGTCTCGAGGCTGATCACACCTCACCTCTGGAACTTCGAAAGGGTCCTTCACACCCTTGGTGCAAATCAAGAAGTTCCCCGACATAGCCGTCTCCACTTGAGAGGAATCACGAGGGTCCCGCCCACATCCAGAGGAGCCCCGTTTCCGCCTCGTAGCTCGAGATGAAGGATCCTTTCCCTGCTTCGTCGGGAAAGAGTTCCCGGCGTTCCCGTCGCATCTCAAGAGGAGGCCCTCTCAACAGGAACGGCGAGAGGAACTCCAGGGTAGTGCCACCATTCCAAGAGTCCCCCAGATGTCTCAGTCCATTCCAGAGGAACCTCTTTTCCCTTCACCGGCTCGTCTTTCCCGCCGAGTATCGACTCACACCAAGGTGGCACATGGCACAGTCCTGTGGGAAAGCCTCGTGGGAAAGCCTCGATGGACAGCCTCGAGGGAAAGCCACAGATCCCTTGATCCACGTGACAGGAAGCGTGACACTACTGCTGCAGCTCGGGAGAAAAGCGCACGTGCATGCCCCCACTCGAGACGAGGCCTGACTCCCCTGGGGAGACTCAGAAGCACCCCAAGATCCATGGCAACACTGGAGAGGAATCCTCAGGTTCCGGCCCCGACTCCACACAAGGACTGAGGCCCCGGCATGGACGGGAGAGGAATCCCGAGAGGTCCCCTAGCAACTCGCATGGGGACTGGCCTTTCCTGAGGCCACCAGAGCGGGTCCCTGAGGTCCCCGTCGTAACTCGAGAAGACCTGCCGCAACTCGAGAAAATCCAGGAGGTTCTCCCCTCCAGGCGAGATGAGGCCCATTTCCGCTGAGGCGTCTCGAGGCTGATCACACCTCACCTCTGGAACTTCGAAAGGGTCCTTCACACCCTTGGTGCAAATCAAGAAGTTCCCCGACCTAGCCGTCTCCACTCGAGAGGAATCACGAGGGTCCCGCCCACATCCAGAGGAGCCCCGTTTCCGCCTCGTAGCTCGAGATGAGGGATCCTTTCCCTGCTTCGTCGGGAAAGAGTTCCCGGCGTTCCCGTCGCATCTCAAGAGGAGGCCCTCTCAACAGGAACGGCGAGAGGAACTCCAGGGTCGTGCCACCATTCCAAGAGTCCCCCACATGTCTCAGTCCATTCCAGAGGAACCTCTTTTCCCTTCACCGGCTCGTCTTTCACGCCGAGGATCGACTCCCACCATGGTGGCACGTGGCACAGCCCTGTGGGAAAGCCTCGTGGGAAAGCCTCGAGGGACAGCCTCGAGGGAAAGCCACAGATCCCTTGATCCACGTGACAGGAAGCGTGACACTACTGCTGCAGCTCAGGAGGAAAGCGCACGTGCATGCCCCCACTCGAGACGAGGCCTGACTCCCCTGGGGAGACTCAGAAGCACCCCAAGATCCATGGCAACACTGGAGAGGAATCCTCAGGTTCCGGCCCCGACTCCACACAAGGACTGAGGCCCCGGCATGGACGGGAGAGGAATCCCGAGAGGTCCCCTAGCAACTCGCATGGGGACTGGCCTTTCCTGAGGCCACCAGAGCGGGTCCCTGAGGTCCCCGTCGTAACTCTAGAAGACCTGCCGCAACTCGAGAAAATAGAGGAGGTTCTCCCCTCCAGGCGAGATGAGGCCCATTTCTGCTGAGGTGTCACGAGGCGGATCACACCTCACCTCTGGAACTTCGAAAGGGTCCTTCACACCCTTGGTGCAAATCAAGAAGTTCCCCGACATACCCGTCTCCACTCGAGAGGAATCACGAGGGTCCCGCCCACATCCACAGGAGCCCCGTTTCCGCCTCGTAGCTCGAGATGAGGGATCCTTTCCCTGCTTCGTCGGGAAA
Organism: Budorcas taxicolor; assembly: GCF_023091745.1. Taxonomy (NCBI): domain Eukaryota; kingdom Metazoa; phylum Chordata; class Mammalia; order Artiodactyla; family Bovidae; genus Budorcas; species Budorcas taxicolor. The sequence continues at coordinate 32,987 of NW_026292662.1, read as the reverse complement.
GAGTTCCCGGCGTTCCCGTCGCATCTCAAGAGGAGGCCCTCTCAACAGGAACGGCGAGAGGAACTCCAGGGTCGTGCCACCATTCCAAGAGTCCCCCAGATGTCTCAGTCCATTCCAGCGGAACCTCTTTTCCCTTCACCGGCTCGTCTTTCACGCCGAGGATCGACTCACACCAAGGTGGCACGTGGCACAGCCCTGTGGGAAAGCCTCGTGGGAAAGCCTCGAGGGACAGCCTCGAGGGAAAGCCACAGATCAGTTGATCCACGTGACAGGAAGCGTGACACTACTGCTGCAGCTCGGGAGGAAAGCGCAGGTGCATGCTCCCACTCGAGACGAGGCCTGACTCCCCTGGGGAGACTCAGAAGCACCCCAAGATCCATGGCAACACTGGAGAGGAATCCTCAGGTTCCGGCCCCGACTCCACACAAGGACTGAGGCCCCGGCATGGACGGGAGAGGAATCCCGAGAGGTCCCCTAGCAACTCGCATGGGGACTGGCCTTTCCTGAGGCCACCAGAGCGGGTCCCTGAGGTCCCCGTCGTAACTCGAGAAGACCTGCCGCAACTCGAGAAAATACAGGAGGTTCTCCCCTCCAGGCGAGATGAGGCCCATTTCTGCTGAGGTGTCACGAGGCTGATCACACCTCACCTCTGGAACTTCGAAAGGGTCCTTCACACCCTTGGTGCAAATCAAGAAGTTCCCCGACATAGCCGTCTCCACTCGAGAGGAATCACGAGGGTCCCGCCCACATCCAGAGGAGCCCCGTTTCCGCCTCGTAGCTCGAGATGAGGGATCCTTTCCCTGCTTCGTCGGGAAAGAGTTCCCGGCGTTCCCGTCGCATCTCAAGAGGAGGCCCTCTCAACAGGAACGGCGAGAGGAACTCCAGGGTCGTGCCACCATTCCAAGAGTCCCCCAGATGTCTCAGTCCATTCCAGCGGAACCTCTTTTCCCTTCACCGGCTCGTCTTTCACGCCGAGGATCGACTCACACCAAGGTGGCACGTGGCACAGCCCTGTGGGAAAGCCTCGTGGGAAAGCCTCGAGGGACAGCCTCGAGGGAAAGCCACAGATCCCTTGATCCACGTGACAGGAAGCGTGACACTACTGCTGCAGCTCGGGAGGAAAGCGCAGGTGCATGCCCCCACTCGAGACGAGGCCTGACTCCCCTGGGGAGACTCAGAAGCACCCCAAGATCCATGGCAACACTGGAGAGGAATCGTCAGGTTCCGGCCCCGACTCCACACAAGGACTGAGGCCCCGGCATGGACGGGAGAGGAATCCCGAGAGGTCCCCTAGCAACTCGCATGGGGACTGGCCTTTCCTGAGGCCACCAGAGCGGGTCCCTGAGGTCCCCGTCGTAACTCGAGAAGACCTGCCGCAACTCGAGACAATCCAGGAGGTTCTCCCCTCCAGGCGAGATGAGGCCCATTTCCGCTGAGGCGTCTCGAGGCTGATCACACCTCACCTCTGGAACTTCGAAAGGGTCCTTCACACCCTTGGTGCAAATCAAGAAGTTCCCCGACATAGCCGTCTCCACTCGAGAGGAATCACGAGGGTCCCGCCCACATCCAGAGGAGCCCCGTTTCCACCTCGTAGCTCGAGATGAGGGATCCTTTCCCTGCTTCGTCGGGAAAGAGTTCCCGGCGTTCCCGTCGCATCTCAAGAGGAGGCCCTCTCAACAGGAACGGCGAGAGGAACTCCAGGGTCGTGCCACCATTCCAAGAGTCCCCCAGATGTCTCAGTCCATTCCAGAGGAACCTCTTTTCCCTTCACCGGCTCGTCTTTCACGCCGAGGATCGACTCACACCAAGGTGGCACGTGGCACAGCCCTGTGGGAAAGACTCGTGGGAAAGCCTCGAGGGACAGCCTCGAGGGAAAGCCACAGATCCTTTGATCCACGTGACAGGAAGCGTGACACTACTGCTGCAGCTCGGGAGGAAAGCGCACGTGCATGCCCCCACTCGAGACGAGGCCTGACTCCCCTGGGGAGACTCAGAAGCACCCCAAGATCCATGGCAACACTGGAGAGGAATCCTCAGGTTCCGGCCCCGACTCCACACAAGGACTGAGGCCCCGGCATGGACGGGAGAGGAATCCCGAGAGGTCCCCTAGCAACTCGCATGGGGACTGGCCTTTCCTGAGGCCACCAGAGCGGGTTCCTGAGGTCCCCGTCGTAACTCGAGAAGACCTGCCGCAACTCGAGAAAATCCAGGAGGTTCTCCCCTCCAGGCGAGATGAGGCCCATTTCCGCTGAGGCGTCTCGAGGCTGATCACACCTCACCTCTGGAACTTCGAAAGGGTCCTTCACACCCTTGGTGCAAATCAAGAAGTTCCCCGACCTAGCCGTCTCCACTCGAGAGGAATCACGAGGGTCCCGCCCACATCCACAGGAGCCCCGTTTCCGCCTCGTAGCTCGAGATGAGGGATCCTTTCCCTGCTTCGTCGGGAAAGAGTTCCCGGCGTTCCCGTCGCATCTCAAGAGGAGGCCCTCTCAACAGGAACGGCGAGAGGAACTCCAGGGTCGTGCCACCATTCCAAGAGTCCCCCAGATGTCTCAGTCCATTCCAGAGGAACCTCTTTTCCCTTCACCGGCTCGTCTTTCACGCCGAGGATCGACACCCACCAAGGTGACACGTGGCACAGCCCTGTGGGAAAGCCTCGTGGGAAAGCCTCGAGGGACAGCCTCGAGGGAAAGCCACAGATCCCTTGATCCACGTGACAGGAAGCGTGACACTACTGCTGCAGCTCGGGAGGAAAGCGCACGTGCATGCCCCCACTCGAGACGAGGCCTGACTCCCCTGGGGAGACTCAGAAGCACCCCAAGATCCATGGCAACACTGGAGAGGAATCGTCAGGTTCCGGCCCCGACTCCACACAAGGACTGAGGCCCCGGCATGGACGGGAGAGGAATCCCGAGAGGTCCCCTAGCAACTCGCATGGGGACTGGCCTTTCCTGAGGCCACCAGAGCGGGACCCTGTGGTCCCCGACGTAACTCGAGAAGACCTGCCGCAACTCGAGACAATCCAGGAGGTTCTCCCCTCCAGGCGAGATGAGGCCCATTTCCGCTGAGGCGTCTCGAGGCTGATCACACCTCACCTCTGGAACTTCGAAAGGGTCCTTCACACCCTTGGTGCAAATCAAGAAGTTCCCCGAGCTAGCCGTCTCCACTCGAGAGGAATCACGAGGGTCCCGCCCACATCCAGAGGAGCCCCGTTTCCGCCTCGTAGCTCGAGATGAAGGATCCTTTCCCTGCTTCGTCCGGAAAGAGTTCCCGGCGTTCCCGTCGCATCTCAAGAGGAGGCCCTCTCAACAGGAACGGCGAGAGGAACTCCAGGGTCGTGCCACCATTCCAAGAGTCCCCCAGATGTCTCAGTCCATTCCAGAGGAACCTCTTTTCCCTTCACCGGCTCGTCTTTCACGCCGAGGATCGACTCACACCAAGGTGGCACGTGGCACAGCCCTGTGGGAAAGCCTCGTGGGAAAGCCTCGAGGGACAGCCTCGAGGGAAAGCCACAGATCCTTTGATCCACGTGACAGGAAGCGTGACACTACTGCTGCAGCTCGGGAGGAAAGCGCACGTGCATGCCCCCACTCGAGACGAGGCCTGACTCCCCTGGGGAGACTCAGAAGCACCCCAAGATCCATGGCAACACTGGAGAGGAATCCTCAGGTTCCGGCCCCGACTCCACACAAGGACTGAGGCCCCGGCATGGACGGCAGAGGAATCCCGAGAGGTCCCCTAGCAACTCGCATGGGGACTGGCCTTTCCTGAGGCCACCAGAGCGGGTCCCTGAGGTCCCCGTCGTAACTCGAGAAGAGCTGCCGCAACTCGAGAAAATACAGGAGGTTCTCCCCTCCAGGCGAGATGAGGCCCATTTCTGCTGAGGTGTCACGAGGCGGATCACACCTCACCTCTGGAACCTCGAAAGGGTCCTTCACACCCTTGGTGCAAATCAAGAAGTTCCCCGACATACCCGTCTCCACTCGAGAGGAATCACGAGGGTCCCGCCCACATCCACAGGAGCCCCGTTTCCGCCTCGTAGCTCGAGATGAGGGATCCTTTCGCTGCTTCGTCGGGAAAGAGTTCCCGGCGTTCCCGTCGCATCTGAAGAGGAGGCCCTCCCAACAGGAACGGCGAGAGGAACTCCAGGGTCGTGCCACCATTCCAAGAGTCCCCCAGATGTCTCAGTCCATTCCAGAGGAACCTCTTTTCCCTTCAGCGGCTCGTCTTTCACGCCGAGGATCGACTCACACCAAGGTGGCACGTGGCACAGCCCTGTGGGAAAGCCTCGTGGGAAAGCCACAGATCCTTTGATCCACGTGACAGGAAGCGTGACACTACTGCTGCAGCTCGGGAGGAAAGCGCACGTGCATGCCCCCACTCGAGACGAGGCCTGACTCCCCTGGGGAGACTCAGAAGCACCCCAAGATCCATGGCAACACTGGAGAGGAATCCTCAGGTTCCGGCCCCGACTCCACACAAGGACTGAGGCCCCGGCATGGACAGGAGAGGAATCCCGAGAGGTCACCTAGCAACTCGCATGGGGACTGGCCTTTCCTGAGGCCACCAGAGCGGGTCCCTGTGGTCCCCGTCGTAACTCGAGAAGACCTGCCGCAACTCGAGAAAATCCAGGAGGTTCTCCCCTCCAGGCGCGATGAGGCCCATTTCCGCTGAGGCGTCTCGAGGCTGATCACACCTCCCCTCTGGAACTTCGAAAGGGTCCTTCACACCCTTGGTGCAAATCAATAAGTTCCCCGACATACCCGTCTCCCCTCGAGAGGAAACACGAGGGTCCCGCCCACATCCACAGGAGCCCCGTTTCCGCCTCGTAGCTCGAGATGAGGGATCCTTTCCCTGCTTCGTCGGGAAAGAGTTCCCGGCATTCCCGTCGCATCTCAAGAGGAGGCCCTCTCAACAGGAACGGCGAGAGGAACTACAGGGTCGTGCCACCATTCCAAGAGTCCCCCAGATGTCTCAGTCCATTCCAGAGGAACCTCTTTTCCCTTCACCTGCTCGTCTTTCACGCCGAGGATCGACTCACACCAAGGTGGCACGTGGCACAGCCCTGTGGGAAAGCCTCGTGGGAAAGCCTCGAGGGACAGCCTCGAGGGAAAGCCACAGATCAGTTGATCCACGTGACAGGAAGCGTGACACTACTGCTGCAGCTCGGGAGGAAAGCGCACGTGCATGCCCCCACTCGAGACGAGGCCTGACTCCCCTGGGGAGACTCAGAAGCACCCCAAGATCCATGGCAACACTGGAGAGGAATCCTCAGGTTCCGGCCCCGACTCCACACAAGGACTGAGGCCCCGGCATGGACGGGAGAGGAATCCCGAGAGGTCCCCTAGCAACTCGCATGGGGACTGGCCTTTCCTGAGGCCACCAGAGCGGGTCCCTGAGGTCCCCGTCGTAACTCGAGAAGACCTGCCGCAACTCGAGAAAATCCAGGAGGTTCTCCCCTCCAGGCGAGATGAAGCCCATTTCTGCTGAGGTGTCACGAGGCGGATCACACCTCACCTCTGGAACTTCGAAAGGGTCCTTCACACCCTTGGTGCAAATCAAGAAGTTCCCCGACATACCCGTCTCCACTCGAGAGGAATCACGAGGGTCCCGCCCACATCCAGAGGAGCCCCGTTTCCGCCTCGTAGCTCGAGATGAGGGATCCTTTCCCTGCTCCGTCGGGAAAGAGTTCCCGGCGTTCCCGTCGCATCTCAAGAGGAGGCCCTCTCAACAGGAACGGCGAGAGGAACTCCAGGGTCGTGCCACCATTCCAAGAGTCCCCCAGATGTCTCAGTCCATTCTAGAGGAACCTCTTTTCCCTTCACCGGCTCGTCTTTCACGCCGAGGATCGACTCACACCAAGGTGGCACGTGGCACAGCCCTGTGGGAAAGCCTCGTGGGAAAGCCTCGAGGGACAGCCTCGAGGGAAAGCCACAGATCCTTTGATCCACGTGACAGGAAGCGTGACACTACTGCTGCAGCTCGGGAGGAAAGCGCACGTGCATGCCCCCACTCGAGATGAGGACTGACTCCCCTGGGGAGACTCAGAAGCACCACAAGATCCATGGCAACACTGGAGAGGAATCCTCAGGTTCCGGCCCCGACTCCACACAAGGACTGAGGCCCCGGCATGGACGGGAGAGGAATCCCGAGAGGTCCCCTGGCAACTCGCATGGGGACTGGCCTTTCCTGAGGCCACCAGAGCGGGTCCCTGAGGTCCGCGTCGTAACTCGAGAAGACCTGCCACAACTCGAGAAAATCCAGGAGGTTCTCCCCTCCAGGCGAGATGAGGCCCATTTCCGCTGAGGCGTCTCGAGGCTGATCACACCTCACCTCTGGAACTTCGAAAGGGTCCTTCACACCCTTGGTGCATATCAAGAAGTTCCCCGACATACCCGTCTCCACTCGAGAGGAATCACGAGTGTCCCGCCCACATCCAGAGGAGCCCCGTTTCCGCCTCATAGCTCGAGATGAGGGATCCTTTCCCTGCTTCGTCGGCAAAGAGTTCCCGGCGTTCCCGTCGCATCTCAAGAGGAGGCCCTCTCAACAGGAACGGCGAGAGGAACTCCAGGGTCGTGCCACCATTCCAAGAGTCCCCCAGATGTCTCAGTCCATTCCAGAGGAACCTCTTTTCCCTTCACCGGCTCGTCTTTCACGCCGAGGATCGACTCACCCCAAGGTGGCACGTGGCACAGCCCTGTGGGAAAGCCTCGTGGGAAAGCCTCGAGGGACAGCCTCGAGGGAAAGCCACAGATCCCTTGATCCACGTGACAGGAAGCGTGACACTACTGCTGCAGCTCGGGAGGAAAGCGCACGTGCATGCCCCCACACGAGACGAGGCCTGACTCCCCTGGGGAGACTCAGAAGCACCCCAAGATCCATGGCAACACTGGAGAGGAATCCTCAGGTTCCGGCCCCGACTCCACACAAGGACTGAGGCCCCGGCATGGACGGGAGAGGAATCCCGAGAGGTCCCCTGGCAACTCGCATGGGGACTGGCCTTTCCTGAGGCCACCAGAGCGGGTCCCTGAGGTCGCCGTCGTAACTCGAGAAGACCTGCCGCAACTCGAGAAAATCCAGGAGGTTCTCCCCTCCAGGCGAGATGAGGCCCATTTCCGCTGAGGCGTCTCGAGGCGGATCACACCTCACCTCTGGAACTTCGAAAGGGTCCTTCACACCCTTGGTGCAAATAAAGAAGTTCCCCGACATAGCCGTCTCCACTCGAGAGGAATCACGAGGGTCCCGCCCACATCCAGAGGAGCCCCGTTTCCGCCTCGTAGCTCGAGATGAGGGATCCTTTCCCTGCTCCGTCGGGAAAGAGTTCCCGGCGTTCCCGTCGCATCTCAAGAGGAGGCCCTCTCAACAGGAACGGCGAGAGGAACTGCAGGGTCGTGCCACCATTCCAAGAGTCCCCCAGATGTCTCAGTCCATTCCAGAGGAACCTCTTTTCCCTTCAGCGGCTCGTCTTTCACGCCGAGGATCGACTCACACCAAGGTGGCACGTGGCACAGCCCTGTGGGAAAGCCTCGTGGGAAAGCCTCGAGGGACAGCCTCGAGGGAAAGCCACAGATCCTTTGATCCACGTGACAGGAAGCGTGACACTACTGCTGCAGCTCGGGAGGAAAGCGCACGTGCATGCCCCCACTCGAGACGAGGCCTGACTCCCCTGGGGAGACTCAGAAGCACCCCAAGATCCATGGCAACACTGGAGAGGAATCCTCAGGTTCCGGCCCCGACTCCACACAAGGACTGAGGCCCCGGCATGGACGGGAGAGGAATCCCGAGAGGTCCCCTAGCAACTCGCATGGGGACTGGCCTTTCCTGAGGCCACCAGAGCGGGTCCCTGAGGTCCCCGTCGTAACTCGAGAAGACCTGCCGCAACTCGAGAAAATCCAGGAGGTTCTCCCCTCCAGGCGAGATGAAGCCCATTTCCGCTGAGGCGTCTCGAGGCTGATCACACCTCACCTCTGGAACTTCGAAAGGTTCCTTCACACCCTTGGTGCAAATCAAGAAGTTCCCCGACATAGCCGTCTCCACTCGAGAGGAATCACGAGGGTCCCGCCCACATCCAGAGGAGCCCCGTTTCCACCTCGTAGCTCGAGATGAGGGATCCTTTCCCTGCTTCGTCGGGAAAGAGTTACCGGCATTCCCGTCGCATCTCAAGAGGAGGCCCTCTCAACAGGAACGGCGAGAGGAACTACAGGGTCGTGCCACCATTCCAAGAGTCCCCCAGATGTCTCAGTCCATTCCAGAGGAACCTCTTTTCCCTTCACCGGCTCGTCTTTCACGCCGAGGATCGACTCACACCAAGGTGGCACGTGGCACAGCCCTGTGGGAAAGCCTCGTGGGAAAGCCTCGAGGGACAGCCTCGAGGGAAAGCCACAGATCCCTTGATCCACGTGACAGGAAGCGTGACACTACTGCTGCAGCTCGGGAGGAAAGCGCACGTGCATGCCCCCACTCGAGATGAGGACTGACTCCCCTGGGGAGACTCAGAAGCACCACAAGATCCATGGCAACACTGGAGAGGAATCCTCAGGTTCCGGCCCCGACTCCACACAAGGACTGAGGCCCCGGCATGGACGGGAGAGGAATCCCGAGAGGTCCCCTGGCAACTCGCATGGGGACTGGCCTTTCCTGAGGCCACCAGAGCGGGTCCCTGAGGTCCGCGTCGTAACTCGAGAAGACCTGCCACAACTCGAGAAAATCCAGGAGGTTCTCCCCTCCAGGCGAGATGAGGCCCATTTCCGCTGAGGCGTCTCGAGGCTGATCACACCTCACCTCTGGAACTTCGAAAGGGTCCTTCACACCCTTGGTGCATATCAAGAAGTTCCCCGACATACCCGTCTCCACTCGAGAGGAATCACGAGTGTCCCGCCCACATCCAGAGGAGCCCCGTTTCCGCCTCATAGCTCGAGATGAGGGATCCTTTCCCTGCTTCGTCGGCAAAGAGTTCCCGGCGTTCCCGTCGCATCTCAAGAGGAGGCCCTCTCAACAGGAACGGCGAGAGGAACTCCAGGGTCGTGCCACCATTCCAAGAGTCCCCCAGATGTCTCAGTCCATTCCAGAGGAACCTCTTTTCCCTTCACCGGCTCGTCTTTCACGCCGAGGATCGACTCACCCCAAGGTGGCACGTGGCACAGCCCTGTGGGAAAGCCTCGTGGGAAAGCCTCGAGGGACAGCCTCGAGGGAAAGCCACAGATCCCTTGATCCACGTGACAGGAAGCGTGACACTACTGCTGCAGCTCGGGAGGAAAGCGCACGTGCATGCCCCCACACGAGACGAGGCCTGACTCCCCTGGGGAGACTCAGAAGCACCCCAAGATCCATGGCAACACTGGAGAGGAATCCTCAGGTTCCGGCCCCGACTCCACACAAGGACTGAGGCCCCGGCATGGACGGGAGAGGAATCCCGAGAGGTCCCCTGGCAACTCGCATGGGGACTGGCCTTTCCTGAGGCCACCAGAGCGGGTCCCTGAGGTCGCCGTCGTAACTCGAGAAGACCTGCCGCAACTCGAGAAAATCCAGGAGGTTCTCCCCTCCAGGCGAGATGAGGCCCATTTCCGCTGAGGCGTCTCGAGGCTGATCACACCTCACCTCTGGAACTTCGACAGGGTCCTTCACACCCTTGGTGCAAATCAAGAAATTCCCCGACATACCCGTCTTCACTCGAGAGTAATCACGAGGGTCCCGCCCACATCCAGAGGAGCCCCGTTTCCACCTCGTAGCTCGAGATGAGGGATCCTTTCCCTGCTTCGTCGGGAAAGAGTTCCCGGCGTTCCCGTCGCATCTCAAGAGGAGGCCCTCTCAACAGGAACGGCGAGAGGAACTCCAGGGTCGTGCCACCATTCCAAGAGTCCCCCAGATGTCTCAGTCCATTCCAGAGGAACCTCTTTTCCCTTCACCGGCTCGTCTTTCACGCCGAGGATCGACTCCCACCAAGGTGGCACGTGGCACAGCCCTGTGGGAAAGCCTCGTGGGAAAGCCTCGAGGGACAGCCTCGAGGGAAAGCCACAGATCCCTTGATCCACGTGACAGGAAGCGTGACACTACTGCTGCAGCTCGGGAGGAAAGCGCACGTGCATGCCCCCACTCGAGACGAGGCCTGACTCCCCTGGGGAGACAAAGAAGCACCCCAAGATCCATGGCAACACTGGAGAGGAATCCTCAGGTTCCGGCCCCGACTCCACACAAGGACTGAGGCCCCGGCATGGACGGGAGAGGAATCCCGAGAGGTCCCCTGGCAACTCGCATGGGGACTGGCCTTTCCTGAGGCCACCAGAGTGGGTCCCTGAGGTCCGCGTCGTAACTCGAGAAGACCTGCCACAACTCGAGAAAATCCAGGAGGTTCTCCCCTCCAGGCGAGATGAGGCCCATTTCCGCTGAGGCGTCTCGAGGCTGATCACACCTCACCTCTGGAACTTCGAAAGGGTCCTTCACACCCTTGGTGCAAATCAAGAAGTTCCCCGACATACCCGTCTCCACTCGAGAGGAATCACGAGTGTCCCGCCCACATCCAGAGGAGCCCCGTTTCCGCCTCATAGCTCGAGATGAGGGATCCTTTCCCTGCTTCGTCGGCAAAGAGTTCCCGGCGTTCCCGTCGCATCTCAAGAGGAGGCCCTCTCAACAGGAACGGCGAGAGGAACTCCAGGGTCGTGCCACCATTCCAAGAGTCCCCCAGATGTCTCAGTCCATTCCAGAGGAACCTCTTTTCCCTTCACCGGCTCGTCTTTCACGCCGAGGATCGACTCACACCAAGGTGGCACGTGGCACAGCCCTGTGGGAAAGCCTCGTGGGAAAGCCTCGAGGGACAGCCTCGAGGGAAAGCCACAGATCCCTTGATCCACGTGACAGGAAGCGTGACACTACTGCTGCAGCTCGGGAGGAAAGCGCACGTGCATGCCCCCACTCGAGACGAGGCCTGACTCCCATGGGGAGACTCAGAAGCACCCCAAGATCCATGGCAACACTGGAGAGGAATCCTCAGGTTCCGGCCCCGACTCCACACAAGGACTGAGGCCCCGGCATGGACGGGAGAGGAATCCCGAGAGGTCCCCTAGCAACTCGCATGGGGACTGGCCTTTCCTGAGGCCACCAGAGCGGGTCCCTGAGGTCCCCGTCGTAACTCGAGAAGACCTGCCGCAACTCGAGAAAATCCAGGAGGTTCTCCCCTCCAGGCGAGATGAGGCCCATTTCCGCTGAGGCGTCTCGAGGCTGATCACACCTCACCTCTGGAACTTCGAAAGGGTCCTTCACACCCTTGGTGCAGATCAAGAAGTTCCCCGACCTAGCCGTCTCCACTCGAGAGAAATCACGAGGGTCCCGCCCACATCCAGAGGAGCCCCGTTTCCGCCTCGTAGCTCGAGATGAGGGATCCTTTCCCTGCTTCGTCGGGAAAGAGTTCCCGGCGTTCCCGTCGCATCTCAAGAGGAGGCCCTCTCAACAGGAACGGCGAGAGGAACTCCAGGGTCGTGCCACCATTCCAAGAGTCCCCCACATGTCTCAGTCCATTCCAGAGGAACCTCTTTTCCCTTCACCGGCTCGTCTTTCACGCCGAGGATCGACTCCCACCATGGTGGCACGTGGCACAGCCCTGTGGGAAAGCCTCGTGGGAAAGCCTCGAGGGACAGCATCGAGGGAAAGCCACAGATCCCTTGATCCACGTGACAGGAAGCGTGACACTACTGCTGCAGCTCAGGAGGAAAGCGCACGTGCATGCCCCCACTCGAGACGAGGCCTGACTCCCCTGGGGAGACTCAGAAGCACCCCAAGATCCATGGCAACACTGGAGAGGAATCGTCAGGTTCCGGCCCCGACTCCACACAAGGACTGAGGCCCCGGCATGGACGGGAGAGGAATCCCGAGAGGTCCCCTAGCAACTCGCATGGGGACTGGCCTTTCCTGAGGCCACCAGAGCGGGTCCCTGTGGTCCCCGTCGTAACTCGAGAAGACCTGCCGCAACTCGAGACAATCCAGGAGGTTCTCCCCTCCAGGCGAGATGAGGCCCATTTCCGCTGAGGCGTCTCGAGGCTGATCACACCTCACCTCTGGAACTTCGAAAGGGTCCTTCACACCCTTGGTGCAAATCAAGAAGTTCCCCGACATAGCCGTCTCCACTCGAGAGGAATCACGAGGGTCCCGCCCACATCCAGAGGAGCCCCGTTTCCACCTCGTAGCTCGAGATGAGGGATCCTTTCCCTGCTTCGTCGGGAAAGAGTTCCCGGCGTTCCCGTCGCATCTCAAGAGGAGGCCCTCTCAACAGGAACGGCGAGAGGAACTCCAGGGTCGTGCCACCATTCCAAGAGTCCCCCAGATGTCTCAGTCCATTCCAGAGGAACCTCTTTTCCCTTCACCGGCTCGTCTTTCACGACGAGGATCGACTCACACCAAGGTGGCACGTGGCACAGCCCTGTGGGAAAGCCTCGTGGGAAAGCCTCGAGGGACAGCCTCGAGGGAAAGCCACAGATCCTTTGATCCACGTGACAGGAAGCGTGACACTACTGCTGCAGCTCGGGAGGAAAGCGCACGTGCATGCCCCCAATCGAGACGAGGCCTGACTCCCCTGGGGAGACTCAGAAGCACCCCAAGATCCATGGCAACACTGGAGAGGAATCCTCAGGTTCCGGCCCCGACTCCACACAAGGACTGAGGCCCCGGCATGGACGGGAGAGGAATCCCGAGAGGTCCCCTAGCAACTCGCATGGGGACTGGCCTTTCCTGAGGCCACCAGAGCGGGTCCCTGAGGTCCCCGTCGTAACTCTAGAAGACCTGCCGCAACTCGAGAAAATAGAGGAGGTTCTCCCCTAGGCGAGATGAGGCCCATTTCTGCTGAGGTGTCACGAGGCGGATCACACCTCACCTCTGGAACTTCGAAAGGTTCCTTCACACCCTTGGTGCAAATCAAGAAGTTCCCCGACATAGCCGTCTCCACTCGAGAGGAATCACGAGGGTCCCGCCCACATCCAGAGGAGCCCCGTTTCCACCTCGTAGCTCGAGATGAGGGATCCTTTCCCTGCTTCGTCGGGAAAGAGTTCCCGGCGTTCCCGTCGCATCTCAAGAGGAGGCCCTCTCAACAGGAACGGCGAGAGGAACTCCAGGGTCGTGCCACCATTCCAAGAGTCTCCCAGATGTCTCAGTCCATTCCAGAGGAACCTCTTTTCCCTTCACCGGCTCGTCTTTCACGCCGAGGATCGACTCACACCAAGGTGGCACGTGGCACAGCCCTGTGGGAAAGCCTCGTGGGAAAGCCTCGAGGGACAGCCTCGAGGGAAAGCCACAGATCCCTTGATCCACGTGACAGGAAGTGTGACACTACTGCTGCAGCTCGGGAGGAAAGCGCACGTGCATGCCCCCACTCGAGACGAGGCCTGACTCCCCTGGGGAGACTCAGAAGCACCCCAAGATCCATGGCAACACTGGAGAGGAATCCTCAGGTTCCGGCCCCGACTCCACACAAGGACTGAGGCCCCGGCATGGACGGGAGAGGAATCCCGAGAGGTCCCCTAGCAACTCGCATGGGGACTGGCCTTTCCTGAGGCCACCAGAGCGGGTCCCTGAGGTCCCCGTCGTAACTCGAGAAGACCTGCCGCAACTCGAGAAAATCCAGGAGGTTCTCCCCTCCAGGCGAGATGAAGCCCATTTCTGCTGAGGTGTCACGAGGCAGATCACACCTCACCTCTGGAACTTCGAAAGGGTCCTTCACACCCTTGGTGCAAATCAAGAAGTTCCCCGACATACCCGTCTCCACTCGAGAGGAATCACGAGGGTCCCGCCCACATCCAGAGGAGCCCCGTTTCCGCCTCGTAGCTCGAGATGAGGGATCCTTTCCCTGCTCCGTCGGGAAAGAGTTCCCGGCGTTCCCGTCGCATCTCAAGAGGAGGCCCTCTCAACAGGAACGGCGAGAGGAACTCCAGGGTCATGCCACCATTCCAAGAGTCCCCCAGATGTCTCAGTCCATTCCAGAGGAACCTCTTTTCCCTTCACCGGCTCGTCTTTCACGCCGAGATCGACTCACACCAAGGTGGCACGTGGCACAGCCCTGTGGAAAAGCCTCGTGGGAAAGCTTGCAGGGACAGCCTCGAGGGAAAGCCACAGATCCTTTGATCCACGTGACAGGAAGCGTGACACTACTGCTGCAGCTCGGGAGGAAAGCGCACGTGCATGCCCCCACTCGAGATGAGGACTGAGTCCCCTGGGGAGACTCAGAAGCACCACAAGATCCATGGCAACACTGGAGAGGAATCCTCAGGTTCCGGCCCCGACTCCACACAAGGACTGAGGCCCCGGCATGGACGGGAGAGGAATCCCGAGAGGTCCCCTGGCAACTCGCATGGGGACTGGCCTTTCCTGAGGCCACCAGAGTGGGTCCCTGAGGTCCGCGTCGTAACTCGAGAAGACCTGCCACAACTCGAGAAAATCCAGGAGGTTCTCCCCTCCAGGCGAGATGAGGCCCATTTCCGCTGAGGCGTCTCGAGGCTGATCACACCTCACCTCTGGAACTTCGAAAGGGTCCTTCACACCCTTGGTGCAAATCAAGAAGTTCCCCGACATACCCGTCTCCACTCGAGAGGAATCACGAGTGTCCCGCCCACATCCAGAGGAGCCCCGTTTCCGCCTCATAGCTCGAGATGAGGGATCCTTTCCCTGCTTCGTCGGCAAAGAGTTCCCGGCGTTCCCGTCGCATCTCAAGAGGAGGCCCTCTCAACAGGAACGGCGAGAGGAACTCCAGGGTCGTGCCACCATTCCAAGAGTCCCCCAGATGTCTCAGTCCATTCCAGAGGAACCTCTTTTCCCTTCACCGGCTCGTCTTTCACGCCGAGGATCGACTCACACCAAGGTGGCACGTGGCACAGCCCTGTGGGAAAGCCTCGTGGGAAAGCCTCGAGGGACAGCCTCGAGGGAAAGCCACAGATCCCTTGATCCACGTGACAGGAAGCGTGACACTACTGCTGCAGCTCGGGAGGAAAGCGCACGTGCATGCCCCCACTCGAGACGAGGCCTGACTCCCATGGGGAGACTCAGAAGCACCCCAAGATCCATGGCAACACTGGAGAGGAATCCTCAGGTTCCGGCCCCGACTCCACACAAGGACTGAGGCCCCGGCATGGACGGGAGAGGAATCCCGAGAGGTCCCCTAGCAACTCGCATGGGGACTGGCCTTTCCTGAGGCCACCAGAGCGGGTCCCTGAGGTCCCCGTCGTAACTCGAGAAGACCTGCCGCAACTCGAGAAAATCCAGGAGGTTCTCCCCTCCAGGCGAGATGAGGCCCATTTCCGCTGAGGCGTCTCGAGGCTGATCACACCTCACCTCTGGAACTTCGAAAGGGTCCTTCACACCCTTGGTGCAGATCAAGAAGTTCCCCGACCTAGCCGTCTCCACTCGAGAGAAATCACGAGGGTCCCGCCCACATCCAGAGGAGCCCCGTTTCCGCCTCGTAGCTCGAGATGAGGGATCCTTTCCCTGCTTCGTCGGGAAAGAGTTCCCGGCGTTCCCGTCGCATCTCAAGAGGAGGCCCTCTCAACAGGAACGGCGAGAGGAACTCCAGGGTCGTGCCACCATTCCAAGAGTCCCCCACATGTCTCAGTCCATTCCAGAGGAACCTCTTTTCCCTTCACCGGCTCGTCTTTCACGCCGAGGATCGACTCCCACCATGGTGGCACGTGGCACAGCCCTGTGGGAAAGCCTCGTGGGAAAGCCTCGAGGGACAGCCTCGAGGGAAAGCCACAGATCCCTTGATCCACGTGACAGGAAGCGTGACACTACTGCTGCAGCTCAGGAGGAAAGCGCACGTGCATGCCCCCACTCGAGACGAGGCCTGACTCCCCTGGGGAGACTCAGAAGCACCCCAAGATCCATGGCAACACTGGAGAGGAATCGTCAGGTTCCGGCCCCGACTCCACACAAGGACTGAGGCCCCGGCATGGACGGGAGAGGAATCCCGAGAGGTCCCCTAGCAACTCGCATGGGGACTGGCCTTTCCTGAGGCCACCAGAGCGGGTCCCTGTGGTCCCCGTCGTAACTCGAGAAGACCTGCCGCAACTCGAGACAATCCAGGAGGTTCTCCCCTCCAGGCGAGATGAGGCCCATTTCCGCTGAGGCGTCTCGAGGCTGATCACACCTCACCTCTGGAACTTCGAAAGGGTCCTTCACACCCTTGGTGCAAATCAAGAAGTTCCCCGACATAGCCGTCTCCACTCGAGAGGAATCACGAGGGTCCCGCCCACATCCAGAGGAGCCCCGTTTCCACCTCGTAGCTCGAGATGAGGGATCCTTTCCCTGCTTCGTCGGGAAAGAGTTCCCGGCGTTCCCGTCGCATCTCAAGAGGAGGCCCTCTCAACAGGAACGGCGAGAGGAACTCCAGGGTCGTGCCACCATTCCAAGAGTCCCCCAGATGTCTCAGTCCATTCCAGAGGAACCTCTTTTCCCTTCACCGGCTCGTCTTTCACGACGAGGATCGACTCACACCAAGGTGGCACGTGGCACAGCCCTGTGGGAAAGCCTCGTGGGAAAGCCTCGAGGGACAGCCTCGAGGGAAAGCCACAGATCCTTTGATCCACGTGACAGGAAGCGTGACACTACTGCTGCAGCTCGGGAGGAAAGCGCACGTGCATGCCCCCACTCGAGACGAGGCCTGACTCCCCTGGGGAGACTCAGAAGCACCCCAAGATCCATGGCAACACTGGAGAGGAATCCTCAGGTTCCGGCCCCGACTCCACACAAGGACTGAGGCCCCGGCATGGACGGGAGAGGAATCCCGAGAGGTCCCCTAGCAACTCGCATGGGGACTGGCCTTTCCTGAGGCCACCAGAGCGGGTCCCTGAGGTCCCCGTCGTAACTCTAGAAGACCTGCCGCAACTCGAGAAAATAGAGGAGGTTCTCCCCTAGGCGAGATGAGGCCCATTTCTGCTGAGGTGTCACGAGGCGGATCACACCTCACCTCTGGAACTTCGAAAGGTTCCTTCACACCCTTGGTGCAAATCAAGAAGTTCCCCGACATAGCCGTCTCCACTCGAGAGGAATCACGAGGGTCCCGCCCACATCCACAGGAGCCCCGTTTCCGCCTCGTAGCTCGAGATGAGGGATCCTTTCCCTGCTTCGTCGGCAAAGAGTTCCCGGCGTTCCCGTCGCATCTCAAGAGGAGGCCCTCTCAACAGGAACGGCGAGAGGAACTCCAGGGTCGTGCCACCATTCCAAGAGTCCCCCAGATGTCTCAGTCCATTCCAGCGGAACCTCTTTTCCCTTCACCGGCTCGTCTTTCACGCCGAGGATCGACTCACACCAAGGTGGCACGTGGCACAGCCCTGTGGGAAAGCCTCGTGGGAAAGCCTCGAGGGACAGCCTCGAGGGAAAGCCACAGATCAGTTGATCCACGTGACAGGAAGCGTGACACTACTGCTGCAGCTCGGGAGGAAAGCGCAGGTGCATGCTCCCACTCGAGACGAGGCCTGACTCCCCTGGGGAGACTCAGAAGCACCCCAAGATCCATGGCAACACTGGAGAGGAATCCTCAGGTTCCGGCCCCGACTCCACACAAGGACTGAGGCCCCGGCATGGACGGGAGAGGAATCCCGAGAGGTCCCCTAGCAACTCGCATGGGGACTGGCCTTTCCTGAGGCCACCAGAGCGGGTCCCTGAGGTCCCCGTCGTAACTCGAGAAGACCTGCCGCAACTCGAGAAAATACAGGAGGTTCTCCCCTCCAGGCGAGATGAGGCCCATTTCTGCTGAGGTGTCACGAGGCGGATCACACCTCACCTCTGGAACTTCGAAAGGGTCCTTCACACCCTTGGTGCAAATCAAGAAGTTCCCCGACATACCCGTCTCCACTCGAGAGGAATCACGAGGGTCCCGCCCACATCCACAGGAGCCCCGTTTCCGCCTCGTAGCTCGAGATGAGGGATCCTTTCCCTGCTTCGTCGGGAAAGAGTTCCCGGCGTTCCCGTCGCATCTCAAGAGGAGGCCCTCTCAACAGGAACGGCGAGAGGAACTCCAGGGTCGTGCCACCATTCCAAGAGTCCCCCAGATGTCTCAGTCCATTCCAGCGGAACCTCTTTTCCCTTCACCGGCTCGTCTTTCACGCCGAGGATCGACTCACACCAAGGTGGCACGTGGCACAGCCCTGTGGGAAAGCCTCGTGGGAAAGCCTCGATGGACAGCCTCGAGGGAAAGCCACAGATCAGTTGATCCACGTGACAGGAAGCGTGACACTACTGCTGCAGCTCGGGAGGAAAGCGCAGGTGCATGCCCCCACTCGAGACGAGGCCTGACTCCCCTGGGGAGACTCAGAAGCACCCCAAGATCCATGGCAACACTGGAGAGGAATCCTCAGGTTCCGGCCCCGACTCCACACAAGGACTGAGGCCCCGGCATGGACGGGAGAGGAATCCCGAGAGGTCCCCTAGCAACTCGCATGGGGACTGGCCTTTCCTGAGGCCACCAGAGCGGGTCCCTGAGGTCCCCGTCGTAACTCGAGAAGACCTGCCGCAACTCGAGAAAATCCAGGAGGTTCTCCCCTCCAGGCGAGATGAGGCCCATTTCCGCTGAGGCGTCTCGAGGCTGATCACACCTCACCTCTGGAACTTCGAAAGGGTCCTTCACACCCTTGGTGCAAATCAAGAAGTTCCCCGACCTAGCCGTCTCCACTCGAGAGGAATCACGAGGGTCCCGCCCACATCCAGAGGATCCCCGTTTCCGCCTCGTAGCTCGAGATGAGGGATCCTTTCCCTGCTTCGTCGGGAAAGAGTTCCCGGCGTTCCCGTCGCATCTCAAGAGGAGGCCCTCTCAACAGGAACGGCGAGAGGAACTCCAGGGTCGTGCCACCATTCCAAGAGTCCCCCAGATGTCTCAGTCCATTCCAGAGGAACCTCTTTTCCCTTCACCGGCTCGTCTTTCACGCCGAGGATCGACACCCACCAAGGTGGCACGTGGCACAGCCCTGTGGGAAAGCCTCGTGGGAAAGCCTCGAGGGACAGCCTCGAGGGAAAGCCACAGATCCCTTGATCCACGTGACAGGAAGCGTGACACTACTGCTGCAGCTCAGGAGGAAAGCGCACGTGCATGCCCCCACTCGAGACGAGGCCTGACTCCCCTGGGGAGACTCAGAAGCACCCCAAGATCCATGGCAACACTGGAGAGGAATCGTCAGGTTCCGGCCCCGACTCCACACAAGGACTGAGGCCCCGGCATGGACGGGAGAGGAATCCCGAGAGGTCCCCTAGCAACTCGCATGGGGACTGGCCTTTCCTGAGGCCACCAGAGCGGGTCCCTGTGGTCCCCGACGTAACTCGAGAAGACCTGCCGCAACTCGAGACAATCCAGGAGGTTCTCCCCTCCAGGCGAGATGAGGCCCATTTCCGCTGAGGCGTCTCGAGGCTGATCACACCTCACCTCTGGAACTTCGAAAGGGTCCTTCACACCCTTGGTGCAAATCAAGAAGTTCCCCGACATAGCCGTCTCCACTCGAGAGGAATCACGAGGGTCCCGCCCACATCCAGAGGAGCCCCGTTTCCGCCTCGTAGCTCGAGATGAAGGATCCTTTCCCTGCTTCGTCCGGAAAGAGTTCCCGGCGTTCCCGTCGCATCTCAAGAGGAGGCCCTCTCAACAGGAACGGCGAGAGGAACTCCAGGGTCGTGCCACCATTCCAAGAGTCCCCCAGATGTCTCAGTCCATTCCAGAGGAACCTCTTTTCCCTTCACTGGCTCGTCTTTCACGCCGAGGATCGACTCACACCAAGGTGGCACGTGGCACAGCCCTGTGGGAAAGCCTCGTGGGAAAGCCTCGAGGGACAGCCTCGAGGGAAAGCCACAGATCCTTTGATCCACGTGACAGGAAGCGTGACACTACTGCTGCAGCTCGGGAGGAAAGCGCACGTGCATGCCCCCACTCGAGACGAGGCCTGACTCCCCTGGGGAGACTCAGAAGCACCCCAAGATCCATGGCAACACTGGAGAGGAATCCTCAGGTTCCGGCCCCGACTCCACACAAGGACTGAGGCCCCGGCATGGACGGCAGAGGAATCCCGAGAGGTCCCCTAGCAACTCGCATGGGGACTGGCCTTTCCTGAGGCCACCAGAGCGGGTCCCTGAGGTCCCCGTCGTAACTCGAGAAGACCTGCCGCAACTCGAGAAAATACAGGAGGTTCTCCCCTCCAGGCGAGATGAGGCCCATTTCTGCTGAGGTGTCACGAGGCGGATCACACCTCACCTCTGGAACTTCGAAAGGGTCCTTCACACCCTTGGTGCAAATCAAGAAGTTCCCCGACATACCCGTCTCCACTCGAGAGGAATCACGAGGGTCCCGCCCACATCCACAGGAGCCCCGTTTCCGCCTCGTAGCTCGAGATGAGGGATCCTTTCCCTGCTTCGTCGGGAAAGAGTTCCCGGCGTTCCCGTCGCATCTCAAGAGGAGGCCCTCTCAACAGAAACGGCGAGAGGAACTCCAGGGTCGTGCCACCATTCCAAGAGTCCCCCAGATGTCTCAGTCCATTCCAGAGGAACCTCTTTTCCCTTCACCGGCTCGTCTTTCACGCCGAGGATCGACTCACACCAAGGTGGCACGTGGCACAGCCCTGTGGGAAAGCCTCGTGGGAAAGCCACAGATCCTTTGATCCACGTGACAGGAATCGTGACACTACTGCTGCAGCTCGGGAGGAAAGCGCACGTGCATGCCCCCACTCGAGACGAGGCCTGACTCCCCTGGGGAGACTCAGAAGCACCCCAAGATCCATGGCAACACTGGAGAGGAATCCTCAGGTTCCGGCCCCGACTCCACACAAGGACTGAGGCCCCGGCATGGACAGGAGAGGAATCCCGAGAGGTCCCCTAGCAACTCGCATGGGGACTGGCCTTTCCTGAGGCCACCAGAGCGGGTCCCTGTGGTCCCCGTCGTAACTCGAGAAGACCTGCCGCAACTCGAGAAAATCCAGGAGGTTCTCCCCTCCAGGCGAGATGAGGCCCATTTCCGCTGAGGCGTCTCGAGGCTGATCACACCTCACCTCTGGAACTTCGAAAGGGTCCTTCACACCCTTGGTGCAAATAAAGAAGTTCCCCGACATAGCCGTCTCCACTCGAGAGGAATCACGAGGGTCCCGCCCACATCCACAGGAGCCCCGTTTCCGCCTCGTAGCTCGAGATGAGGGATCCTTTCCCTGCTTCGTCGGGAAAGAGTTCCCGGCGTTCCCGTCGCATCTCAAGAGGAGGCCCTCTCAACAGGAACGGCGAGAGGAACTGCAGGGTCGTGCCACCATTCCAAGAGTCCCCCAGATGTCTCAGTCCATTCCAGAGGAACCTCTTTTCCCTTCACCGGCTCGTCTTTCACGCCGAGGATCGACTCACACCAAGGTGGCACGTGGCACAGCCCTGTGGGAAAGCCTCGTGGGAAAGCCTCGAGGGACAGCCTCGAGGGAAAGCCACAGATCCTTTGATCCACGTGACAGGAAGCGTGACACTACTGCTGCAGCTCGGGAGGAAAGCGCACGTGCATGCCCCCACTCGAGACGAGGCCTGACTCCCCTGGGGAGACTCAGAAGCACCCCAAGATCCATGGCAACACTGGAGAGGAATCCTCAGGTTCCGGCCCCGACTCCACACAAGGACTGAGGCCCCGGCATGGACGGGAGAGGAATCCCGAGAGGTCCCCTAGCAACTCGCATGGGGACTGGCCTTTCCTGAGGCCACCAGAGCGGGTCCCTGAGGTCCCCGTCGTAACTCTAGAAGACCTGCCGCAACTCGAGAAAATACAGGAGGTTCTCCCCTCCAGGCGAGATGAGGCCCATTTCTGCTGAGGTGTCACGAGGCGGATCACACCTCACCTCTGGAACTTCGAAAGGGTCCTTCACACTCTTGGTGCAAATCAAGAAGTTCCCCGACATACCCGTCTCCACTCGAGAGGAATCACGAGGGTCCCGCCCACATCCAGAGGAGCCCCGTTTCCGCCTCGTAGCTCGAGATGAGGGATCCTTTCCCTGCTTCGTCGGGAAAGAGTTCCCGGCGTTCCCGTCGCATCTCAAGAGGAGGCCCTCTCAACAGGAACGGCGAGAGGAACTCCAGGGTCGTGCCACCATTCCAAGAGTCCCCCAGATGTCTCAGTCCATTCCAGAGGAACCTCTTTTCCCTTCACCGGCTCGTCTTTCACGCCGAGGATCGACTCACACCAAGGTGGCACGTGGCACATCCCTGTGGGAAAGCCTCGTGGGAAAGCCTCGAGGGACAGCCTCGAGGGAAAGCCACAGATCCTTTGATCCACGTGACAGGAAGCGTGACACTACTGCTGCAGCTCGGGAGGAAAGCGCACGTGCATGCCCCCACTCGAGACGAGGCCTGACTCCCCTGGGGAGACTCAGAAGCACCCCAAGATCCATGGCAACACTGGAGAGGAATCCTCAGGTTCCGTCCCCGACTCCACACAAGGACTGAGGCCCCGGCATGGACGGGAGAGGAATCCCGAGAGGTCCCCTAGCAACTCGCATGGGGACTGGCCTTTCCTGAGGCCACCAGAGCGGGTCCCTGAGGTCCCCGTCGTAACTCGAGAAGACCTGCCGCAACTCGAGAAAATCCAGGAGGTTCTCCCCTCCAGGCGAGATGAGGCCCATTTCCGCTGAGGCGTCTCGAGGCTGATCACACCTCACCTCTGGAACTTCGAAAGGTTCCTTCACACCCTTGGTGCAAATCAAGAAGTTCCCCGACATAGCCGTCTCCACTCGAGAGGAATCACGAGGGTCCCGCCCACATCCAGAGGAGCCCCGTTTCCACCTCGTAGCTCGAGATGAGGGATCCTTTCCCTGCTTCGTCGGGAAAGAGTTCCCGGCATTCCCGTCGCATCTCAAGAGGAGGCCCTCTCAACAGGAACGGCGAGAGGAACTACAGGGTCGTGCCACCATTCCAAGAGTCCCCCAGATATCTCAGTCCATTCCAGAGGAACCTCTTTTCCCTTCACCGGCTCGTCTTTCACGCCGAGGATCGACTCACACCAAGGTGGCACGTGGCACAGCCCTGTGGGAAAGCCTCGTGGGAAAGCCTCGAGGGACAGCCTCGAGGGAAAGCCACAGATCCCTTGATCCACGTGACAGGAAGCGTGACACTACTGCTGCAGCTCGGGAGGAAAGCGCACGTGCATGCCCCCACTCGAGACGAGGCCTGACTCCCCTGGGGAGACTCAGAAGCACCCCAAGATCCATGGCAACACTGGAGAGGAATCCTCAGGTTCCGGCCCCGACTCCACACAAGGACTGAGGCCCCGGCATGGACGGGAGAGGAATCCCGAGAGGTCCCCTAGCAACTCGCATGGGGACTGGCCTTTCCTGAGGCCACCAGAGCGGGTCCCTGAGGTCCCCGTCGTAACTCGAGAAGACCTGCCGCAACTCGAGAAAATCCAGGAGGTTCTCCCCTCCAGGCGAGATGAAGCCCATTTCTGCTGAGGTGTCACGAGGCGGATCACACCTCACCTCTGGAACTTCGAAAGGGTCCTTCACACCCTTGGTGCAAATCAAGAAGTTCCCCGACATACCCGTCTCCACTCGAGAGGAATCACGAGGGTCCCGCCCACATCCAGAGGAGCCCCGTTTCCGCCTCGTAGCTCGAGATGAGGGATCCTTTCCCTGCTCCGTCGGGAAAGAGTTCCCGGCGTTCCCGTCGCATCTCAAGAGGAGGCCCTCTCAACAGGAACGGCGAGAGGAACTCCAGGGTCGTGCCACCATTCCAAGAGTCCCCCAGATGTCTCAGTCCATTCCAGAGGAACCTCTTTTCCCTTCACCGGCTCGTCTTTCACGCCGAGGATCGACTCACACCAAGGTGGCACGTGGCACAGCCCTGTGGGAAAGCCTCGTGGGAAAGCCTCGAGGGTCAGCCTCGAGGGAAAGCCACAGATCCTTTGATCCACGTGACAGGAAGCGTGACACTACTGCTGCAGCTCGGGAGGAAAGCGCACGTGCATGCCCCCACTCGAGATGAGGACTGACTCCCCTGGGGAGACTCAGAAGCACCACAAGATCCATGGCAACACTGGAGAGGAATCCTCAGGTTCCGGCCCCGACTCCACACAAGGACTGAGGCCCCGGCATGGACGGGAGAGGAATCCCGAGAGGTCCCCTGGCAACTCGCATGGGGACTGGCCTTTCCTGAGGCCACCAGAGCGGGTCCCTGAGGTCCGCGTCGTAACTCGAGAAGACCTGCCACAACTCGAGAAAATCCAGGAGGTTCTCCCCTCCAGGCGAGATGAGGCCCATTTCCGCTGAGGCGTCTCGAGGCTGATCACACCTCACCTCTGGAACTTCGAAAGGGTCTTTCACACCCTTGGTGCAAATCAAGAAGTTCCCCGACATACCCGTCTCCACTCGAGAGGAATCACGAGTGTCCCGCCCACATCCAGAGGAGCCCCGTTTCCGCCTCATAGCTCGAGATGAGGGATCCTTTCCCTGCTTCGTCGGGAAAGAGTTCCCGGCGTTCCCGTCGCATCTCAAGAGGAGGCCCTCTCAACAGGAACGGCGAGAGGAACTACAGGGTCGTACCACCATTCCAAGAGTCCCCCAGATGTCTCAGTCCATTCCAGAGGAACCTCTTTTCCCTTCACCGGCTCCTCTTTCACGCCGAGGATCGACTCACACCAAGGTGGCACGTGGCACAGCCTGTGGGAAAGCCTCGTGGGAAAGCCTCGAGGGACAGCCTCGAGGGAAAGCCACAGATCCCTTGATCCACGTGACAGGAAGCGTGACACTACTGCTGCAGCTCGGGAGGAAAGCGCACGTGCATGCCCCCACTCGAGACGAGGCCTGACTCCCCTGGGGAGACTCAGAAGCACCCCAAGATCCATGGCAACACTGGAGAGGAATCGTCAGGTTCCGGCCCCGACTCCACACAAGGACTGAGGCCCCGGCATGGACGGGAGAGGAATCCCGAGAGATCCCCTAGCAACTCGCATGGGGACTGGCCTTTCCTGAGGCCACCAGAGCGGGTCCCTGAGGTCCCCGTCGTAACTCGAGAAGACCTGCCGCAACTCGAGAAAATCCAGGAGGTTCTCCCCTCCAGGCGAGATGAAGCCCATTTCTGCTGAGGTGTCACGAGGGGGATCACACCTCACCTCTGGAACTTCGAAAGGGTCCTTCACACCCTTGGTGCAAATCAAGAAGTTCCCCGACATACCCGTCTCCACTCGAGAGGAATCACGAGGGTCCCGCCCACATCCAGAGGAGCCCCGTTTCCGCCTCGTAGCTCGAGATGAGGGATCCTTTCCCTGCTCCGTCGGGAAAGAGTTCCCGGCGTTCCCGTCGCATCTCAAGAGGAGGCCCTCTCAACAGGAACGGCGAGAGGAACTCCAGGGTCGTGCCACTATTCCAAGAGTCCCCCAGATGTCTCAGTCCATTCCAGAGGAACCTCTTTTCCCTTCACCGGCTCGTCTTTCACGCCGAGGATCGACTCACACCAAGGTGGCACGTGGCACAGCCCTGTGGGAAAGCCTCGTGGGAAAGCCTCGAGGGACAGCCTCGAGGGAAAGCCACAGATCCTTTGATCCACGTGACAGGAAGCGTGACACTACTGCTGCAGCTCGGGAGGAAAGCGCACGTGCATGCCCCCACTCGAGACGAGGCCTGACTCCCCTGGGGAGACTCAGAAGCACCACAAGATCCATGGCAACACTGGAGAGGAATCCTCAGGTTCCGGCCCCGAGTCCACACAAGGACTGACGCCCCGGCATGGACGGGAGAGGAATCCCGAGAGGTCCCCTGGCAACTCGCATGGGGACTGGCCTTTCCTGAGGCCACCAGAGCGGGTCCCTGAGGTCCGCGTCGTAACTCGAGAAGACCTGCCACAACTCGAGAACATCCAGGAGGTTCTCCCCTCCAGGCGAGATGAGGCCCATTTCCGCTGAGGCGTCTCGAGGCTGATCACACCTCACCTCTGGAACTTCGAAAGGGTCCTTCACACCCTTGGTGCATATCAAGAAGTTCCCCGACATACCCGTCTCCACTCGAGAGGAATCACGAGTGTCCCGCCCACATCCAGAGGAGCCCCGTTTCCGCCTCATAGCTCGAGATGAGGGATCCTTTCCCTGCTTCGTCGGCAAAGAGTTCCCGGCGTTCCCGTCGCATCTCAAGAGGAGGCCCTCTCAACAGGAACGGCGAGAGGAACTCCAGGGTCGTGCCACCATTCCAAGAGTCCCCCAGATGTCTCAGTCCATTCCAGAGGAACCTCTTTTCCCTTCACCGGCTCGTCTTTCACGCCGAGGATCGACTCACCCCAAGGTGGCACGTGGCACAGCCCTGTGGGAAAGCCTCGTGGGAAAGCCTCGAGGGACAGCCTCGAGGGAAAGCCACAGATCCCTTGATCCACGTGACAGGAAGCGTGACACTACTGCTGCAGCTCGGGAGGAAAGCGCACGTGCATGCCCCCACACGAGACGAGGCCTGACTCCCCTGGGGAGACTCAGAAGCACCCCAAGATCCATGGCAACACTGGAGAGGAATCCTCAGGTTCCGGCCCCGACTCCACACAAGGACTGAGGCCCCGGCATGGACGGGAGAGGAATCCCGAGAGGTCCCCTGGCAACTCGCATGGGGACTGGCCTTTCCTGAGGCCACCAGAGCGGGTCCCTGAGGTCGCCGTCGTAACTCGAGAAGACCTGCCGCAACTCGAGAAAATCCAGGAGGTTCTCCCCTCCAGGCGAGATGAGGCCCATTTCCGCTGAGGCGTCTCGAGGCTGATCACACCTCACCTCTGGAACTTCGACAGGGTCCTTCACACCCTTGGTGCAAATCAAGAAATTCCCCGACATACCCGTCTTCACTCGAGAGTAATCACGAGGGACCCGCCCACATCCAGAGGAGCCCCGTTTCCACCTCGTAGCTCGAGATGAGGGATCCTTTCCCTGCTTCGTCGGGAAAGAGTTCCCGGCGTTCCCGTCGCATCTCAAGAGGAGGCCCTCTCAACAGGAACGGCGAGAGGAACTCCAGGGTCGTGCCACCATTCCAAGAGTCCCCCAGATGTCTCAGTCCATTCCAGAGGAACCTCTTTTCCCTTCACCGGCTCGTCTTTCACGCCGAGGATCGACTCCCACCAAGGTGGCACGTGGCACAGCCCTGTGGGAAAGCCTCGTGGGAAAGCCTCGAGGGACAGCCTCGAGGGAAAGCCACAGATCCCTTGATCCACGTGACAGGAAGCGTGACACTACTGCTGCAGCTCGGGAGGAAAGCGCACGGGCATGCCCCCACTCGAGACGAGGCCTGACTCCCCTGGGGAGACAAAGAAGCACCCCAAGATCCATGGCAACACTGGAGAGGAATCCTCAGGTTCCGGCCCCGACTCCACACAAGGATTGAGGCCCCGGCATGGACGGGAGAGGAATCCCGAGAGGTCCCCTAGCAACTCGCATGGGGACTGGCCTTTCCTGAGGCCACCAGAGCGTGTCCCTGAGGTCCCCGTCGTAACTCGAGAAGACCTGCCGCAACTCGAGAAAATCCAGGAGGTTCTCCCCTCCAGGCGAGATGAGGCCCATTTCCGCTGAGGCGTCTCGAGGCTGATCACACCTCACCTCTGGAACTTCGAAAGGGTCCTTCACACCCTTGGTGCAAATCAAGAAGTTCCCCGACATAGCCGTCTCCACTCGAGAGGAATCACGAGGGTCCCGCCCACATCCAGAGGAGCCCCGTTTCCACCTCGTAGCTCGAGATGAGGGATCCTTTCCCTGCTTCGTCGGGAAAGAGTTCCCGGCGTTCCCGTCGCATCTCAAGAGGAGGCCCTCTCAACAGGAACGGCGAGAGGAACTCCAGGGTCGTGCCACCATTCCAAGAGTCTCCCAGATGTCTCAGTCCATTCCAGAGGAACCTCTTTTCCCTTCACCGGCTCGTCTTTCACGCCGAGGATCGACTCACCCCAAGGTGGCACGTGGCACAGCCCTGTGGGAAAGCCTCGTGGGAAAGCCTCGAGGGACAGCCTCGAGGGAAAGCCACAGATCCCTTGATCCACGTGACAGGAAGCGTGACACTACTGCTGCAGCTCGGGAGGAAAGCGCACGTGCATGCCCCCACACGAGACGAGGCCTGACTCCCCTGGGGAGACTCAGAAGCACCCCAAGATCCATGGCAACACTGGAGAGGAATCCTCAGGTTCCGGCCCCGACTCCACACAAGGACTGAGGCCCCGGCATGGACGGGAGAGGAATCCCGAGAGGTCCCCTGGCAACTCGCATGGGGACTGGCCTTTCCTGAGGCCACCAGAGCGGGTCCCTGAGGTCGCCGTCGTAACTCGAGAAGACCTGCCGCAACTCGAGAAAATCCAGGAGGTTCTCCCCTCCAGGCGAGATGAGGCCCATTTCCGCTGAGGCGTCTCGAGGCTGATCACACCTCACCTCTGGAACTTCGACAGGGTCCTTCACACCCTTGGTGCAAATCAAGAAATTCCCCGACATACCCGTCTTCACTCGAGAGTAATCACGAGGGACCCGCCCACATCCAGAGGAGCCCCGTTTCCACCTCGTAGCTCGAGATGAGGGATCCTTTCCCTGCTTCGTCGGGAAAGAGTTCCCGGCGTTCCCGTCGCATCTCAAGAGGAGGCCCTCTCAACAGGAACGGCGAGAGGAACTCCAGGGTCGTGCCACCATTCCAAGAGTCCCCCAGATGTCTCAGTCCATTCCAGAGGAACCTCTTTTCCCTTCACCGGCTCGTCTTTCACGCCGAGGATCGACTCCCACCAAGGTGGCACGTGGCACAGCCCTGTGGGAAAGCCTCGTGGGAAAGCCTCGAGGGACAGCCTCGAGGGAAAGCCACAGATCCCTTGATCCACGTGACAGGAAGCGTGACACTACTGCTGCAGCTCGGGAGGAAAGCGCACGGGCATGCCCCCACTCGAGACGAGGCCTGACTCCCCTGGGGAGACAAAGAAGCACCCCAAGATCCATGGCAACACTGGAGAGGAATCCTCAGGTTCCGGCCCCGACTCCACACAAGGATTGAGGCCCCGGCATGGACGGGAGAGGAATCCCGAGAGGTCCCCTAGCAACTCGCATGGGGACTGGCCTTTCCTGAGGCCACCAGAGCGTGTCCCTGAGGTCCCCGTCGTAACTCGAGAAGACCTGCCGCAACTCGAGAAAATCCAGGAGGTTCTCCCCTCCAGGCGAGATGAGGCCCATTTCCGCTGAGGCGTCTCGAGGCTGATCACACCTCACCTCTGGAACTTCGAAAGGGTCCTTCACACCCTTGGTGCAAATCAAGAAGTTCCCCGACATAGCCGTCTCCACTCGAGAGGAATCACGAGGGTCCCGCCCACATCCAGAGGAGCCCCGTTTCCACCTCGTAGCTCGAGATGAGGGATCCTTTCCCTGCTTCGTCGGGAAAGAGTTCCCGGCGTTCCCGTCGCATCTCAAGAGGAGGCCCTCTCAACAGGAACGGCGAGAGGAACTCCAGGGTCGTGCCACCATTCCAAGAGTCTCCCAGATGTCTCAGTCCATTCCAGAGGAACCTCTTTTCCCTTCACCGGCTCCTCTTTCACGCCGAGGATCGACTCACACCAAGGTGGCACGTGGCACAGCCCTGTGGGAAAGCCTCGTGGGAAAGCCTCGAGGGACAGCCTCGAGGGAAAGCCACAGATCCCTTGATCCACGTGACAGGAAGCGTGACACTACTGCTGCAGCTCGGGAGGAAAGCGCACGTGCATGCCCCCACTCGAGACGAGGCCTGACTCCCCTGGGGAGACTCAGAAGCACCCCAAGATCCATGGCAACACTGGAGAGGAATCCTCAGGTTCCGGCCCCGACTCCACACAAGGACTGAGGCCCCGGCATGGACGGGAGAGGAATCCCGAGAGGTCCCCTAGCAACTCGCATGGGGACTGGCCTTTCCTGAGGCGACCAGAGCGGGTCCCTGAGGTCCCCGTCGTAACTCGAGAAGACCTGCCGCAACTCGAGAAAATCCAGGAGGTTCTCCCCTCCAGGCGAGATGAAGCCCATTTCTGCTGAGGTGTCACGAGGCGGATCACACCTCACCTCTGGAACTTCGAAAGGGTCCTTCACACCCTTGGTGCAAATCAAGAAGTTCCCCGACATACCCGTCTCCACTCGAGAGGAATCACGAGGGTCCCGCCCACATCCAGAGGAGCCCCGTTTCCGCCTCGTAGCTCGAGATGAGGGATCCTTTCCCTGCTCCGTCGGGAAAGAGTTCCCGGCGTTCCCGTCGCATCTCAAGAGGAGGCCCTCTCAACAGGAACGGCGAGAGGAACTCCAGGGTCATGCCACCATTCCAAGAGTCCCCCAGATGTCTCAGTCCATTCCAGAGGAACCTCTTTTCCCTTCACCGGCTCGTCTTTCACGCCGAGGATCGACTCACACCAAGGTGGCACGTGGCACAGCCCTGTGGAAAAGCCTCGTGGGAAAGCTTGCAGGGACAGCCTCGAGGGAAAGCCACAGATCCTTTGATCCACGTGACAGGAAGCGTGACACTACTGCTGCAGCTCGGGAGGAAAACGCACGTGCATGCCCCCACTCGAGATGAGGACTGACTCCCCTGGGGAGACTCAGAAGCACCACAAGATCCATGGCAACACTGGAGAGGAATCCTCAGGTTCCGGCCCCGACTCCACACAAGGACTGAGGCCCCGGCATGGACGGGAGAGGAATCCCGAGAGGTCCCCTGGCAACTCGCATGGGGACTGGCCTTTCCTGAGGCCACCAGAGCGGGTCCCTGAGGTCCCCGTCGTAACTCGAGAAGACCTGCCGCAACTCGAGAAAATCCAGGAGGTTCTCCCCTCCAGGCGAGATGAGGCCCATTTCCGCTGAGGCGTCTCGAGGCTGATCACACCTCACCTCTGGAACTTCGAATGGGTCCTTCACACCCTTGGTGCAAATCAAGAAATTCCCCGACATACCCGTCTCCACTCGAGAGGAATCACGAGGGTCCCGCCCACATCCAGAGGAGCCCCGTTTCCACCTCGTAGCTCGAGATGAGGGATCCTTTCCCTGCTTCGTCGGCAAAGAGTTCCCGGCGTTCCCGTCGCATCTCAAGAGGAGGCCCTCTCAACAGGAACGGCGAGAGGAACTCCAGGGTCGTGCCACCATTCCAAGAGTCCCCCAGATGTCTCAGTCCATTCCAGAGGAACCTCTTTTCCCTTCACCGGCTCGTCTTTCACGCCGAGGATCGACTCACACCAAGGTGGCACGTGGCACAGCCCTGTGGGAAAGCCTCGTGGGAAAGCCTCGAGGGACAGCCTCGAGGGAAAGCCACAGATCCCTTGATCCACGTGACAGGAAGCGTGACACTACTGCTGCAGCTCGGGAGGAAAGCGCACCTGCATGCCCCCACTCGAGACGAGGCCTGACTCCCCTGGGGAGACTCAGAAGCACCCCAAGATCCATGGCAACACTGGAGAGGAATCCTCAGGTTCCGGCCCCGACTCCACACAAGGACTGAGGCCCCGGCATGGACGGGAGAGGAATCCCGAGAGGTCCCCTAGCAACTCGCATGGGGACTGGCCTTTCCTGAGGCCACCAGAGCGGGTCCCTGAGGTCCCCGTCGTAACTCGAGAAGACCTGCCGCAACTCGAGAAAATCCAGGAGGTTCTCCCCTCCAGGCGAGATGAGGCCCATTTCCGCTGAGGCGTCTCGAGGCTGATCACACCTCACCTCTGGAACTTCGAAAGGGTCCTTCACACCCTTGGTGCAAATCAAGAAGTTCCCCGACATACCCGTCTCCACTCGAGAGGAATCACGAGGGTCCCGCCCACATCCAGAGGAGCCCCGTTTCCGCCTCGTAGCTCGAGATGAGGGATCCTTTCCCTGCTTCGTCGGGAAAGAGTTCCCGGCGTTCCCGTCGCATCTCAAGAGGAGGCCCTCTCAACTGGAACGGCGAGAGGAACTGCAGGGTCGTGCCACCATTCCAAGAGTCCCCCAGATGTCTCAGTCCATTCCAGAGGAACCTCTTTTCCCTTCACCGGCTCGTCTTTCACGCCGAGGATCGACTCACACCAAGGTGGCACGTGGCACAGCCCTGTGGGAAAGCCTCGTGGGAAAGCCTCGAGGGACAGCCTCGAGGGAAAGCCACAGATCCCTTGATCCACGTGACAGGAAGCGTGACACTACTGCTGCAGCTCGGGAGGAAAGCCCACGTGCATGCCCCCACTCGAGCGAGGCCTGACTCCCCTGGGGAGACTCAGAAGCACCCCAAGATCCATGGCAACAGTGGAGAGGAATCCTCAGGTTCCGGCCCCGACTCCACACAAGGACTGAGGCCCCGGCATGGACGGGAGAGGAATCCCGAGAGGTCCCCTAGCAACTCGCATGGGGACTGGCCTTTCCTGAGGCCACCAGAGCGGGTCCCCTGAGGTCCCCGTCGTAACTCGAGAAGACCTGCCGCAACTCGAGAAATCCAGGAGGTTCTCCCTCCAGGCGAGATGAGGCCCATTTCCGCTGAGGTGTCTCGAGGCTGATCACACCTCACCTCTGGAACTTCGAAAGGGTCCTTCACACCCTTGGTGCAAATCAAGAAGTTCCCCGACATAGCCGTCTCCACTCGAGAGGAATCACGAGGGTCCCGCCCACATCCAGAGGAGCCCCGTTTCCACCTCGTAGCTCGAGATGAGGGATCCTTTTCCCTGCTTCGTCGGGAAAGAGTTCCCGGCGTTCCCGTCGCATCTCAAAGAGGAGGCCCTCTCAACAGGAACGGCGAGAGGAACTCCAGGGTCGTGCCACCATTCCAAGAGTCCCCCAGATGTCTCAGTCCATTCCAGAGGAACCTCTTTTCCCTTCACCGGCTCGTCTTTCACGCCGAGGATCGACTCACACCAAGGTGGCACGTGGCACAGCCCTGTGGGAAAGCCTCGTGGAAAGCCTCGAGGGACAGCCTCGAGGGAAAGCCACAGATCCCTTGATCCACGTGACAGGAAGCGTGACACTACTGCTGCAGCTCGGGAGGAAAGCGCACGTGCATGCCCCCACTCGAGACGAGGCCTGACTCCCCTGGGGAGACTCAGAAGCACCCCAAGATCCATGGCACACTGGAGAGGAATCCTCAGGT